>NC_041233.1:95745215-95851270 GCF_002837175.3 Physeter macrocephalus
TGTGTGTGTGTGTGTGTGTGTGTGTGTGTGTGTGTGTGTGTGTGTGTGTGTGTGTGTGTGTATACTTAATAGCTCAAGCCAAAGCCTGATTGCTCTAGCTGAAAAACCAAGTTCTCCTGCAGTGGACTTGGTAATATCTTTGTCCAGATATTGAGACACTGTTCACAGTGGGTAGAGAGGAGGAGCTTCCTGCTACTAGAATATACTGGATAGAGACCAGGGATGCGGCAAAACATCCTGCAATGTACAGGACACTTCCTATATCAAAAAATATCCAACCCAAAATGCTAAGAGTGGAGAGGATGAGAAATCCTATTTTAGAGAGATTTATTCCATTTCTTTTACTTTGTTTTATACTGCTGGTTTCTGTTATCTACACCTTTTTATAAATGACTAGATTGATTAATATGAGGTGATTTGCTCTAGGTGTTGCTCATGGAACATACAGACCAGCTAGGGCCTCTCTAACTGCCAGAACCAGGATGGGATGGATGCTATTCTTGGTTACCAGCCCGCACACTGTGAGGCCTGGACTCTCACAAACAGATCGTTTAATTCCTTTGAAGCATTGTACTGCTTCCTTTCTGTGGGTAAATGCTGCAACTAGTTACGTACACGTGGTTGGAGAGAGCAAACCTGAGCCGTTCTTCAGACTTGCAACCGATGACCCTCAACTTCTGCTTCTTACCCGTGCTGTCCTCTGTACCTGCTGACCTCAACTCACAGCTCCTCCAGCTTTATCAGTGGCCTCTTCATCCTTCTCAGAAACATATTCTCTTTTTATCTGCCTTCACTGCCATTTCAAATGGAATTTGGGAAGGGAGAGTAGACATACGTTTAGCTCAATCCACAAACTGAACTTGAAAGCTCTCCTCACTTGTTTTCAAACTAAGAATGTTTGTTTATGAGGTTCTCTTACAAAAGGATACGCCTCCAAATAATTTTAGAAAAGCAGCGATCATATGCAGGGAGAAGAGAAACTTCTAAACAATCAATTTAGAATGACATTAAGAAAAAATACTGGATTTGTAACATTTGGAAAACGATGTCACTTTTCCAGGCATAGGCTTCACGCTTAAAATGAGATGGTCTGAATCAACTACAAGTCCTTTTCAGTTCAATTTCTATTATAAAATATCTAAACACAAATAACTAAAAAATTAGAAAAACACTTTGTATACAAACATTAATATTTCATTATACCATCTTTCAATGAAAAATATTTAGTGTATGACTAGGCTTTCCCTGTGATACAAATGGAATAGTACAAAATGCTTCCCTTGGATAAACCAATATTTATGAGTCTTTTTTGTGTAAATATAGAGCTTTAGAGTTTCCTCATGCACACTATTCACATTTTAATGTTTTTCAGTAGAAGGAGGTATGAATATGTTCGTCTAAAAAGAATCATCAACAGAGGGAGAGAGAGAGACATATGCTGATAACAGATTTATTAGTGATGGAGCTACACAAAAACCGCCACTAAAAGATCATAAACCATCTAATAACTTTTTATCAAAAGTATCTTAATGTGAGATTATTGCTGCTGATTGTTTTTCTTTTGATGGAAAAAAATAGATTTGGGAGATTTATCCACTTGCAAGCTGTAAATATTTGAAAGGTAGATGGTCTGTTCTTCTGCTTAAGAAGAAAAACCTGAAGGAAAAAAAAATACAATGACCTATTCAAGAGAAGGCAATTCAGAATCCCGGAAGCCTCAGAATTCATAGTTTACAGTTGTCAGCATTAGGAAATGCATCACTGCTCCCCCAGAAACACAGTGCTGCCTTGACTTTCTTTTCAGTCAACAAAAGAAAAGAATTGGAAATGTTAAAGTTCCTCACTGCCCTAATTCCAAAAGTAAAGAAAGGTTTACCTTTTTCTCTTGCAAAAATGTAACAGCTTTCTATATTGATATAAGGTGAAACTGGTCGCTAACATCATCCAGTAGTTTGGGATATTATCCACATACTTAAGCCTTCCAGAACAGTATCTACAAGGCATTAATTGTGAGCCCCCAAATAATAGAATTACAAGGTTAGTAAGGCTGCTGAGGTCAACAGTATATATACACACACTGTATATATACATATATACAGTGTGTGTATATATAGTTATTAACATTTATGTATTAGACATAAGTTTTCGTTATTGTTTAATATCTAGACACAAATAACTACAATAATTTCAGCACAGTGATTTCATAACCTACTTGGGAAACATACTTAACATTTAACAACACTTACTATCAGAACACACTTCCGTTATCTAATCTAAATCCCATATATTGTAACTTAAATCTATTGCTATCCCCAGTTGGGTTGCAGAAGAGCTGTTCAGAATCCTGCATATAATAATCTCTCATATACATGACTCTCATCATTAAAGAGCCTCAGAGACATCTTTCCTCAGGCACAATGACCCTAAAGCCCTAACTTCTTCTCACAGATCATATTTTCTAAGCCTTGAATCATTGTGAAGTTCCATCTTGGGGCTGCTTCACGTTCTGTGCACGTCTCTCTGTTTCTTCTCAAGCATCTGTATCTCCTCCTTCCTAGCATCTTGGTAGTGATCTCTGCAAGTATAGTTCCACTGCAAAATCAGGACTAGAGTAGCTCTAATCTAAGAATGCAACAATCTTCATTATAAGAATATTCACGCCACCTCTAAATCTGGGTCAGAGAGCTAAGGAACGAAATCCAAATAATGATAACTGAAAATTAAAATGATCTCAATGTATATTTTCCCTTACGCATAGGTGTCATTACTAGTCTTATCTCATGAACTGTTGGGCTCTATCATGGGAAAACCGTCTGCTACTTCATTCATCTGTACGCCGATTTTCAGCTTTTTCTATAACAGGAAACAGGATAAACCTAACAAACAGGAGTCCCAGTATTACAGGGAAAATACCAAAGAAATCTGTTTACTGATTAAGTTTTCTTTCCTTTCTAAGATGATCTAACTAACCCCAAGAAGATCTATGGCTATGTCTCGTGAGTAATTAACATGACAAGAAGAGTTGCAAACAGTTCTCCAGAAAACCATTGGAGAGAAAGCTAAAACCAAAAGGAGGGTTTGTAATTCACGGGACCAAGATAATATTTCCATGGAATCTTCAATGGACAGAAAAATCAACTGCAGCCTGAGTTTACTGGTTATTGTTAACTGTCCTCTCCAGATAGGAACAGCCAAAAGCTTCGTGACAGGTTTCTCATTGCATTGTTTCTCCAAAGCACCAGCATACGTTCAAATCAGTGATAGGTCTGTTTCAAAATAACCACCATATTGTAAGTAATGCTGTCCCCGCTCAGAACACACGTCTCTTCAAAAAATTACTTCAGTTAGTTGTCGAAAGTACAAAAACACACCATTCAAAGGAGTATAACACATTTATGGCTGGAACTGATTTTTCAACTCATTTTACAGAGTTTGATTTCCCACCCTGTCATCAAAAGTAGCTCCAAATTCCTTTTGCTATTTTCTAGAAATCAAATCCACTCCTCCTTAAACTTTCCTCATAATTTCTTCATTTTCTTAAAAATTGAACATTTATTTATGTTATTATCACAGATATAAAATGATCACATATATGTACACCATTTTGTATATATTGAAGAGACTGATAACTATATAAAATGAGGCAAAGCAATAAAGCTAAGGAAATACATGAAAACATTGACACTGATTATCTTTGATGATAGAATTATGAATGATTATTTGCTTCCTTCTACATTTCTATTTCCATACTGCTAATAATGAGGATATATTTTTTTCTACCAGGAAACAAAACCTCAAGTCATTCTTCCACACTATTATTTTTGGTAGCCACCAAGTGATGCTAAATTAAGGTTAGCACAGCTGTTCCATTAACTCTGGACATGAAGAATAAATAGAGAGATAAATTTTTTAATATTCTGCCTTACTGAGGAATGTAATTTTAATAGTGTACCCTCTTTTTTAAAAATTTATTTATTTATTTTTGGCTGCATCTGTCTTCGTTGCTGCACGCGGGCTTCTCACTGTGGTGGCTTCTCTTGTGGTGGAGCACGGGCTCTAGGCGTGCAGGCTTCAGTAGTTGTGGCTCGCAGGCTCTAGAGCACAGGCTCAGTAGTTGTGGCGCACGGGCTTAGTTGCTCTGCGGCATGTGGGATCTTCCTGGACCAGGGCTCGAATCCGTGTCCCCTGCATTGGCAGGTGGATTCTTAACCACTGCGCCACCAGGGAAGCCCAATAGTATGCTCTCTGTCATGCATTTAGTCACTCAATAACTCGTGTCCCAAGCAAGAATCATACTTCCTAACCAGAACAACTGTTTTTATGTTTCTTGTATTTCCATTAACTGGTAAAATTTCTCTGTACGCCTCTATTAGTATATGTTCCAACTTCGGCTAAACCTGCCTACTTGGTGGGTATGATGACCTTCTCCATAACTGTAATCACTTACCCCTATTTTCTCACCTCAAAAAATTCAAGAACATTCAGTACTAAAGTGGTGTGTCTAAAATATGCTTCCTATATTTATTCTAGTACACTTAAATTGTGAAAGGCACTTGCATAAGAAAGGCTCTTCATTTTTCCCAGGATCTGGTAAAGGTCCAGGACATACCAAGTGTACCAGGTTAATCTGCTGAATGAATGACTACGAATGTTGATGGCAGAAACTGTCTCTTGCTTGCTGTTGGCGCCTCTATCCTTACCTCTTCCAAAAATATATGTTAGGCAAGGGCCATTGTAGGGAACAGAATCTATGGGCATCACCTTCTCTCTCATGATGAATTATGGGCATTTTATTTGCATAAACAATTCATAGCAGGAAATTATTAGTCAACCCTAACAAAGTCATCCCAAGTGAGCGGAAGATTAGGCAGTGGGCATCTTTTCTTTCCCCAGTGGTTCTAAAGGTCTTCCACATAATGATCTCCCCTGTATCTAAATATATTTCATGAACAATGGGACCTTATTCTCCTTCGACTTCATATTTTTTTCCCTTGACCATGTTCTCCGGTCAGTGTTCACTTACTGCCCTGTTACCCGCCCCCCCGCAACTATCCCCACAGCAACATCCAAAAGTATTTTAAGAGCCAATTATCTTAAAGCCACTTACTTAAAATACATAATTTTACAGCATGAGCTATCCAATTCTGATTTGATGATTACTCAAACCTTATCAAAATCATACTATGCTGCTACCGTATATAAAATAGGTAAACAAAGACCTACCATATAGCACAGGGAACTATACTCAGTATCTTGTAATAACCTAAAATGGAAAAGAATCTGAAAAAGCATATATCTATATGTACATATATATGTATAACTGAATCACTTTGCTGCACAGTTGAAACTAACACAACACTGTAAATTAACTATACTTCAATTTTACAAAATCATACTGTGCTGCGTGAGTCTGCATCTATCGGCAGCATTAAATTCAGCAGCTGACTACACATTCTAGAGACAGACACACATATAATTTCATTTTATTTGTTCCTTATTTACTTGAGATTAGATCACTGAAAAACCCCATATCCTCCAAGCGTTGGCTTATAAAACTGATAAGCTGATAGGCATCTTCATAGAGCCAGAGGTATGCTAAAATTACTTCACAACGCCTCTTTCCCCCTCTGTGCTGGACGTACTCTCTTAGCCTTTCCTGCCACATTTCCAGTTCTCTTTTCTCTTGTTGGGTCTCTTCAGCATGGTCACTGACCTTCCGAGGACAATGTAAGAAAAAAAAGTCAAGTACATTACTCCAAAGGCACACAATACAGAGTAAATTTAACGTTTGATCCACATATTTCGTAAGAAACTAAAGTGATTTACATATTAGTCCCTAAACTGGGAAATGATGCAAGGAGTGTGGCTACCTCCATACGATGGGTATTTCGGATGAGCTTGGGTTTCTTCACATTTTCATACATCTTTGACATGTAAAAAATGTGGTAAAATGATAAAATGCAAGTCAGGGCAGAAAGTGGAGTCAGAAAGGGAATGGTCGCACTGACCTGCAGGTAGGAGAAACTGCAAGTTGACCAAAGTTTCTTAAGGGAATTGAAGGTTGAGGTCAGTCTTGAGAGAGGAGTAGCCACTCCACGAGAGCAGGCTGCCCTGCCATAGGTACCTCCCCACTCTAGGTGATGCTCTATGAGGACTTGTTGTTGACTCTTAACATTTCAAAAACTATCACTACCACATTTGTCCTCAAGGGACTTTTCATGATTTCTCTGTGTTCTGGTTTTCATTATGTATAACACCTTCAAGGGCCCAAAGTGGATCAAAATACTGAAGCTTATGTTATACACGGCCTCAAAATAAATAAATACTCATGCCAACTATGATGCCCTAGAAATCTGCAGAAAGCATTTCTAATATGTCAAAGAAAAAAATCAAGATACTATGTCATTACTATTTGAATGTGAGAATTATTCGGGCACCAGTAGGAAACGGATAGAAGCCTGTTCATTTTCAATGTCTAAATAACTATCAAAACATTTACTGATCAACTGCTATATGCAAAATCAGATCTCCTGCTTTCAAGGGGCTATAAGCTAATGAGGAACACAAGATATACAGACAAATTAAATATACTTGTGGTAGAATATTCTAAGTGCCAACCAAAGAAATTACAGAATCACAAAAATATCAGAATTCTATTCAAACTCCATTCTGTAAAAAATAAATTTAAAGCACATAAAGATAAGCAAGCCTCTCCCCCATAATGATTTTAATTTTTATTTTATATTGGAGTATAGTTGATTAACAATGTTGTGTTAGTTTCAGGTGTATAGCAAAGTGTTTCAGTTATACATATACATGTATCTATTCTTTTTCAAATTCTTTTCCCATTTAGGTTATTACAGAATAATGAGCAGAGTTTCCTGTGCTATACCGTAGATCCTTGCTGGTTATTTATTTTAAATATAGCAATAGGATTCATTTATATCATAGAGCTTATGTCATAGAAAATGGGAATTTCAAAACAACAGAATGTTAGGTAAAACTATCTCTGATGCCTTCCAACCAACTGAATAGGATCTAAGAACATTTCATTTCAGATTAACCAACTTCCCCTACTACTTACAGAAAAGAAAAAATGTAAATTATTGCCTGAGTTCCAAATGAATACAATTACTTAATTGGGCTACTCTGCTTCAATAAAAAGAAGACTTTTGAAACATTGCTCAACAAACAAACAAACAAACTCAAACAAACTTTGCTCAACATCTGCAAAAGAAATTTATTATCTGGCTTTTTCATCCATTACACATCTAATAGGTAACTATTTTTAAAGTACTCAGATCTGGGAACAGAAATGTTAAGATGTTTGTTGAATGAATGAATTGAATGTTGAAAAATAAATGAATTTCCACATTGGTATGTGGTTGTGAAACTCGACTCTTAATGCCCCATTCCCACCACCAACATAAATTTTGTGACTTGATAAACTAGATTAGTTCAAACTAGATAAATGCATTTGTTCCAGTCTATTGATTTATATCTAAATTCATACATTTTCAACGAGATTTTTATTTACGCAATCAAGCAGAACTATTCCTTTGAGCCATTCGTGTCTTTTGTATAATTAGGTAATTACGACATGCTAGCCATAGTAAAATAATAAGCAAGAAACTCTGGGGATGGTTGTGAGATCTTATTAAAACAAAAAAGTGTACATAAAACCAAAGAGATTTTGTTCCAACTGACTATTTACATATTTGATATTTATGACTCTTGTATGACATTGTGGAGAAGGTTGAGTATCAAAGTCTTTATAGCTAAACTGCAATGATCTGTTTTGCTGAAGAGTTTGACAGGGAGAAGAGATTTAATATTCATCAAGAACCCCCCTGTGTACTGGACGCTTTATATACAGAATCTCACAAAATCCTGTGTGACAGGTATTACTGGACCCATTTCTTCACTAGAAGAAATAAGGAATCAGAGGGTACCATTTGTAAGCTAAGATCACACAGCTGGTAAGCAGAATTATAATCTTAACCCCTGGCTACGTGCCTCCAAAACCCATGTTCTTCCCACATGAACTATTCTACCCTTAAAGGAAGACCCCTGAATGACTAAAGTGGTGGCCAGCATCTGCTGTAAGCTTCACGAAGGCAGATTCTCTGCCTCTTTCCCTCTAAAACGGTGACTAACTAACGTATGGCTGCTATATAATAAAAATTTATATAATGAATAATTTTAGCTCTTAGAATGTTTTCTTCCTCCTCCAGATCTAACTCTGATTCAAACTCTGAATGACCTAAGAACTAGCTGGGTCACTAGATGAGAAGACCCTAAGTTGCATGAACTGTGAATAATCTACCCCTATATCACTGCATTCTACCTCTACAGAAATTAGCTATTTCTCACCAGATAAATTCACATCTAATTAGCAAAGACCTTGTAGCAAAGTCTAAGTAGACTTAAATGAACAGACCCTGTTCTGGTGATTTTGTGTTCCCTCCTCTCTGAGTACAATGGCCTTCAAATTGATGGATAAAACAAATTTTCATTAAAATAAATAGTACTATAAAATACGCTAGCCACGACTGATCCCAAGGTTCATCCTCTTCTCCAACTGCCAGTGAAAGCTGGCTGGGGAGAACAGACTCTAAAATGTCCCCCAATTATCCCTTTGTCCTGGTAGTCATGTCCTTGTATAATTCACTCCCCTTAAGCTTGGGTGGGATCTGTTACTTGCTTCTCACCAATAGAAGACAGGAAAGATGGTGTGGTATCACTTTCATAATTACTTTACATAGGATTACAATGTCTATCTCGTTTATACACTGCCTTCTTTGGTGACTTCGATGATGCAAGTCACCACATGGAAGAGGCCAACAATGTAAGGAGGTAAGAGTAGTCTTTAGTCAACAGCTAGCAATAAACTGAGGCCCTGATTCCATCAGACATCAAGGAATTGGATTCTGACAATAATCACACCAGGGAGGAAGCAGATCCTTCCTCAACCACTTGGAGATTAGACTGAAGCCCTGGCCAACACCTTGACTGTAGTCTTGCAAAGGACCCAGTGAAGCTGTGCCCAAACTCCTGACCCACAGAAACTGTGAGATGATAAATGTGTACTATTTTAAGCCAATAAGTTTGTGATAATATTGTTACATAATAATAAGGAACTAACACATTGCCCCACAATTCTAATTGTGCTTGAAGGTTTGGTGAGGTCTCAAAGGTATACTGATCTTCATTTCAGGGCCTCTTGGCCTTACCAATCCCAACTTCCCATTTTATTACCAGAGATTTTTAATATCCCTTTCATTATCCTAAGTTTAAAAAATTATGTAGTCTATGAATTAAAATGTATATATAATGTAACCTACCTATATAATTTTAAAATCAATATATGACCCTAGATGTAATATGAAAGAGATATAAAGAGATATTAGCTCAAAAATAATATTACATGCCCCTCAATATATAAACACAGGGAAACCTACATTAGAAGATATAACAAAGTTCATTAAGAGGATATAACAACTGTAAATATTTCTGCACCCAACATAGGACTACCGAAGTATTTAAAGCAAATATTAACAAATCCGAAAGGAAAAATGGACAGCAATACATTAATAGTAGGGGACTTTGATACCCTACTTTCAACAATGGATAGATCACCCATACAGAATACCAATAAGGAAACATCGGACTTAAACTATACATTAGACAGACACATCAGAACATTCTACCCAACAGCAGCAGAATACACATTCTTCTCAAGCAGTAATGGAACATTCTCTAGGACAGATCATATGTTAGGTCACAAAACAAGTCTTAATAAATGTAAGAAAATCAAAATCATATCAAACATCTTTTACAATCACAATGGTATGAAACTAGAAATCAATTACAAGAACAAAACTGGAAAACTCACAAATATGAGCAGATTAAACAACATGCTCCCAAACAACCACTGGGTCAAAGAAATCAAGAGAAATAAAAAAAAAAAATCTTGAGACAAAAATGCAAACATAACATATCAAAACTTATGGGATGCAGCTCTAAGACAAAAGTTGATAGCAATAAATGCATAAATTAAGAAGTAAGAAAGATCTCAAATAAATAACCTGACTTTACATGTCAAGGAGCTAAAAAAAGATAAACAAACAAAGCCCAAAGTTTGCAAAAGGAAGGAATAAAAAGATCAGAGGGAAAATAAGTGAAATGGAGATTAAAATGACTGAGAAAATTAAATGAAACCAAGAGCTGTTATTTGAAAAGGTAAACAAAAGAGACAAATCGTTAGCTAGACTTAACAAGAAAAAAAGAGAGGGGCCTCAAATTATAAACGAAAGGGGACACGATACAACTAATACGATAGAAATACAAAAGATCACGAGAGACTACTATGAACAATCATACACCAACAAATTGGACAATCTAGAGGAAACAGATAAATTCCTAGAAATATGCAACCTACGAAGAATGAATTATGAAGAAACAGAAAATCTGAACAGACCAATTATTAGTAAAGAGATCAAAACAGTAATCAAAAACCATCCAACAAAGAAAAGTCCAGGACCAGATGGCTTCACTGGTGAATTGTACCAAACATTTAAAGAACTAATACCAATCCTTCTCAAACTCTATCAAAGCATAGAGGAGGGAACACTTCCAAAACTCATTTTACAATGCCAGCATTGCCCTGACACCAAAGTCAGAAAAGGACACTACAAGAAAAGAAAATTGCAGCCCAATATCCCTAAAGAACCAAAATGCAAAAATCCTCAACAAATTATTAGCAAACCAAACTCAACAATATATAAAAAGGATCATAGGCCATTATCAAGTGGGATTTATTCCAGGGATGCAAGGATGGTTCCAAATCTGCAAATCATCAACGTGATATACGACATTAACAAAATAAGGATAAAACTCATACGATCATCTCAAAAGATACAGAAAAACTATTTGACAAAATCCAACTTCTTTCATGATAAAAACTCTCAACAAACTGTATACAGAGGGAATGTACCTCAACATAATAAAAGCCACTTATGGCAAGCCCAAATCTAACATCATACTCAATGGTAAAATGCTGAAAGTTTTTCTTCTTAGATCAGGAACAAGAAAAGGCTGAACACTCTCACCACATTTATTGAACACAGTACCAGAAGTCCTAGCCACAGCAACTAGGCAAGAAATAAAATTCATCCAACAAAAAAGAAATAAGTAAAAGTGCCTCTGTTTGCAGATGACATGATACTATATATCCAAAACCCTAAAGACTCGACCAAAGTAAAACAGAACAAAAAATTTCAGTAAAGTTGAAGGAAACAAAGTCAATATACAAAAATCAGTTGTTTTTCTATAAACAATGCACTATCAGAGAAAGAAATTAAGAAAACAATCCCATACACAATAGCATCAAAAAGAATACTTAGGAATATATTTAACCAATGAGAAGACCTGAAAACGTTTAAAAGACATTAATGAAAGAAATTGAAGAAGATGCCAATAAATGAAAAGATAATCCATGTTCATGAACTTGAAGAACGAATATTGTTAAAAAGTCTATACTATACAAAGTAATCTATAGATTCTATGTAATCCCTATCGAAATTCCAATGTTGGTTTCCACAGAAATAGGAAAAAATCCTAAAATTTGTATGGAACCATGAAAGACCCCAAAATAGCCAAAGCAACCTTGAGAAAACAGAACCAAACTGGAGGCATCACCTTCCTGATTTCAAATTATATTACAAATCTGTAGTAATCAAATTAGTATGGTATTGCTATAAAAACAGACACATAAATCAATGGAACACAACAGAGAGCCCAGAAATAAATCCACTCATAGAAGGTCAATTAATTTAAACAAAGAAGCCAAGAATATACAGCCAAAAAAGATAATGTCTTCAATGATGTTAGGAAACCTGTATAGCCACATGGGAAAGAATGAACTAGACCCCTATCTTACACCATACAAAAAAACAACTCAAAATGGATTAAAGATTTGAACATGAGACCTGAAACTATAAAACTAGAAGAAAACACAGGCAGTAAGCTCCTTGACATCAGTCTTAGCAAGGTTTTTTGGATTTGACACCAAACACAAAGGCAACAAAGCAAAAATAAACAAGTAGGACTACATCAAACTAAAAAACTTCCGTACAGCAAAGGAAACCATTAACAAAATGAAAAGGCAACCTATAAAATAGGAGAAAATATTTGCAAGTCATCTATCAGATAAGGGGTTAATATCCAAAATTTACAAGGAACTCAACAGCATAAAACCAAATAACCCAATCCAAAAATGTGCAAAGGACATGAATAGACATTTTCCAAAGAAGACATACAAATGGCCAACAGGTATATGAAAAGATGCTCAACGTCACTCATCACTAGGGAAATGCAAACCCAAACCACAATGAGATATCATCTCACAGCTGTTAGGATGTTTATTATCAAAAAGGCTTGAAATAATAAGTGTTGGCAAGGATGCAGAGAAAAGGGAACACCTGAGCACTATTGGTGGTAATGTTAACTGGTGTAGCCTCTATGGAAAACAGTATGGAGGTTCCTCAAGAAATTAAAAATATGATCCAGCAGTCCCACTTCTAAGTACACATCCAAAAGAAATAATTATCTCAAAGAGACATCTATACGCCAATGTTCATACCACCATTATTTACAACAGCCAAGATATGGAAACAATCAAGTGTTCATCAACAAATAAATGGATAAAGAAAATGTGGCGCGCACACACACACACACACACACACACACACACACACACACACACACACACACTAGACTACTCAGCCTTCAGAAAGAAGGAAATCTTGTCATTTTCAACAATATGAAATGAACCTGGAGGGCATTATGCTAAGTGACATAAGCTGACAGAGAAAGTCAAATATTGCATAGTATTATTACTTATACATGGAATCTTAAAAAAAAGGCAAATTCATAGAAACAGTAAAAACGTGGCTGTCAGAGAATGGGTAGTGGGGGGAATAGGAAGAGGTTGATAAAAGGGTACAAACTTTCATTTATAAGATGAATAAGTTCTGAGGATTTAATGGTGACTACAGTTGATAGCATGCATAAAACAGTTATCTCTTGCACGCAGATTGATAGTCTGTTTGTATTCTTAACTCAAATACCATAAGCAGTGTTGCCTTTGGGCATTTCACTTTCTGAAACATCGAGCATCTCTTGTAAAAGTTCTGAATAAAATAAAGTACAATATTGTTGATTTACCTGAGTTGTCTTCCTGGAAAACTCAAAAGTATGTTAAAATTGGGCAAACAGCTCCTTGTGTTTACAAGTAAAATGAAATTACTTCTAGGCTCAGATAAATATAAAGTGCTTTCTCACTTACATGAAAATCTAGTGGGTCATTCATATATTTTATGAAAACCAGGATGATTCTTAGCTGAGCAAGACCACCCAGTCCATTGCAAGGAATCCCTGCCTTTTGCCAATCATTGTGAAAATAAAATAAATCCTGATACATGTAAAAACTCCTAGGATGGAGCACTGGCCTGGTAAGGAGCACTGCTCTAATTGGAAGTATGCTCCTAACCAAAGATTTGGTATAAAATATATGACCAAGTATATGTCACAAAACAAGCTACAGACGTAAGCCTCTAGAATGTTTTACAGTAGTAAAATTTTGTTGTTAAGCCCAATAAAAATTTTATTAAAAATTATTAAATTATTTACATATAAATGGGAATAGAGAGGAAAGAAGAAGAAAAAAGAAAGGAAGGAAGAAAGGGTGAGAGACAAAACCAAAAGTCTGGTGTGTCCTATTTTATGCAGGATCTGTAGAGGACATAAAAACACATTTCACCTAAGCTGCTGAAGTAGATAGCTTTAAGGTCCTTTCCACTCCTGAGATATAAATATCTGTGATTCTTTAACAGACCATAAATACACCATAAAAATAACTTGCTTGTTATAACACAAGACAGTCAATAACAATCTTTGCTGGAGTCTTTAGAGTCTAAAATGACTTTCTAAAAAGATTTAATTTGCTTCTATAACAAGGATGTCAACTTTTAACTGATGCCTTTTCCCCCCACACACAATAAATATTCTTCTACTAAGCAGGTAATTAAAGATAATGGTGTTCCCTTGAGAGCTACCGTCACATTTGGCATTCTCCTTCTCACAAACAACCACTACAAGACCAAAGGCTTCATTTCTTTACGGGATTTGGATGAGCCTCTTGAATCGTATTTGGCTGTTTTTTCCTTTGCTCTTGCCATTCCCAAAACCATTCAAAAGTTACAAGTGTCAATGTGTGGAAAACAAGGGTAAAATGAGCCGTCTCAGCCTATGCTTAGGGAAGTGTGCATATGCTTTCATTAGAGATGGCAGGGGGTCTGCTGACTTTACGTAAAAAATTTTAATCAAGTGTCAGAACTACTCTCTTTTCCAACTCTAGCTGGTCCTATGACAATCATCCAGCCTCATCAACATGGTGCCCTGCTTTAAAAGCATGGGAGAATGTAGAGACAAGTGAATTATGGGGGTAAATAATGCTGAATGCAAAACATCTGTTTGCTATTGTCCACCTACAAAGCAACATTTATAATGTAACAGATTTTTAGCTCTTGAATTTCTAAATTTTCTCAGACCCACTGTCCTAGCGCATATACAAGCCATAACTAAGAGGGTATGGACATCATTAAATTATTCCTCCATTCACCCATTCATTCTCCCATTCAACTGGCAAATTTTTATTCACTATTTTAGGTTAAATATTGAATATTCTCCATCAAAGAGGCTCAAACACATCAAAGGATTAAATCAGAATGTTTTGCTTATCTTCAGATGAACAGAAAGCTTTGGAAACATATCCCTACATCAAACAGAAAATGGTTACCTTATTTAATGGTCATAATCACCAATTAGTTAACTGTCATTATTGCCTCCATATACTTAGATGGGGAAACTGAGACTCCACAATATTGAGTAATTTCAATAAGGTTAAATACCTAGTCAGTGATCTTAACACAGATCCCAAGCCAGGCTCAAACTCCACGCTCTTATAAGCAGGAGATCTAGATTGAGAAACCTTAAAATAGGTCATATGAGCAAACTGATTTTTAATTGGTTCTGGTTCTAGATACTCCATGCTCCTGTGATCAATTCATTTTTTTCCCCAAGGTTTGTTTTTGGTATGGCCTTGTTTAGGACGGAGTGATCATAAAGGCAACATCTACCTCTGGGAGATCTGAATGTGTCACCCACAATCATGAGTGACTCACAGAACACAAACTTAGGTTTTAACAATAGCTGAACAGCCATCTGCTTCCTCTGGAAGCTCAAAAATTTCTTCTAGGAAAGTTTTATTGATACATGCATGCTTATCTCAAATTCCTCCAGGGAATTTCACTGAAGAGACATTATTACTTGCCCTCAGATTAAAACCTGGAGGAAAAAAAGGTGACAGAAACAAAGCAAGAATTATCATCCAAAAGTCTCAGGAAAGATGAGAAGCTGTTGCACAAACACAATCCAGAAATCAGTTTATATGAACCTCTGGTTCTTATATAAAACTCCTCCTGGAGGTGCCCACAAACTGGCAACATGATCACGGAACAGACAGAAAGAGAAGGGAACCTGCAGCCAACAAGACATTCCCACATTACCTGGCCTTATGGGCTCAGTACCAGGCTGCCTGTCTTTTGCTGTGTTCACACCTCAACAGTCGATCAAGAAGTTTTTTTTTCAGCTCCTAAGTTCAAAAGTACAAGTTGGAAGCCTGAAACATGCTCATCATGGTCGGAAAAAAAATTCATTATGGGGCTTCCCTGGTGGCGCAGTGGTTGAGAATCTGCCTGCCAATGCAGGGGACACGGGTTCGAGCCCCGGTCCGGGAAGATCCCACATGCCGCGGAGCAACTAGGCCCGTGAGCCACAACAACTGCGCCTGTGCATCTGGAGCCCGTGCTCCGCAACAAGAGAGGCTGCGATAGTGAGAGGCCCGCTCACTGCGATGAAGAGTGGCCTCCGCTAGCCGCAACTAGAGAAAGCCCCCGCGCAGAAACGAAGACCCAACACAGCCAAAAATAAATAAATTAATTAATTTAAAAAATTCATTATGAAGTGGCCCCTCTTTATTAGAGGAGGACATGCTTTTTCTTTCCTAAAGTGTTACCTCTCAGTCAGACTCTCTCCCCATTCTGGAGAAAGGTAGTATTTCTCCCAAGAATAGAATGTGAGTGAACTCAACACTGCTCAGGCTGAGGCAAAGAAACTGCAAGCACGCCTTTTGGCAAGAGTGTTGCTTTTGTACATTCCATCACTGAAGGAGTGATGGGGAAATGGTAGAGGGGTACTGCAAACACCGGATTCCCAAGGACAAGGGTTCTCCCCATGTACTAGGCTCTCCGAAAAGAGGGGAAAGGATAGACCCCAATTCCATCTTGCCCCTCAAGGGCATCACTTGGGTCAATTTCTGTGTTTTCCTGGGAAAAGGTGCTGGTGACCATGAAAACGACAGCTAGAAGTCTGAGATACCCTGTGGCTTGTATGTGTGTTGATTTTTGGTTGTTGTTTGCTCGGTAGGGATTTAGCAGAGCAATGCTGACTTTAAAGAGAGATGAAGTGTAAGGAACCCTGTGTCTCAGTGACATCTGATTCCTCACAAAGGATTTCCCTCTTTGTTCCGTAATGAGTCACTTATACGCTGAAACCTGGAAGACACTTTAGCAAAATCAACGAAAAGACATTTCTGCTATGAAGCACTATGCCTCCGATCCCCTGATTTCTCCAAAGTCAAGGCAAGCAGATAAAATCTAGTTCATCCATCAATTTAAATTTCAGCATTAACATAAAGAGCAAACATGCAATTGACTTTTTGGTCTCTTATTTATCATGTCTTTGTTAAACAAATATCACGCTAGTTAAATCCCCAAATTCGACCCGAAGGACGTATTTGCTCACCTGAGTTTGTGGAAATGCAAAACATCATGAGAAGTTTTGTGTTTCTTTCATGAAATTGCATAAAATGAAAATTGTGCCCCCCAAAACAGGCAAGATTCGATTAAACAAGATGACCAGACAAGGTTCCTTTCAGCTTTTTTGAGGCAATGAAAAAGAATTACATATTTTACCAAAGATTCCAAAAGGAAATCACACTGTAATTGCTACATCAAGGAGCACAGGGGCATGAAAACAAAAAGCAAGTAGCTGTGGCTTTAAATTCTTTTATTTAAAGAATTTAAAAACGGAAATAATCATTTTAACATAGGTAGACCACGTTATTGTCTCAAATCTGCCTGAAACATACTTCAGTAATATTCTGCCACTTCGGGCATATTGTAAAACACACACACTCCTCTGTACACTGGACTACTTTTCGGGTCAACACCTTCACAAATGTAATACCGTCCTGTCGCCTTCTCTTTCTATGGACAGAAAGAGCTTTCTCTTTCTATTTTATTGCTTCATCAATGAGATGCCAAACCGGAAACCCCACCTCCGCCTCTATCCTACAAGAATCCCGCCTACACCTGATTCTTCCAAAACTTCCTTCCTGCCTCTACTCCAAATATTTGCTGTGTGTAATCGAGGTGAACGACAGCTGTACTCTTCGCTAGGTCTTAACATATGTAAAATTTTAAGCCTGAAGTTTTGGGTTCTGAAAAGTGAATGAATGAACGAATGAATTTAAAAATCTGTTATTACTTGATAACCTCTGGAAAATCAGAATCATGTCTAGTATTTTTAGAAAACCAAATATGCCTTTAGCCGACCAAAGGAAAGTATAACTCAACAATCCAGTTTTGGTTTACAGAATAATGAATGGCCTTCCTTCAACACTTTCACACACTTGAAAATGCACAACCAATGAGAAGTGTTAGCTTTGCTTTATTATTAACACCCAGGGATAATACAGCACTGTTTATACAGCACTTACACAGCACAGTTCTCCAAATGCTTCCATATTAATTAGTTATTACGGGGATGAACATTGTATTCCTGTTTCAATATTTTACCCTTATACCCAAAGACTGAATAAATAGAGCTTTTCCACCAAGCCTTCCCAGTACTGTCATTCTCCTACTGGTTGATTTTCAAGTGCTGATAAAACATGGTTTATTATAAGGGAGGGCTTGTGGCTTTTTACTTTATGGCTCTCTTTCTCACCAAATGGAACACAGAAGAGTTTGTGTTTTCTTATATTCCATCGAAACTCTTTGGGCAATATTGGAAACTCACCAACGGCACCGGGAAAATGAATGAAACATGAAGACCTCTTACTTGTTCTGGACTAGTTTTGAAACAAGGCTGCCCTATGGAAGTAATTGTCAGACTTCCACAGGGTGCTAAGTCTACCGAATGTAGCCCATGTCATTTGAACAAGAAAGAGGCTATTTCAGTATTGAGGGGAAAGAAATGCTGAAAGGACCAAAGTGAAAGGGTTGTGGGAAAAAGAGTTCTCTCTTAAACGGGAAAATGCATAATAAACCATGTGAATTAATTCCCCATTAATTTAGTTCCTGGTGATAGAAAACAACAGACGTGTAATTAAAAACTTCATTCCCCATCCCTACCGTATCCAAGGATTTCTTCACGTGTAAGCGCTCAGAGCTCTTGAGTGAGCACCTACAATGTTGGACATTGTACCACTGGCCAAGGGGCATTTCACACACTTCAGTCTTGATCCGACATCAAGGCAGAGCAAGGATATCTGCTCGACCCTCCTGAGTCCTGGTGGCCCTAATGGTCCACGATTAACATTGGCTGGGCAATGCTGCCCTCAGTAACACTGCACAAAACAGGATCAAGTAAAATAAAGTAGCATTATCCTTTTGAATTCACATTTCTCTCCCTCTTTAATAGACCCTTTCCTGCCAAAGTAATCCACAGTGAAAGCAACTCAATTTTCACAGAGGAAAAAAATACCCATCATGATGGTTCTTCGGCCAACATGCACATGTATCAAGTTGATTTCATGGGGTTTTTTGGTTTTTTTTCGATTTTTAAGGAGGAATTGTGTATATGTGGAAAGGGGAAAGGTTATTAAGAGTTAAAAAGGGTTTTTGTTTGGTAGCTGTTGATTTTTTTTTTTCTTGTGAGTTTTTGGTTGTTTGTTTTGTTTTATAGATAAGAACTACGATTTCTTAGTGAAAGTTTCAGGATTAAAAGAAACAAAGTGGTAATAGCCCAGGGCTGACTCTTGACACCCTTCTTGCCCTCTTGGGAGGATGTCACATGGTGGAGTGAGGTGCTTCCAGAAAATGAGAAGCCCTGAAATCGGGAAGCACTGAGAAAAGTTGAATGCAATATAACAGCTCCTCTTGCAGTGAGCTATTTCCTGGGAATGCTAGACTATGGCTGGGCACTGGATTTTGTGAAATTCTTCCTGCAGGGGGTGGGGGTCCTCTTATAGCCGTGGAACAACCAAGCAACAGAGCCAGAGTTGGGTCCAAGCCCTCTCTGTCTACCGTGCCACAGAACTTCCTGGAAAATGCACACACATTTGGCTTTCTTAATGAAAAGAAAATGAGAGCGTGGAGCTGAGAACACAAGGAAGAAAACAGAAAAATCTTCACCTACTTACAAGCACTCCCTTTCTGAGTCTTGATTACCAAAACATTTCCTATCATACAAACACTGTCCTATCACAGAGATATCTCAGAGACTTAACTCTAATTTCCCGTCAGCATTGGGCATCACACAGCAGATGGGGAATTTAACCACCGAGTCAAACGCTGTTTCTGCAGGAACAGATGTGAGCTGTCCTTTCCACAGGAGGTGGACCCAAAAGTTTCAGTAAAAGAAGCCTGGTAAGACATGGAGAACAGACTTGTGGTTGCCAAGGGGGAGGGGTTGGGGGAGGGATGGAGTGGGAGTTTGGGGTTAGCAGCTGTAAGCTTTTATATACAGGATAAACAAGAAGGTACTACTGTATAGCACAGGGAACTATATTCATATCCTATGATAAACCACAATGGAAAAGAATATTAAAAAAAAGAATGTACATATGTATAACTGAATCACTTTGCTGTACAGCAGAAATTAACACAACATTGTAAAGCAACTACACTTCAATTAAAAAATAAAAATAAAAAAAGAAATCCGATAACCCGAAACAAAGGTTTTCAGAAAAACAAATCACTAACTTTCACCGAAAAAAACAAAAACAAAATTCACGAGCTTTACTTTCAAAGGACTCTGAATAATGACCTTTAGGAAATGAAGTGAAGGGAAAGGAACAACCCAACCAAAGCTATGTGATTGGTTTTCTTATGATTTTCACTTTGTCATAAAACCATCTTTTTTTAACCATCAAAATCCTATAACCCAGAAGCACGTATAAAATGGTTAAAATCAGAGAAATGGGATTTCTTCACTCACTACACAAAGTGAGCTTTTCTTTCTCCTTCAAGACCAACATAATTCATCATTTATTTTAATAACTTTCCTTCTAAGTTTTTATCTTAAACACTCATTTTAAAACTTCCTCCAGAATTATATAAAGGCATTCTATTTTTATCTTTCTATTTTTGTATTTTATTGAGCCATCTATGTTATCAAGACTATCTCATAATTGGGTTCCTTACCTTCTGATTACTTTAACCTGTCCGTGAATATAATTAGACTCAATTTACCAGCAGACTAAATTCCAATTTTTTTCCCTTCACCGTGATCTTCTCAACCCTTTTGTCCTCCCTTATCTTGCCTCTGCAAACAGATTTCACTCTTCTTTCTTAAATGTCCTCTTGTGTTCATGGAAAGTAAGGGAAGACTCGCAGCCATAACATAAAGTCCATGCTTTTTTCAAAAACTTGAAGAAATTCTCTCTCCTTTTCCTCAACTCAATACAACAGGTTTCCTGGGATCTCAAATTACTTTGCCACCCACTGTTTTCTGACAAATTTGTAGCTAAACACAAACTGCCTGGTTATTTTTCTTGATTGTATCACTGCTAATTAGAGATACATGGACAATTTATCCTAATTTGGAGACCCAGTAAGGTAATAAGAATCCAATAAGGTGACTCCTTGCTCTTTTAAACATACCGCTTTTTCCAGTGGATATACATGTTCAAAGCATCCCTAAAGATACTTGGATTTCATTTCTGCCTTGATGGGATTTACTACCACTCTGACAATTTGAAAATTCAATCACTGACTGAATGCTCTAGCTTTTAGATGGGCATTTCAAACTTGCTGAAAAGCATAGGTGTTTCAGGTAGGTATTTCCTATGCACGTAAAGTCCAAATTTAACACAGAGCAGAAATGATCCCTGAAAGACAAAAATGAGGCAGAAGGTTAATGTGGACCAGACTTTTCTTCCCAAAGAGACCTTGGAGTGGATAACAAAGCTCTTCCTCAACCAAGGACTGTTTAAAGAGTGAAGTCCTACTCTGAAGGAAAGCTTGGACAGAATGATGTGTCACTGTACGCCCTGCTCTTACCCCCTGTTCACAGAGTGGCATGGTAGTGGACAACTTAGAGGCCACATGAAAGGCAACTTCACACTGAGAAAGGGGCATCTATGTGGCTGCATCATCAAGATGGCGGCTCACATCCGGGCACCATCAGGAGTACAGGCTGAAGTCTGCAGGGTGAGTCTGCGGAGGAACAATGGTCTCCAGGGACTCATCAGTCTGGCTCCTGGGCAGAGAAAGACACCTGTGTCTGATGGGAAGCAATTAGAGTGTCAAATGCAGACTTCACATAAAGGTTATGTCTTTAGGATAAGATCAAACATGTAAGACCGACCCAACATTAATGTGACATTAACCTCCACCACATCCTTATCAACGATTCCTGTTTGCTCCCATCACTTTAAACGAATTTAATGGGAGTAGATAACTGCTTCACTACAATCACCACCTGACATTAAAAAGTCAAGGTATCTCACTTCATGGAAGTTTTCCTAGCCCTCTTTAGAATCTCACAAATACCTGTGAGCCAATCCCTATTTTAGAGGTGACAATTTCGAGGCATTACACATACATCACAGCTAAGTACACAGACCAGGGAATCATATCCAGACTGGAGTCAATTCCTGCCTTTACTAGTGATTAGCTGTGTGCCCTTGAGCAACTAACCTTGTATAAAAGGTCAATGATAATAACAGAATAGAATTAGTGAGAGGATTCAGTGAGGTAACAGCACATGGAAAGAGGAAAAACTGCATCTTGCGGAGAAAAATTAAGACAATTTCGAAATATACAAATTAAGGAAGTTACTTGTTATGGAAAACCCTAAAGCCAATTGAAGAGGAAAGAGGAGCAGGAAGAGGAGAAGAGTATGTAACCATCTGACAGTATTATTCACACGTTCTATCACCTCGTCCCAAGGGTAATAGGACAGAGGCACAAATGTCTGCTTGTACATCTTCCATTTTGTGGCTTACCACATTCAGAGAGGAAGCAATCTTTTCCCCCAGACTGTTCTCAGCTGGATAAAAGGAAACAAAGCAGGAAACATCTTTCTTTTTTAAGCGATGGTTCTCTGTACTGGTTTCCAATGAAGGAGGACAACAGGAATAATAAAAGCCTAGGTCCATTCGCATAACACTGGGACCAGATTTAAATGGCAGCTCAGCCAAACAAGTTAAAACTAGACATCTAAAACTTGACATCCTAAACTTGTACATATATTTTTTTAAAAACTAACAATTATTGTGTGATTGAATGCTTTTCTAAGATTAAGAAGGGTCCCCACCTGAAATGCATTACCCAGATTATTCAATAACTAGAAATAAAGCATAAAACTTAGTTTACCCTATAGTTTTAAAGATCACCACTTTAAACTGAAAAATGGAATAGGCTAACATTTTAAAAGCTACTTTCCTATGCATGCATCAAGAGTGCCATGTTTCCCTGAAGGTTGCTCCCACCCAGAGATAACAGCAGTGGCAGCTCTTAAGCTCTGATAGAGAATAAGACTCAAGGATTGTGTTAACATCATACAAGAAGTAACGCTATGTTCATAAAACAGACAAAATAAACTCGCCTTTGCATCATATTACAGGAGAATCTTCTACTTCCATTATAATATGGGGAACTAAATAGAATTTGGGTTCCTCATCAGAACTTCTTCTCTGCTTCTCTTTCTTTTCCCATAGGTACCAATGAGAGCCAACAAAAAGTATCCCTTCTCTTCCTCCCCAAATAGTCCTTTATAGTAAAAACATTAGTACTTTATAGTAAAAACATTGGTAAAGACCTGCTTTCTCATTCTGGTTCCAGCACTCTATTGCTGCCTAAACGTTTTTTTTTTGTTTTTGTTTTTTGGCTGCGTTGGGTCTTCGTTGCTGCATGCAGGCTTTCTCTAGTTGCGGCGAGCGGGGGCTACTCTTCATTGCAGTGCATGGGCTTCTCATTGCGGTGGCTTCTCTTGTTGCGGAGCACAGGCTCTAGGCGCGCGGGCTTCAGTAGTTGTGGCTCGTGGGCTCAGTAGTTGTGGCTCGCGGGCCCTAGAGCACAGGCTCAGTAGTTGTGGCGCACAGGCTTAGTTGCTCTGCGGCATGTGGGATCTTCCCAGACCAGGGCTTCCCCTGCATTGGCAGGCGGATTCTTAACCACTGTGCCACCAGGGAAGTTCCCTACTGCTGCCTAATCTTTAATAAATAATTTCCTTTGTTTTTCAATTCAGATAACATTGAGTTTGCACCGTCCTCACAGATGGGCAACATCTCACCTCAATCTCCTATCTGCTGTCAGAAATCTGAAGGCTGCAGGACAGGAATCTCTGTGGAAACCATGTAAGTTGTGGTCCTGAAACAGAGTAGCCTGCAGCAGTGGTTGGTGATCCCAAAAGAACCTTACAGGAGGGATGTTGGGTTTAGAGCAAAGAGTCAAAAGGCAGGAAGTCTTTGGGAAGGAAAAAGGCTAGGACAAGATCTGCAAACAAAATGTGAGCCCAAGTCTGCCCCTTCTGACAAGCTTCTCCAGGTGATCGGGGGAGGAACATGGCCCCATCACTGTGTAACATCAAAGAATGGGATCCCAAAATGTAAAAGTCAGCGAAAGTGCATTTCTCCCCCCAGGATATATATCTTGCTAATAGTACTCTTCAGATGGACCTTCAAACAAATTTTCCTACTTTCTTACAGGTGGTAAATCCTCTGCAATTCAAAAGTACACTTGTTCTGACAGGCTGGACCTTCGTGGCCAGCGGTGGGCTTCCCGAGAGACCAGAGTAGTTCAAAAGCACTTGCTTCACTTCAGATCTCCCCAGAGAAGAGGTGTTACATCTTCCCTCCAAGAGACCAATTTCTCTGGCACTGCAGTCGCTAGCTCTCAGAGTAAGCAGTGGCCTCAACGGCTCCTTCCATGGTAACCAGATCCATCACGGACTATGTAGCCAGCAGTGATGTCACAGTGACTGGGATCTCAGACAACTGAAGACACTTTGGCCACAGGAAAAGAGTGTTCATTATTAGCCTCTGTCCTATTATCTAGGAAATGGGAAAATCTAAAGCAGGAAGGGCTCCCTGACGCCTCCAATTAAGTCAAATCCCATGTTAACTAGTTCCCTTCCTTCCCATTTAGCACAGTTAGTGAGTACACCAGTCTTGTGTGACTGCAGGATTACTGTCTAATGCACTAAGCTGTCAGCTCCATCAGGGCACGACCATGTCTGCTGTCCCGTTTTACTCATTATTTTATACCCAGTAGCCAGCACAGTGACAGGCACATATGGATCCTCAATGCGATGTGTTACATGAATGAATGCAGAAATTAACAGATGAACAATGAATAAACAAACATGAACAAACATACACTCTGGTCCTCCGTTTCCACAACTGTAGATTGAGGATTCAGACAAGACAATATCTTTCACAGTCGCACAATTTAAATAATTCTTTTCTTTTCATGTCTGTATTACCAGGTATAAGCCATGCTTATATTTAGAATACATTCATTCAACATATGTAGCAAATTGGAGTTGCAAAGATAAAAGATGAAGATCCTGCCCTCAAGATATTTTCAATTCAATTACAAATTCAGACAAGTTTATCAGAATACAGAGTGCTGGCTACTCTGACATGGACACATCCATACAGCTATGAGGGGACCCGGTACCCTATTTCACCTATCCTGGAGGAGAAATAATGGCAGAGAGGAGGGAGGGAAATGTCTAGAAGGCTTTCCAGAAGATATGACCCAAGAACTGGCTTAATCAGATAAATAAGGGAAGGAAGAAGGAAGACTTTCTGAGCCTTGGTGTATGGACAAGGAGGCAAATGAGAACTTGTTATTTTCCAAGTAATGCCCGTAGTTGCACGTGGCTGGATGCATGACATATGGTTCATCCCATATGACAAACCCACAGGTCCCTCCCTCTTGGATCTAAACTTTTTTACCAGCCGAATGCACCTGAAGGATTTGAAGCTGTGATGTGTCTATCGTTAACTCTAGAATACAGATGCCTGATGCTCAAAGGACGGGGCTGTTGGGAGCCACAGCACTCGAGCAGGCATGTATCTTGATAAGCGACACTACACACAAAGAATTTTTTAGATGATTGTGATGATTCTTCCCCTTCCTCCAATAACACTGCTATCGACACTTTCAGAGAAGCTGGGAAGAACTGTGTTCCTATTTTGTAGATGAACAATTGGAGGCAGGGACAGACACCTTCCAATATTTTCCAAATCATTAACGTTCAACTGTGAGACTGTTCAGCACTTTTAGTTGCCAAGAAATCAGAAATCTCATATATCTGCTTCAATTTATTGATCTGAGTGCGAATCTCAGTATAATTGCTGTTGCTTCACGGACCGCAGACAATGAGTGATATGAATGCGCTTTTCAGCTGATTGACAGAAGAACCAATGAGGAGATGGGAGGGACAAATGAGCTCTGGAGTCCTTTTAAACCCTGCGACTCTCCACATCTACCTTCACCCCCAAAGCTGGATCTAATACGGCTACCTGGGAGGAGATAAGCAGACAGGTGATTCAGAGGAAGCAGCAGAGGAGCAATGCTGCAGATGTAAGAGACAACTCTCTAGTCAATACAGCTCTCCAGTCTACTCCCCAACGGGGCCTGCAAACCTAGGTACGAAATCGACTTTCAGCTGACTCTTGATATTTCAGCCTCACCTCAAGTCCACGTTCACATTCCTGTTATGAGACTGGCCATTTCTAGCTCACGCATGGCAGTTTTCACACCTTTGTAAAGGTTGCATATTTGAAGTCATCCTCATAAGGAACAAATCCAGTTACTGCACAGGCAAAAAGCCAGTGAAATGACTTTAATTGCTGATATTACTTTTAAAGGGCAAATCAATTTCCAAAACCAAATTAAATGGAAAAGTCATTAAAAAGTCATGGCAGGACTAAAGCATGTGTTTAGGTAAGTCATTCCACTGCCCAAATCAAATGAAGTTCAAAAGCAATGACTTTTGGTCTCGGAGCAAACAGTTTACAAGAAAAAGTACAAATATCAAAAATAAAGCCTGAATGGGGGACCTAGCATCAGGCTGTACAGAATGCCACCCACTCTACGATCAGATTGAATATTTCACGCCTTCCCTGTCTTTGTAATAATTATCAAACCGAAGTCTGACAAATGGTTTGCAATTTGAAAGAAATCATAGGAAATTTTATCTGGCTTGACAATAAGTGTGTATACAACTCAATAAAAAGCATTTCCTTGCTGCTCACTCACAATTTCTTTCTCTACACACACAAGTAACAGCCTATGGTTAATGTCTCAGAGGTATTCAATGAGAATAAAGAAACGCCTTCTACATGTTGTAAATCAGAACACGCACTTGCTTTTTTAAATCCGTATTTTAAAAACTAAACATTTCCAAGGGTTTCTAACCCTCCAAGCACAATATTAAGTTTTCTTACATTCCAAAACCAACCAAGAGCTGAAACACACTTCCAGCATGAAATTATACACGGTGATCACGTGGACTCTACTCAGCTTTGGAAATGCCAAGCCTCCTAACAGAATCCTGTCATCCTGGCTCACATTCTTACAGAACAAGAGGGACTTGATTTTTCTTCTTCAAAGGGTACGGGGAATTGGCAGACTTTTCTTCGAGGAATCAGGAAGGTGAAATCTATCACCTGAAATGATCACCAGCAGAAAGCGATCAAGAACCAGATGAAATTACCTGCTCACAACAGGTCATTGTGGGTTTAGAACTTCTTACAAAGATGATTTGGAAAAAGCTTTTGTTCATCAAGAGGAGAGGAAGGAAAGAAGCCTTTGGGTCTCCAACTTCTCATTTCAGGTTTCTCTTAAAGCTAGGCTCTGCCTCTGTCTCCTGTCTTATGTCATACTTTCAGATTCAGGGAAGACTCTAAAATTCTAGCTGATTGTATCACAGCAGTTGCAAAGCTCCAACAGCCGTGATGTGGAAAGCAAATTTTCCTAGGAGAAGTGGAGGAAAAGTTTGTGGTTTTGTTGTTTGGGTTTTTGCTTTTTTAATCTTTTTTTTAATTACCGTATACAATTGGTTTAGGTTCTAAGAGGAAACTTTTAAATTATGTAAAAAGCTGCTAATCAATTTTGAACACTGCCTCATTATTGAATATGTGCATCCCCTTGTCAGCATAAAGAAGACATGATATTAATTATGCAAAGACAACTGTGTCATACCAACAAGATACTTCATCCAGTCTTCCCTTAAAATGGGCGTTGTAATCTACTCAACATTGAGGCATCAGGCTAAAGAGGAGAGGAATGTTCTAGACCCTCACTGGTGCATCATTTTATGTATTCTTTCAGTAGCACAGCCTTTACTTGGTCAATCTGTGTCTTGCTCTTCCTGCCTTTGACCTCTAGACACAATATGTTTGCCCACAGAATAATACTGACAGTGACACATAGGTAACACTATTTTAGAACGGTCATTTTACTATTACTAAGGTTCTCAGCTGTATCAGAGAAAAACTCAACAAATTTCTGTCTTTTGGTGGAACAGAAATAGTCACTTAACCTCTCTGAATCTCAGCTTTTTAAATAGAAAACAGGAAACAGTGTTTCTCCCCTACCTCCTCAAGTTGTTATGAAAGTCAAGTGATATAACCTGTGAAAGTGTTTTTGAAACACTTTGAGGAACCACCACAAATATGCGAGAATATAACCATTCAAGTGAGTTGAAATCTCACTTGTTAAATGTAGGTGGAGTGAAATGGAACTCAGACAATTATCTGAATGAAGGAGGGAAAAAAGAACAACTCTGGCTATTGAAAGTGATCCTTGCTCTAAATTACCCATACTGGCCTTTTACATTACTCAAATACACCAAATGATCGTTTTTTGTTTTTTTTTTTTTCCTCTTTGCCCTTACTTGTGGAGAGAAAGTCGAAGCTGAAGATATCATTACTGTCATCATTATTATTGTGCAGCACACCTGCTAGTCACAATTTTCAATAACTATTGTACATATGGCAATTGCTTTTCATGCTAAAAACTAATAGGCATATGTGGCCTGGTTAAATGACACATCTAATACGTTTGATAGCTGATTCACAGCAATCATTCACAGGAATGGTTTATACTGTCACGACTAAATGCCCACCACACAAACTCTTCTTGATCTAATTCTGCTCCACAGAACTATCTGGCTGCACAAAAGTGCTCTTCTATTCTAAATCGTTCCACGTCTGCAGCACTATGTTTCCACAGTATGAACATTGCTGCACACGCCTTCCACTCCAACCTGCACCCTGACACTGTTACAGCGGCATTTACAGAACTTAACATTGATGAATCGTAACGGTACCGACTTTGAGCCTATACCACAAAGCAAACCCGGCAATGCCTGCGACTCTGCCCTCTCATCTTCACAACCCTGCCTATCAAAGCTCCCTCTCACCCTACATTCTTTTCACGGCGAACAAATTGGGACCCTCTCTGTTTATTAATTTCCCTGCCAGAACATGGCTATCCATGTCTTAGTCATGAGTATCCCTGAAAGGCTAGCTGGATACTTTGCTTTCCTAGGCACCGTTTCGCTAGAGACAGTGTTATTTCTAAGTACTGATCTGGCAAAAGAACTAAGCAGGCCGACTGTCCAAATGTAGACACACACCCCCCATCATGGGGGAAATGGCCAAGGGGGAAAAGGTGCAATGGAACTCAAGTTCAAATTTCCAGGTTCCATCTGACTTTGAAAAGCCAAGGTGATGTTATGAAAGGTCAGATTAAAGATAAGTCACATCTTCATTTGCTAAAAGAGGAAAAGTTCAGACCACCTCAGGGAACCATTTTGCTTTAGGAGTAGAATATACAATGGATTATCAAACCCACTTTTTGTCCAGCTCAGAGCTCTCACTATGCAGATATTCTTCACCTTCTGCAATATTGGCTGTTTTATTCTTTGATGGTTATATGTAAGCCATTTGTAATAAAGCAAACTGTAAAAAAAAAAAAAATTGTATAATTTAAGGTATCATCATAGCTCTTCCTTGCCAAATATCTTTACTATTTCCCATGCTAATTATATGTCCCTTCCAAAAAACCAATGGTGTGTGAAGAAGCTTCAGACATGGAAGGTAAAGTAATCATTTGATATAGATTGCACTAGGATGCTATAACATTCTTCACACACACACACACAAAATGAGGGAACCTCAGATCTTGCTGGGGAGAACAAAATTATGATGGACCCAGGAACTACAGCAAATAATGAAACGAAATGAATGTTAGTGCGGCTTGTTGCTTTCAGTTTCATAACTTCACAGACACTTGGTGCTTGGTACAGCAGACCCCAAATCCATCTGATAGCTTTATTAACATTAATAAGGCCTTCTCTTTGAATTTTTACAACTTGCTTTTCAAATAAAACAATGTTAATAATAAAGCATTTGTCTTTCTGCTTCTTAAGTTGACACATGATTATATCCAAAGAATAGAAAGGATACAATTGAAATATTTTTAAAATAAATTTCAGATAGTTCAGGGTACATTGTCTTTCACCTAGCGGTCATCAAAGAATACTCACAGAACCCTTCTAAGAAACGGTGTCCATTTTTCACTCATAATAACCACAGAAAATGGAAAACCATTTTCCCAAAGACAATGAAATATTTCCTTCTACTCTGAAGGCTGCTCCCAAGATACCATCACACACTTATTAAAATCCTTTAGCAGGCTAAAAGGAAGAGAAAATTAGCTTTTAATTAGCAGTGTGGATTGAAGGTTTTAGCATTTCCTTTCTCCTCCTTTCTCAACATATGTGATAAAGCATCGAGCTTAGTCATACTGAGCATTTGAATCTACACGTTCTGGTCCACCTCTCCATGAGACAGACTGAATCATTTCATCTTTGAAACATTCCGTTTCCACACATGTATCACATAACCCTGAGAATACTACCACCAACATTCACAGAGCACCATGGATGCAGGAGGGGAGAAGCTTGAAGGAAGGGGTGTCCGCAACAGCGAATACTATGGAAAATGAGAAGTAATGATCAGATTTTGTGACTAGGAGCTGCATGTTGGTCCCTGAGAAAATAATTTCAGTTGAGTAGGATGGGCAGACATCAAGCCATATGTGGTGAAAAAGAGAGTAGGGGACAAGAGAAAAAAAAAAAAAAGGTGACAAACAGTACATACTCTCTCTAAAAACCTTTGCCAATGAAGCTGGGAGGAAGGTTGATCACCAGTGGGCAGACAGAAGTAATTAGGGAACTGAGGCCTGGATACCAGCCCAGCAATGATCAAGGAAGCAGCACTGAAATAAATCCCTGGGGAGTCCTGACAAAGAAGGGAGGCAAGAGAGGCCACAAAGCACGTGAGTGGTGACAAGACACCCTCCTTGACCAAACTCTAAGTCCTCCAGACCTTGACCTTGGTGTCTATTCTTGTTGGGCCTGCATCGCCAGTTGTAGCAAGAATCTTGCTAAGTCATTTTAAAGTGAACTCTGCATCCTCATCTGATCAAATTCCTTACCCCAAACCCACATCCTTGGTATCTGATCACCCTGGCCTGCCTTGAGCAAGAATCCTGTTAGATCGGTTTAACCAGAATCCTCCCTTACCCCTGATGCTTCTTAGTAATTTTCCAACCACTGACTGACTCTGCTCCTTGGCTGTAAATCCCAACTTGCTCAAGCTATAATGAGAACCAAGTCCGGTTTTACACTGAGGTCTCTTTTCCCTATTGTGATAGTCCTGAGTAAAATCTATTTGTACTGTTTTAATTACTATCAGCCTCTGGTTTTTCTGTAATAGTGAGCAGGGGGGACAGGTAAGAAAAAAGGGGTCAGCAGGGGGAAAGATTGAATTCAGGGGACGTGGGGAAATGAGGCTGAATAAAGACACCTATTGGGGGAAGAAAAAGTCATACAGGGAGAGCAGAAATGTTGAAAAATTCTGTGTTCAAAGCTCTAGTAGATTATCTTAGCCGTATTACACTTTATTATTTCCTCATCCTTTTAGAAAACACATTCAACCAAAATTTCCCTCTGCCGCATTTCTCAGAGACAAGAAATTCAAAATACAAACATGACACAGAGAAGTACATTACTGATTCAGAGATGGAGATGGATGTCATAACCACCGAATTATTTGCAGGGCGACGCAGCAAAATGTTACTGAACAAGGAATTCACAATCCTCCACTTCAGTAATGCATTTATAAAAGCACAGGTACGTGTGACGGGACAAATATCCCATTGTCACCTGTGATGGAGATGTCGAGGATGGATCAGCCCAAGGCTCTTTCAGGGATAAGGTGGCACTCTCTCCCCTTTTTGGGACAAAATCTTAGGAAGAAAAGGAAACACTGTGTTTTCTAATAAGAAACACGAGGAAAAGATAAAATTCTATTTGATATTTGCCTGGTGGGCAGCCACTGCTCTATCATGGTGACCAAGAATGACAGGGTTTTATCAGGGAACGTTCCAGTGAAGTTAACATATGTTGCTTGAAATGAGCTAATTCTTCTCTCCTGAAAACAACAGTATCAATATGCTCTCCTCATATTGTTCTTTTCCTTCCAGTTTTATTGAGATGTAAGTGACATACAGTACCGTACAACTTTAAGGTTTACAGCATAATGATGTGACATACATACATCATGAAATGATTATCACAGTAAGTTTAGAGAACATCCATTATCTCATATAGATACAAAACTAAAGAAATACTTTTTCCCTGTGATACGAACTCTTAGGGTTTACACTCTTTACAACTTTCCTATATACCGTGCAGCAGTGTTAATGATACTTATTTTGTTGTACATTACATCCCTAGTACTTTCTTATCTTGTAACTGGAAGAGGTTTGTACGGATGCCACATATCCAGCCACAGAGCTCAACACTGAATAGGCAGTGAATAAATATTCACTAAATGAAGAAAAGGATGCTACTCCTTCAACCTCACCAATTCTAACTTATTTATTTCTTTTCAGAGAGAAGCAAATGAGAATGAATACAAGGAAAGCAAGAGTTAATTCCATTAGAACTCCTGGCATTATATGCATACCGCTTATGACACAGTCCATTCTACTTTACTTTATAGTTATTTGTAAGCAAGGTTTTTCTATTATCCTGTAAGCTCCTCCTCAGTCCAAAACCACAGTCTGACGTCCTCCTTGGAACCCAAACAAACACCTATTATATAATGCTTTGCACACATTAGGCATTAACAAATATTTGTTGAATGTTCAACTTATGTTTAATATAAACTTCTACCAGCACCATATTACACAAATATACATACTGAGGAGAGTGCTGGTAATGAACTACCTCATGGTGCCCAGCCTGAAGGCAGGTTTAAAGGAAATTCATCACTTATGTCAGTCAGCCTCACGATGTACCATATCCAAGGATCCAAACAGCATCCTCACTGACTCTCTCTGCTCACTTCGTATTACTGTACACTGAAACCAAATATACGGTAGCTTTAGAACTGACCTGCTTATAACAAGGTAGAGCTGAACTTCCCTGTGGGCAGTTCTTCTAAACTTCCTGGCTGCAGAGGTTGCTCACCCTGCTACACCTGCCTGGGGTTCAAACCCCACGGTTAAGCCTTGCCATGAGGCTGACTTTTGGAACTCTATGCCATGGATGTCAGCACGATAAAGCTTTTTTGCTACATCAGGGAAAAAACTCATTGGCATAGCCCAAGAGTGATTTGTCTTGTTTGGAACTCTGCTCTGTAGATGGCATGGTACAGTAAGGTCTTATACACAGATAATAAATTAAATGGATATTGTTGCATGTAAAATCCATTCTGAGAACAGAAGTCTGACAGTAAAAAGGAAATAAGAAAGTATATGCAAGTCTTTATCTTTTCCGTATCATCAGTATCAGCTTCAGGAAGGAAGGGGTCTCGAGTGTATTAATTCAGATGCAAAATACGGTGACTTACCCCGATGGACCACCCCCCCCCCAAAATGTTTGGTCAGACTGCAATTAAAGAGATTCTAATGGTCTAATTGGGAGCAAAGTGACTTTCTTAGCAAAAGGAAAAATACCAGTCTTCTAGATCCACGACCTTTATTCACCTCTGCTGATCTGGGACTATCAAATAGAGCATTTTCTCCCTCCTTTAAAATCAGGCTGTAATTGCTCTCAAAAACTGACTTCTAAATTTCAGGATTAAGAAACACTTAATCAACCACTGAAGTCCCAAATAGTTAGGGTGAACTCAACCGTAGCGATGATTACTAAAACACCTCTCACTTAGAAAACAACCTAATATGTAAAGAGGATCCACTTTAATCACACACAGGGGAAATAAGTTAATAAAGAATAGAAAAAAGAACCTCTTTATGGGAGGATTTTTCCCTAACAAAGTATGAACCCTGGAGACTATCGATAGAACTGCATGTAATATACTAAGAGTATGATAAGTTTACACAAGTATAAAAATAATAATTGCCCCAGGGACTTCCCTGGTGGCGCAGTGGTTAAGAATCCACCTGCCAATGCAGGGGACAGGGGTTCGAGACCTGATCCGGGAAGATCCTGCATGCCGCGGAGCAACTAAGCCCATGGGCCACAACTACTGAGCCTATGCTCTAGAGCCCCCGAGCCACAACAACGGAGCCCGCGCACCTAGAGCCTATGCTCCGCAACAGGAGAAGCCACTGCAATGAGAAGCCTGCGCACCACAACTAGAGAAAGCCCGTGCACAGCAACGAAAACCCAACTCAGACAAAAATATAAATAAAATAAAATGTATTTATTAAAAAAAAAAAATAGTAGCCCCAGAAGAAAAGACTTCTAGAGAGAAAGAGGTAAGGGAAGAATCCATAGAAGCATTGCTCTTTGTAACCAGTTTTAGGATCCCCAAAACTCACTCTCAGTTTTTTTCTCAGGAAACGCTTTGGGACAGGAAGAGGAAAAATACACTCATCAAGCCCCCAGAATAGTCCAGATCCTACAGAAGTTCTTTGAAAAAAAAATATTCAATCACTTAATCTAAACCACAACCTTTTGGGCATAGGTTTTATTACCTCCATTTACACATGAGTAAACTGAAGCTCAAAGTAGCAACAGAAAAATAGTGATGATGTAAGTGAAGTAAGATCACCCTGGATAACTTAGTTCCTGAAACCCCCTTTGAAGGTACTTTTCATGCTATACACCATGTTTTCTTTCTTCCAGGGTACATTTTCCACGTCATCTACCATTTGAGTTCCATGAGCTTATGCCTAGAGGCACAACCAGAAGTGAGAATCATTCAAGGACAGGAGTAGACTGGGAGAAGTGAGAGCTGCCCAGCATGTGCATGAGGGGAGGCGATAGGAGATTCTGCATGGACAAGATGCCGAGCCCTTCAGCATGACGCTATTCCCCGAGCTTCTGAGATGGGCAGCTGTGAAAAGAGCACCAAGAAGGACAGCTCAGTACCCCATCTCGCCGCACCCATGGCAGCATGTCCTAGGGGAGCAGAGCCTAACATCTGTAGCCAGACTGCCTAGGTCAGAACCGGGTTACCACTTCCCAGTTCTCTAACATTGAGCACATGACTTCATCTCTCTCTGCCTGAATGGCCTTACCTGTAATAACAGCACCCACTTCACACGGCTGTTGGGAGCATGAAATGAATATATACAAAACTCTTTGAACAGTACCTGGCCAATAAGCACTCTAAGTATTACTTGTTACTGACATTATCTCTGTATATGATATTGAATATGAAGCCCTAGCATTGGGTCATTCAACAAAAAGTACATGTAGGACATTGACAATGAACTATGAAAAGTGTAAAACTAACAAGCCCGAGTAACAGAGGTTTCCTTTTGTAATGAAAATTTTAGCTACATAGATCACAACAGTATCAATCAATAGAAGGGGAAGAGGCAGAGTAACTGGAGATCAGCAACAGAAGGTTTAAATGTTTTCCATAATGAGTGTCATATACACAATCAGGTTATTAGCCATTTGAATTGGACTCACATCAATGGTATCGCTGTTCACGCCTTACCCTAAACATGAGGGCACCAAGTCAAAAGGAGAGGATTAAGCAGCCTTATCAGCAGAAAGCACCAGGCATGGGTGCATCTCTGTAAGTAACCAAGTGTGGCCAAATTCCTTCTTTAAAAAGACACAGCCTATGGCAGAAGCAGGCCACCACTAGAGTAAGAAAAAAATAACCAATTTCTCATCTAATTTTCTGAACACTGGAGTGAGGTTAAACCACATGACATGTAGTGACACTACAGATCTCTGTGCTTACCTACAGCTGAAAGAACAAACTCCCCCACTGCAACGTGAATTTTGGAAAAAACATCGACAACAGTGAGAAAACAACTCTGTCCTTTCCAGCCAATACAACATTAGATTTCTAAAACTGCTGCCTCTGTTGCGTAATCCTGCCACATTCTTCCTGTATATGAAAATTAACAGGACAGATGCTGGCTGCCAGGTTCACTGGACTTCAATGTAAGTGTTTTTCTTTAATGGCAGTAAGAACAGAGGTATCCTTCTATGTCCAAACTGAATGCTCATGTAGAAATAAAAACATTTATAGTTTGCTATATCTCTGTGTTAATATACATCATCTATAGTAGATTTTAAGACACAATTTTTGTGTCTCAAAAATCTTAAAATCATTTCTCATCATCTGGAACATCCTATGAAATCTAGGTTTTGGTAGGACTGTCATCTAAGACAGCTGCTCGTCCACTAGTACTTAGAGGGTAAAACTTGCCTTGACAACGCAGAAAGAGGAACTGAACAAAGGGGAAAAAAAGGAATATTCACTCATACATTTTGTCCTATCAGTAAGATCAAAGGCATACCTCTATCTATGTGTCTAGTTATTCATTAAGCAAATTTCTATCAAGTGTCTACTATGTTGCAGATATTGAGCAAAATGCCATGGATAAAAAGGTTTGTTTCCTGGCCTCAGGAAGCACTCAGTCTAGTTGAGGGAGACAACAAACTATAAATAATACTAGAGTAACTAACATGCATTAGGATAAAGGTACAAGAAGGAGTGGGGTAGGTGGGGGGGGTAGGTAGAACATGATGGTCAATGATTCTTTGAAGAGGTTATCAACCCATAGTCTTGGAGTATATAGAGTTTAATTTCTTCCATTGAACTAAACCTCTCACGACTAAAATGAAAGGATTTAGAAAGGGGTAGAAATGGCTGCACTGGATATGATGTGAACCCATCAAGTCATTTTGTTGCCTATTAATTTAGACCCAGGGGTAGGGAGAAAACAAGCACTTAGCACACTTACCAACAGTAATGATAAGTCAGGAACACCTGACCTAAAACAAGCTTATCTACAGAAAATTTGCATAAAGCAAATATGACTGGTGTAAGTGAACCTATGAGTAACTAGTGGTGCCCAAGTGATCCTAGGAGAGAATAATCCTTATTGAGAAGCCAGATAAAAAATCAGGTTAACCAAAATGGGTAGGCGTATTTGTCCAACAGTCAGGGGACCTCGGGATCCTTTTCCTACCATTAACCACCTGTTAGTCATGTGCCCTTGGGTAAATCAATCACTTTCAGTCTGGGAACCTCAGTGTCCCTGTATGAAATGAGGAGGTTTGACAAGATTCGGTTTTCAAGTTGTGCAGGAGGAGGAATGGGAGGGGACATAACCAGGTGTCCACCTCTGCCTCTGGCAGCACTGGAGCTAATTAGGGAAGCTTCTCCCGGAGGACATGGGGAGAGATGTTATCTTGAAAATCACTGAAGGAGATTGTCTCCAAAATCCTTTGGAGCCGTGATATTATCTGCGTGTCTGGGCTACTCTCTACATCTTCAAAATGTAAAGAGAGCAAGGAAGATAAGGTAATGATTCTCTGAATTGGTATTAGCATGAATTTTTTAATCGTTTTTAACTTGATAAAATAAAGTATTTCTCTTACACCTGAAATTAAAGGGACAAATGGCTGGCATCTAAATTTATTATCGTTGAAGGTCTGTTTTTCCTTAAGCGTTACCAAAACCATAAGTTGCCAAACATAATAGGCTGGCACTTTTTTCTAGTTTACTTTCTGGGTTTGGTTTCATTTTTGCCTTATACACGTGGATTGTTACCTAAAAATAGACAAGTTATTGAGCTCCTTGTTTCTTCCTTCTAATCCATTTTCCGCATTTCTGGCCTCAAGAAAATTCTTGCTGTGGTCCAAATCGTTTTCATGGTTCCTCACTGTCTACACGTTCAAGCCCAAATTGTTTACGGTGGAGTGCACAAGACCCTCCATGACCAGCTACTTTCTACCTGTCTATCCTGGGCTCTTGCAAGACCCATCCCACCCTGAACTACAGAAGTTCCTTCAAAGTACCATGGTCTTCCAAGCGTCTGCTGTGTCTGCCCAGAATGCCTCCCACTCTTACCTTGCTGACAAATAAGCCACTCATCTTTCAAATCTCTGTTTAATCATCACTTCCTCAGCAACAGAATGAGCATTCCTTCTTTTGAGATCCAACTACAGTTTTAAAACTGTACTGCAAATCTAATAACCAGAAAACTCCTTGAGAGAAGGGATTCAAATTTGTCTTTGAATGTCCATAACCTCTCACAATGCCCAACACATAGTAGGCATCCTAAAATATTTGCTTACTGTACATGCAAACATGAGTGAATGAATAAATGCTAAACCAAAATAACTAAGAATAAAGCATATGTCACACTTAAAAGAAACATGGCTATTTGGAAACTGAAAACATGCCTCTCAACGGTGGCTCTGCAGCATCTTCTCCCTTTTCTCGTCTTGTTTGTATCCTACCCAGCACCTAGCAAAGAGATACAAACCTATTAGGTGCTCCAAGATACTAAATGATAGAAGGATGCCCAAATGACAGCAAATATGTAACCACCCTCATAGTAAGAAAAGTGGATCAGTGAGAATATTTCTGAGTTTGAGTGTGTGTGTGTGTGTGTGTGTGTGTGTGTGTGTGTATGTGTGGATGCTTTCCCACCTGAGGGCTGGAAAAACCAATCTTCCATGTCACTGTGGCAGAAGATCAAGTACCAAGCATGACTAAATGATGCGAGGTCAGAGTAAGATATCCTGTTTGCTACAAAGTAGCCAAATTATACTTGGATGAAAAGGAGAGACTAAGGCAGGGCTCAGGTGGAATGCAGTCAGACTTGGCTGGGTAGGAAGGAGACTGTATTATTTTATATGCTGATATTTTTTTCCTGGAGGGAATTTTCATGTTTCTGTTTTATCTGAATGAAAAGAAAGATAGAAAGATTAAAAAATACCCCATTTGACCTTTTCCTTCTTCACAGATGATTTATCTTACTGAAAGAGCTTGCACTTGGGCCAGCTCCATCAATGTATCCTCCGTGTTCTGTGACTACAGTTTACTGGCTGTCTTTGTCACTGCATTTGCAATGGGACCATTGCAAATGGAAGCAAGTCATTTTGCCCATCACCTTGATACTAAATTTAGGCCCCATATGTTTTCTTAAATTGTTTATTGCTCCAGTTGTACAATCATTTGTCCTTTTCCACATGAACACAATGTGAGCTCATTTTCTCTTCTTTGCAGGGACACTCCACTTACGAGGGCCCCTCCACAAAACACTTCTGTGATTCTAGACCATTCTTCACATTGGCCTTGGGAGATCAACTATTTGGCTCCTTGTCCTCCTGGCCGCCTCTCCAGGGGGCCACAAGCCCATCCCTATAACTTCACGGGAAATGCTTCACTCATGAGATACCTGAGCAAGGCAAGTGAAGCTGACTAGCCGTGGGTATAGTCTTTCTATGTCTTAGACAAGTGATATTTTTGCCTTTCCTCAAATACAATTTCTGTTTCCATTTTCTTACTGACTGGGAATATAAAATGTAATTTGGGCCAAAACAGTTGAAAAGAGAGAGAGTGGGCTACTTTGGGCCCTAAAACATCTCGCTCAAAACTAAGGGAGCCTAAAGGGAAAAGGCTTTCCAGTTTGGGCACCAAAAAGGATATCCCTGACTTGTATCCCAGCGTGTTTAACAATTTTATATGGCTAGACATTATTCTCCTTTTCCATCACTAGAGAATTGCAAAATAATGCAATACATAACACTAGGAATAAGGATCCATTCCTCTGGGGGAAATAAAGCACAAACATACACAAAAACAGCAATAAAGGAAAAATGTTTCATTTCTTTGCGGCTGAATTTCCAGCTCTTATCATTTGACACTTTTGATGTGAACATTTGTTTTGAGTCAGGGAAAAGAAGTAATTACCACTGAATTCGCAGCAGGGACCAGTGGGATTCTTACATAGGACAAGAATTGGGAAGGATCAGTGAACAAAGGATGGGCAGAGAATGAACAAAACTTAAAAACAATAAGGCTTTTAAAATTATAAAGCTAAAATAATTAATTTAACTTAGGATATTAATAACCGTATGGAGATCAAAAAATAGATGTTGAAACAGCATTTGCTAAAATTTAAATAGATTCTTGATAAAAATACATAATAAAATATTTATATCTCAATCTAAAAGGCAGCATTATGTTTCAGTGGGATGTCTGGACCTTTTTGAGCTGAAATAAGGAAAAACAAAACATTGCCTCAAATTTCTATACAGTTTAACTACTTCTAGAGGAAATACTGAATACAATTAGGCCAGAGAAAGAAAGTAAGGGCATAAAAATTGAAAAGGAACAGATAAAATGAACATTATCTATAGATTTACACTTGGGACCTTGGAAAACATAGGAGAATCAATTGCTAAAATGTTACAAAAATCAGATAATGCAGCAGGTCCAAAGTTAATATACACAAGTCAATAGCTTTTGTTTATACAAACAAAGACCCCACTTCAAAGGCATAAAAAGGATAATGTGGGAATAAACAATGAATGTGTCATATCTACTGGAGGAAAACCCTAAAACACTGCCAGAGGACCCAAAAGAATGCTCAAACAAATGGAAAGGCATACCATGTTCCCAGCTAGAAATAATCAACATTACTTGGATATTTCTAAATCAATCTTGACTTGACCCTGAAAAAAATAACAATAGAACTTGCTTTGGAAACAGACAAGCTGAGTCTAAATTCTTAAGGAAAAATAATTAAGAATGGTGGAACAGTCTGAAAACCAGGAATGCAATGACGGGAGAACAGTCCTACAATATATTAAAATATATATAAAATAATTAATATAAAATTAAATATAAAATAATTAATACAAGTGATACCAGCAAAAGAGACAGCAGATTTCATGGGACTACAAAGTAAGATACAGTTTCAAATACCAACTGAAATTTGGTATGTGATAAGACGGTATCTCAAATATGTGGAGAAAAGATGGATTACTTAATAAGTGATATTGAGACAACTGGGTCGTCATTTAGAAGACAAACATTATTTAAGTCATACTTTACATCTTTAGGATAAATGCCAAATGGATTACAGTAAGTATTGTTTATTCTCAGAATAGGTAGGGTCTTTCAAATTATGACAAAGCCAGAAGCTATAAAAAATATTGGCAGTTATTTGCATAAAAATTTTAAATTTCTCTATGGTGAATACCAGCAAAAGTCAACTAAAAGGACAAACAATAAACTGAAGAAAATATGTGCATTCTGTTTGTGAGATATGTATTTGCCCCCAATAGATAAAAGCTCCTATAAATGAGTAACCAAAACAAAACAAAAAAAAAACTGATGGAAAATGGACAAAGAATAGAAACACATTTCACAGGAAACCACAAAGGGTTTTATGGACACATAAAGATGATAACTCATTCTAGGAAGAAAAATGTGTATTAAGACAATACTGAGGGCTTTCCTGGTGGCGCAGTGGTTGCGCGTCCGCCTGCCGATGCAGGGGAACCGGGTTCGCGCCCCGGTCTGGGAGGATCCCACATGCCGCGGAGCGGCTGGGCCCGTGAGCCATGGCCGCTGAGCCTGCGCGTCCGGAGCCTGTGCTCCGCGACGGGAGAGGCCACAACAGAGGGAGGCCTGCATACCACAAAAAAAAAAAAAAAAAAAAAAAAAAGACAATACTGAGTTGTTTTTTGTTGTTGTTTTTTACTTATCAGAATGGAAAGGATCAACCAGTCTGATAACACATTGGGTTGATAAGGACAAAGAGATTATATTATGGATTGCCAGTGAGGATAGAAAATCATGTGGCCTCTAGGACAGCAATTTATAATATTTATCAAACTCTAAAATGCACACACACCATTTGACCTAATGCTTTCATTTCTAGGGACTATCCTCCAGATACATCTGCACACATGGAAATTATAAACATGCAAGGCAGTTCACTACAGCGCTGCTTTCAAGAGAAAATGTTGGAAGAAAGTAAATACCCAGCAATAGGGGTTTCATTAAATAAACTAAGGTTGATAGGGCACTTGCTTTAAGAGTAAACTCTGTGTACTCATTTGGAAAGAGCTCCAAGATAAACTGCTTAGTGAAAAAAAAAAGAATGTGCCGAGCAATGTACATGATATCCTAGTAATTGTTTAAAAAGAGAACAAAACATTTTTACACACTTAAAATATCTAAATATCTGAAAAGATACATAAGGAAACTATAACCATTCCCTTTGGAGAGGGGAATCAATGGCTAAGAAACAGGGATGGGAAGAGAACTTTACTTTGACCCCTCTGATCCTAGTAGGCGTGTAAACTATGTGTATATGAGAACACATGTGTAAACATGTTAACATATGGCCTATTCCATAATTATGAAATTTAAAATAAATATTAAAATAAGCCACATTTTAATTCAAAATTTAGTTTTTGATTGCAATGCTTTTATAAATATAAGCATGGCCCTACCCAAAATAATCTTAAATTAAAATACTATATTTCAAGAAAACTTTTTCAAGTTTTGATGGGAGAAATAGTGGACTAGAAGCCAAGAGATGAAGTTTCCAGGCTGAGGTTCACTGCTTTTCTTGCTCTTGGCTCTAGATTCAACTAAAATAAAATGAATATGTTACATATTACAAACCCTAAGGTCCCATCCTGAGCTAACAGACTGGACCTGTGCTATAAGGTTGCCACTTGCGTGTGGCTATTTCAATTTAAATTTCACTTTAAATCATTTAAAATCCAACTTTAAAAGTCTGTTCCTCGCTTGTGCTAGCCACATTTCAAATGCTTAATAACCACATGTGGCAAGTGGCTACCTCCTTGGCCAGTGCAGACATGGAACGTTTCCATCAAAGAAATTTATATTGGACACTGCTGTCCTAGACTCTATAAACCAGGATGATTGTTTAATATATGACATTATTTGAAACAAGAGAGTTAACACAGAAGGGAAGGGCATGTACCCTCTTCCTTGTATATGTTTATACAGGTTAATGTGGGTGAAGCGAATATCAGGGGCAACTCTAATGAGGAAAATACACCATTAAAGAGCAATATACAGCCTAAGGGGCTTGTGAAGAAATGACCACAGCCAGGCTGGGTGATTTTGATGAATCTGAATCCACTTATCCACTCACCTGGGTCTGATAACCCAAGCTGTGAAATCACATCATTATCCATCATTATCATCACTGAAATATCAAACATCTTCTACAGTATAGCCATCTCCTGTTTCCTTTTAGCTTACCAGATTTTATGAGGCTCAACTTGATTTTCAGTTTAGGACACAGATAAACAAATGACATATACACACTGCTATATATACAATAGATAACTAATAGAGACCTACTATATAGCACAGGGAACTCTACTCGATACTCTGTAATGACCTATATGGAAAAAGAATCTAAAAGAGAGTGGATATATGTATAACTGAATCACTTTGCTGCACACCTGAAACTAACACAACATTGTAAATCAACTCGACTCCAATCAAAATCAAAAAAAAAAAAACAACGACAGATTCTAAAACCAGCTAACACACTAACCAGTCTTCAAAAGGGTGTACTTTTCTAAGTGATGAGATAGTGCAGGGCACGTGCTATTTGACATAAGTAATGATCATTAGTTGTGGACTCTGGGGTCAGGCAGCCCTGAGTTCAAATTCTGCCTCTACTATTAATTAGCTATGTGACTTGGCAAGTCATGTAACCAGAGTCACATTTTATAAAATGTGTTAATAGTTCCTACCTCATAGATTTGTTGGAAAAGAGATACATATATGCAAAGGATGTAGTACATTGGCATATAGTAAGTACTCGTTAAATGGTACTATCAATAAAGCTCCATAGTATGTTTTTTTTAAATGGATGTCTGGTCCTCATGGTATCAGTATTAACTAGCAATAATAGCATATTACTAATATGTATTAACTTCAGACCATTTACGAGACAGAAAACACACTATGTTACCTTCAAATGTTTGTAATTCTAAATGCAGAGAGGAAAGTTAGGTGCTGAAAGACTAAATGTCCAGTGACGGAGCCTGGGTACACAACATGCTCCTGAAATAAATCTGGTACAACCAATGGGAATGGGTAGGGGAAAGCAAAAAAGAGTCATCAACCCACTGAACAGAAGGATATTAAGCATTTTTGCTTACCGGTTTATATGTGTATAATATACATAGCATCTTCTACAGGTTAACTGCTCAGGCAAGAAGACTGGTTTTCGTCCTGCTACATTAAAAATTAAATGAAACTGCCGTGTTTGGGGTGTGTGCGTGTGTGAGTGTGTGAGGGAGAGGGAGAGAGATTTTCTTTTTCCAAATCCTTATGAAAATAAATGGCTCCACAAAATCAGATTACTGATGTGGATTTGGTGTCATACGGTTGGCTGATGTTTAGCTAACTGGCAACCTTCAGAGGGAGATGGCAGACAACAAACATATTTGCCAAGAGCTCATGAGCAAAATTATTGCTAGGACAGGTTTAAATCATGCTTACTCATGGCACCTCACACCACCGCACTTATTAAGAACGGGCAACAGTTTTTGAAACATGTCCAGATTTTAAGAACCTACCTGCAAGCCAGCCCAGGAGGGTTTACTTTTACCTGAGCCAAACACAGTCATGCTGGGTGAAAATATCTCCCCTACTGACTTGCCAAAATGTCTAAAATCTCCACTGTTGGGAAACTCTTTGTCTTGAAGCCTAGAGAAACTTCTGCTAAAATGTGAGTTAGTTCCCTGGGAGTTAACCCACTTGCACCTGCTATGGGATGAGCAAGAAGATTTTTACCAAATTTCATATATTCACATGAGATCACAGAGCACAACTCAGGACACAGAGGATGAAGAAAATCCAAAAATGGCACAAGGGTTTTTGCTGTGTAGAGAACAGAACGCTGAAGAACTCAAGCAAAAGGGGGCTTGCCCAAGCCAATAATTATTTGGGAATTTTAGCTAATGGTGGTTCTTTCCCTTTAGCTGTCATTTTAACAAAAACCTATCGAGCCATCACTGGTGCTCACGGAACCAGGCACAGGCGTAGGCTACTCTCGATAAAATTTCCCAAAGGAATTCACAGTTATGTGTGCTTATCTGCATCCGTTTTGAAAACTAACTTGCCGAAGATGTTCTTTTCAGAAGTCATAATCGCTCCAGACTATGAACTCTCCAAGGCCAAGGCTAAGGTTTCACCACAGGATCTCTACATGTTAGGCATCTGTTGCCTCCAGAGAGATGTTCCTGAAACCATCAGGGAGCCAGCCATAAGCTTTTCTGAGCTATACGTGAGCAGCATAAACTTACCCATTGGATATGAACATCAGCATAGCCTGTGTGTTAAAAAGGCACTGAGATTTTAAGCTAACCAAGCAAACAACATTTCCTCCCTCTCCCTTTGCCTAATTTCCCACCCTTCTCCACCATGTGGACTTTCACAACAATATTCCTTCCAACAGTTTCCTCACTTGTCCGAGACTGAGCTATCTGCCTCTAAAGGGAAGAGGTGGGGGACTGAGTCACACTGAGGTTTTCAGGTGGCTTTTTTAACCTTTGTTGGATGATGTGGGGATGCCACAGCTTTGCAAAGCTGGCTTCTCTGCCTGGTGGCTTCTTCCTAAACAGATAAAGCTCTCAGGTTCTAGTTTTGAAAGAATGCTCATTTGCAATCAAGTCACCTTGAAACACCTGCAAAAGGTGAACTGATTTCCAGATAAAGTACACAAGAAATTGCCATATAATTTGGACTGTTTGCAATTTTAATAACAAGAGTTCGAAGACAATAGGGAACTACAACTGAATCTTTCACATGTGTGACAAGGTCAAGATTGCGTTGCAATAAAGAGAGCCCGTTCAAAGGAATCTCTCATACTCTGCTCTAATTTTTGCTCTGGGAAGAAGCAGGATATTGAAATATATTTCAATATATTGGATATTGAATATTGAAAGAAATACAAGGTAACAGATTTTATGCAAAAAAGGGACAAGGGAAGACATAATAAAACCATAAAATGTCAGCCATTCTCCGCCACCATGGCCACCATGAATAAAATCCAGGGCATTCAATGGCTAGTTTATTTCCCATCTCGACTTTTAAATTCAAAGCAAAGTATCACTAAAAATAAGCCTTACACCCCAACTGCAACTGGGGATTCAATAAATCACATCTGAAGATGCACCTCAAGCCAAAGCTCTTTTCCTAGCTAGGAGACCTTGGATAGTACGAGGTGAATGTCTCTATTAAGGCATTATAATAGAGATAAGTACATAGAAATGTGTTAAGGAGAAGAGCAAGTAAGAGAAGAAGAGGTGCCCTGCATGAGAGGAACAACAGATTAAAAATACAGTCATCATTGTCATCCATTAAAACTGTATCACCTGAACGTATTCAGGTCAGAGCTACCTCCTAGCTGACACTGGTTAGTGTACAGGCGGCCTCTGAGCGGATGCATTACTAAGGCACAGGGTTTGTATGCTGATCTCAAACGACACAGCCATAGGGAGCTATGATAAAGCTGAAGCTTTCTTCCGGGAGGAGAGGCAATCTCAGCTACTGTTCTGCGTCTTCCTTCCCACCTGGAAGAGATTCCAAACTGCCAATATAAATCTCAGAAGAACCAGTCCTTTCCCAGAGAGGGAATGTCCAAAATTAACCCTGTCACTAGCTACAGATGTTTCTTCTTGTCATTAGCCGGCAAGGTTTCACATATTATGACTATTACAGTGATAAATCAATTACTTCTCAGAAATCTTAAAACTGTTCCACATCTGTCTTAAGAACTGCTTGAAGCTCTATGACATTCTGAATATAGCACAAAGCTCTGTGCTCTGTAATTTCCCCTGAAATCTCCAACTCTTTGAGAATCATGTGCAGACTATATACTATTTTAAAAATGAATCCTTGTAGAGACAGTTGATAGGTTTTGACTGTCTTGTATTCACTGCTTTTTCTTTGGGTAATGATACCCAAATCGTCACTTAAGCATCCATTCTCCACTTAGTGTTTTGGCGGAAGCTGACTCAAGTTCCAGCCGTCAAAGGTGGCGGTATTTGAAGACTCCAACCAGCATCATCTCACCACTAGCCAGTCATCAGTTCGGCACAGGCATATGACTTAAAATGGCCTAATTAGATCGAAGCCCAGAAATGTCTTCAAAGATTACAGGATGAAATATGTTCTTCCCTGCTGTATTTGAGTGAGATGATAATGACCAATTTAGGAACATGAAGACAAAACCATCATAAAGCCAAACAGTCACTAGAGCCAAAGCCAAAGAACTAGATTGAAATGAAGAGAGGGCAGATCTTGATCACAATGTTGCAACCACTAAGGCAAGCCTCACCGGAAATTAGCTTTACCTCCATGATCCAATCATCTTCACTGGTTAAGCCAATTTGATACTTTCCTATTACCTGCAATTGAAAGCGCCCCAGCTGATCCCAGCATCTAGTAGGAGATGTTTTCAAAAGACCAAATAGGTAGCAAGTATGTACATACACACACACACACACACATATACACAAATGCGTGGTTCAAAAATAAACTTTTTTAAATGATTAAATAAGGACATGCCAAGCAATATTTTTCTTCTCTTAATAACTACTCTTTTGGTTTTATTTTTAATTTATTTTTTGGTGACTATCATTCATCATATCCTGGAAAAGACTGATATAATAGTCTCAGCTAATGGTGGCTTGTACTGGTAGTGGCTGGCTGTGATACTATTTTGATGTGAAATGGAAAATCGCAAGAAAGTTCAAACAACCAGGAAGAGAAGTTTCGATCTATCAGATTTGGAGTGAACTCTGCCCAAACACACCTCCCCCCCGCCCCCAGTATCTAGGGAGAAACGGACGTGTGCAGTGGGATTTGATCCACTTTGCAGAAGAGAAGATAATCCATCCAGATGAGAATGTGAGATCGACAAATGGCTCCATCATCCCAGCACGTGCTACCTCAGCTGCCTCTTGTGCACCAATCCCCCTCTGGCCTTAGCACCTGCCAGTCCAGCCAATCTCCATAAAACAAAAGGAGCCATTTCTAGGGGGAAGTAGGTACCTATACAGACATGCATGGAGACAGGCAACCCTGCAGGGATGCTCCACCAGCTGGATCGAATGTCCCACTCCACTCAGCACTAAGAGGATTCTAGGACCGCAGTGGTTTTGCATCGTATCAAATGCCCTTCAGAAAGCCTCAGAGAAGACCGTCCCTACCTTTCAAATAAACAATTATGGAAATATGCAAATCTGGAAATTAAGTTGGAACCATAAGACATCAGGCAGCGGATGAGATTTCACTAAAAATTGAAAAACTTTACTCATGATATATCACAGATACGGTCTGTCAGTCTGCTATTCCTTATTGCTACGTGGTACCCGATTCTCATGATAATGCTATCCATTTGCAGCTTGGAGTACAGAAGGTGCAAAATCTTTTGTCGAATGAACTCTCCAAGTTTACTGAACACGAGTTAAGTGTCTAGCGATGTATCAGTGAAAGTGAAAAGCAAAAATAAAGGTGCCAGAAACACTGTAATCTCTCTCGAGGAGTTTCCAATTGAGAGAAAACACAACAAAAGACCAAGAAAAATTCAACACATCTGCCTGAAAGATGTATAGACGAACAAGGTTACAAAGGACTACGAATGTATACGTATTAAGAGAATTCTAGAAAGACAGCCTGCTCAGAGCTGAGAGGGGTTAATCAGAGAACTCTCCAATGAAGGAGGCGAGCTTTTCATTGATTCCTGAAGGCAGTGGATTTAGCTGGAAAGCCAAAAACCAGCATTCCTGGAGAAGAAAGACAAAATATTCAGAGAGGTCCCATTCTCTTCTCTTCGCTCACCACTGTAGCTCCGGTAACCAGCACAGTACCTGCTACTAAATTAGACATTCAATAAATGATGAATAAATGACCTGCACCCAATAGGCATTTTTTGAATAAATGAATAAGTAAACAAATTCTCTTCACTAGTAGATATGACAATTTATCTGCAAGATTACCAGGAAATCCAAGGACTGGTTCTAAGAATATATGCAGAAAGGGAAGGGTGGTGGTAGAGCTGGATTCATGCTTTAAAAAAAAAAAAAAAAAAAAGAGTTTGACCTGCAAGTACAAAGGAGGCAAAGGAGTAAGTTGAAAATAGCACGGGGGAGGTCAAAACTCTGGCAACAGGTGCCACCCACTATGTAATTCCCAGTGCTGCCCTGATCTGCTGTTTTGCTTTCTGCCAGGGCAGCTGATGCTGCTAGACAGAGCGCCAGCGGTGTTTACACCAGAGGAGACCATCTGGAAACGTAATCAGAGACCTGAGCCTCCGGGGATTATTGGACCCAGCCGAGCATGAAAGGAAGATTTGTGCCCAGAGCTCTTTGGTTCTGTCATGACCTTAGCTCCATGCAGCTATAATTTTCACCCTTTAATGTAACTAAATCAACTACAGTTACTTTCGCAGGCGCCAGCCAAGTTAATTGTCATCAAAGAGCAGGAATTATATTGAAGCAGGTAACAAGCAGCAAAAAACAATGGCTATTTTGCAAAGCTAAACACTCATCATCAAATATTGACCAGAGGAGTTTCTGTCATGGAAATTCTATAGAACCCATGTAGTATACAATGTCATAAATATGCATCACACACAATGTGATTTCAAAATGGAATCATATTGAAAGTACCTGCAGGAGTCTTCCAAAATATCTGGGCGCTCATAGACACTTTGGACTTTCCTGGCCTTACCGGCTCTCTGATAATGCATTTGGCAGCAACAGCCTTCACAGGCTCAAATCATTCTATGCTTTGCACTATCATATATTCTTCAGTTTTAAAAATTAAATTTCCTGCTGCCCACAGATTCCTTTGGGACATCACTTAATTTCTTTAAATCCTAAGCTAAGACCAAATTTTCTGGCCGATCCTATGGATGTAAGGCTGCGTCCTCAGTATGCTAAAATGTAGACCAGCTTACGCAGAAAGATTTCTATACAGCTGACCGCCCTCAGTCACTTGGGGAACAGATACACAATTGAGCTTAATGAAGCAACAAAAGCCACCCTATCAAAACAAACAATAAAATGAAAAGGGAAATAAAAGAAAAAAAGGAAAGCAGAAATAATTTATTTTTGTGTTGAATGAAATCGGCCTAGGAAGGCTACCCAACTGTTACCAGAGAAAAATGATATTTATGACGGCCGGTCTTCGAATACAATTTCTTGATAGTTCATCACCTAAAAATCATGCTACACAAGCTCAGTTTCTTACATCCAGAATTTTAACCATGCCGCTGTTATTTATCTTGTCCAACTGATTATGCAAACGTCTTACTATTATTCACCCATTAAAATTCATACCAAACTCCACGTTATTTTGTAAAGAGAAAAAAAGAAGATCGCCTCCCCAAAAGATGAGGTGATCTTCTTTTCTCCCAGTGACTGTGAGAGACCATATGGAAAGTCTTACTCAAATGGCCATTACTCTTCCGTGACAAATAGCTTGCATAATTGGAACAGTTAGAACTAAGGCTGCCCAAATAGCAGGGGAAAACTACACCACACTCCTTTCCTTTTTTCAAATAAAATATCTAACACTAAAAACACTTTAGCGGGTGTATAAGCACTGCTTTATTAGCAAGATACTTCAATTACAAAAGTAATCAGCTCCATAAAAAATGTAAATTCCCACTTCGTTGTGATACTCTGAACCAGAAGAACCAAGACACAATTCTTGCAAAAGAGCCGGCAAATCCACTGGCCAAAGACTTCCACAGGCCCTCAGCTCAATTTCACTTAGCTTTCAGGTCACTGCTGCAGCCCAGTGAACAAGTTTCTTTCCAGTGGGTTTCTAAAATTATCTTATTAAGAGTGTGTATCAGTTAGGATTAGGTTTAGCATCATATAGCTGAAAGAAAGAAAAGGGAAAAAAACTAACTTAAGCATAATATAATAGCATTTCTTTCTCATATGAAATAGGTCCAGAAAGAGGTAGTCCAGGGCTGAAATGGGACAAGCAGGTCAGCAGGGGCCCACCCAAACCCCTTCTAACTTCCTACTCCACACCCAAGCACTGGTTTCCATCCTCCAGGTCACCTCATGACCCAAAACAGTGTCTGAAACTCCACCCCCAGATCGTTATTGCAGGCCAGGAGGAAGAAAGGTGCAAAGGCTAATTGCCCCCCTCCCAGCTGAATGTGATCCCTCGGGAAGACTTCCCAAAAGTCCTGTAGAAAACTCCTACTTACAGCTCATTGAACTGAGTCTCAAGGTTTCACCAGGCTGTTAAGACTAGGCAACACAGCTTCTCATCCCAGCTGGCAGTGCACACAGCTCAAAAGGAGGATTCTATTTCTAGGGAAAACATGGAGTGTGGACAGTAAGAGTGAACGGGGATTCTGAGTCTGTGTCACAGGGGGTGCTTCTAGGTGTATGGGCAATAGCTAGAGATGAACTTGAACTTCAGAAATGGATGACGTAAGTTGACTTGCCTTCCAAGATGTCTGTCTGTCTCTACCTATCTCTCTTTTCCATTATCTTACCCTCTTGTGTCTCTTCATTATCTTGAACAAGTACCTTCCTTCTCTGTGCCTCAGTTTCTTCTTCCAGAAGATGGGGATGACAATAGTCCTGATCTAAGGTTGTTCTGAGGACAGATGTGTTAATATAGTGTTAGATATTTTTTTAATTCTTCTGCTCAGCTACTCTCCCTTCCCTGGTTTTTGAATTTGTTTCCATCTCCCTTATAACAGCAGCTATACGTGGGAAACACTGCAAAAAAAAAAAATTGCTCTATGCATTAACAGTTTGCACCCCTGGTTATCAATTTTTACAAGTGATTTTTATCTACATGGTTGCATTTAATAAAAATAATTGACACATAAAATCTACAATATAACTAAATATGTTTTTTTCCTTTCACATGGTTAGTGCTTGTTTTTCTTCTGTGCCTCAATGACGCTCAGTAGAAAAATATTTAGGTGAGGTAGAAACGATGTTTAAAAAAAATCTCTCTCCCTAATGTTCACATATGGTGTGTGTATGTGTGCACACTGAAACTCACTGCAAGCCCAACAGTTACCTAACGCTAACATTTAGCTAGTGTATTTAGCGAGTGGTATACTTTCTTCCCTCCTTATTGAACATAACTTACTTTCATTAATTATTTTGTTGACAAAACAATCAGCCTTACATATTTCTGCAGATATGGATAAAATTACTTTAATCATCTTTTTTGGCCACGCCCCTGGGCTTGTGGGATCTTAGTTCCCCAACCAGGGATTGAACCTGGACCCTCAGCAGTGAGAGCAGTACTAGCCAGTGGACCACCAGGGAATTCCTTTAATCATCTCCTAAGAAAAAATTCAAAGGGATTTTGGCAAAAATCAGGCAACAAGATATACAAAGCCACTTCTTCGGTTTTCAACTGCGAGGCTTTTTTTTTTTTTTTTTCGGCACGCGGGCCTCTCACTGTCGTGGCCTCTCCCGTTGCGGAGCACAGGCTCCGGACGCGCAGGCTCAGCGGCCATGGCCCACGGGCCCAGCCGCTCCGCGGCACGTGGGATCCTCCCGGACCGGGGCACGAACCCGTGTCCCCTGCATCAGCAGGCGGGCTCTCAATCACTGCGCCACCAGGGAAGCCCTGCGAGGCTTTTTTGATCACAGCCTACCTGGAGGTAGGGGCCATTGATGAGAATCCATCAGTGACACGTGGGAACGACAGAGCCACTTGGAAAAGCCATTTGGAAATGGTAAAAGTTATTTTCGATATATTTATTTTGCCTTACAGGCCTCTTCAGGAATTCAAAGCAGTTTCTGCCCCCCATCGAGGCCCAGAGATAGAAGAGAAACTGCTAAATCTTACAATTAACACCCAGAAAGCACAATGTCAAGTAGACAAACAACTTTGGAGTTAGGTACATGTTGTATTCAGAGCTTCTACATCTTCCGGGTTGTATGTCTTTATGCTTACACTTTTTTTTTAATGTCTTTAAATTATCCTATTTTTCAGTCTCTATTTCCCATTTAAAAATGGGAATAATGATAGCTACCACATGAAGATTTCCATGAACATTCAGTAAGACAACATAAGTGAAAATTCCTAGCCCAGATTGCAATAACCAGAAGTTATTTTTCTTTATATTTATAGAAAGTATAATTATGGCATATATTTGGTCACTATGCTATCACTGTCAAAGTGTTATGAGTTTGTTTAGTTTATTTATTGTGGACAAAGATGTTTCCTGGAGTCCAAAGGCATGTGTTAAGATCTGCTCTAAACTTTTCCAATATCAACACATTTCCAATTATTGAACTGACCTGACCAGAGGTTAAATATACCACAAGACCAACAGTGGAGACATTGGTTTAAAAACAAGCCAAGTATTCCAATAAAAGTTCTGCAAAAAGAAACAATGCAGTGTTCAAGCTGCCAGCCTACTACAGTTCATACAATTTTATTATAATACAATTGAATGTACAATGAATTGAGTGGAACACCGCTTAAATTTTCTATAACCAAAATCTTCTTGATTTGGGGGTAGCATTAGTATCAACTGCAAGATGCCCATAGCAGACTGTTAATTAGGTCAAGGATCAGTATGGGGTTACTGATTTAAAAGAGATCCCGCCAATACATCCTCATCCTGCTGACATTGTTTTGGAGTAGGAAATCAGTCACTTGGTGCTAAGACCAGAAAAAAAAAAAAGTAGAAGAACAAGGATTCAAGTGAATATAAACAAAACTACTACGAAAATACCCTTGTAAATAATTATGAGAAAGGGTTTCATCTCTCCTGGTTGTCAGAGACTCTATATTTATCTGCTTCTCTATCTCTTCTGCAATTGTTCCCTTAAAAATGTCAGGGCCAATATTTGTAGCCACCTGAATTCATAGAACCTGGCCCTCTCTGTTGGCTTCTTGAGTATCAAGGAAAATAGCGACAGTAAAACCTTGCCTGAGATTGCTACTAAAAATAAAATTCATAAATTTCTCATGCCATTGTTATTTGTCTCCTGAGGCTGTTTCTATTTGCAAAACAAGACACCTTCTTCTAACATGCCTGCATATAAAACCGAAATCTAGACTTCCAGAAAAAAAGTAGAGAAACAAGTATGCAAGAACTCTGAGTTTGTTTCCAGCTTCTGTATTAAATCATTATTTCATCTCCATGAAACCAGGGCCTGCCTTTTGCTTTAAGTGTCAACCTATTACATAAAATGAAGTAAAAACACTTTGCCTTTCAGAAAGCTCTAATATGATTGGTAGGCACAGAGGCTGTTGTGGTATTACTCTTTGCAAATATTCACTGCCTCTCCTTGGAGAAGAATTCTACTTCCTCAGCCCATAAGTCTCAAGTTTTTCCTTTGGACTTGTTTAGATCAGTGGAATGTGAGCCGAAGTGACACACGTCGCTTCTAGGAAGATGCTTCAGGAGTCTCACAAGAGTTGTTTCTCCCTCTACCATGACTAGTAACGTTTAAGACAGTGGCCGCTATGTCAAACTGGGTCTAAGTGAACATGACAAGTAGCAAAACTACAGATGACCCACAAAGGACCCATAGGATCTTTACTTATTTGTGTAAGTCGCCGAGATGCAGGGGACATCTGTTACCAGAGTATTACCAAGCCTATCAAAACCTACGCATAATTAAGGAGAATGTAGGCTCTGTATTCAAGTAGATGAGAATTCACATCCAGATTTCCACTCTTCTATGTGACCATGGTCGAATTTCTTAACTCCTCTTCCCCATCTGTAAAATACAGATACCTATCCCACGGAGTTAATGAAACAATGCTTATAAAGTTCAGCATAATGCCTGGCTTTGTGAGAGCTCAATAAAGTTTTACCTATCATTAAGTAAGGATTCTATAACAGTTTCTTTAAACATAGGTGCATTCACATCCTCTCCAAAGAGCCTCTACCTAGAAAAATCAAATCAAAGAATCAAATAGATATCACACAGCAGCCAGTGAGCTCTTTTTGTCAAGTGATCCCAAAGGCACTGTCAGTGAAAAATCTAATCCTCTCTATTTTGATCTGAATCATTATGTGATGGCCTCCAAAGCTAAAAATGATGGAAATAATAAAGTCATCATTTTGTATTTGAATACTTTACCTTTAAATTATGCATATGTTTCAGTCTCTAAGACTTTGTGCTTATTTCTAGGCCATATTTCTGTAAGCCATCTTCACCCACCTTGGGGAGTCTAGGACCTTAGAGCTGCAGGTTGAGCAAAGCCTTTTTCTTCCTTAGAAATACCTTACGCCCCTGACTTGTCTCCTTCTGCACCCAGACCTCCCTTCATGTAATGGTAAATTAATCTCATGAGCAAATGTGAATTGATGGGTTCATGGAACTTCCCTTCCTTCCTAGGATCCTTCCAATCCCACTTCTAACTCGTCATGCTGATGACTGACAAAGTGGTATTACATCCAGAACAGATCAGTGGGAATGGAGATGGGGTGGAGGTACCTTCATGGAGTAGCCTTCAAATTACCACATACGGGTGTCTGTGTAACTACCTCCCCAAATGCTCTCACCAAAATGAGAACCTGTTGGTTTATGGAAACGATTTATTTGAGCATCTATATAAAGAGAATCCAGTGTAACAACAACAATTACCAGTGTCTTCTCCACTCTTACTTTTCCTAAGAGGGAGTTCTGATGAGTTACATCCTATTCCATGATAATTAGAGTCGCAGTTTAGGTAAATGTTTGAGACAATTATTACAAAGCAAAGTTAATTGGAAATCATTCAGGTGATCTTGGGCTAGTTTAAGCTTTATTTAACGTGTTCAATCCAAGGTTTGAAAAATACATTACGCCCAAGCCTCACTTAAATCTAATGAAGACTCCCCTCTCTTCGTCAGTGAAAATGGAAGCTTTTGCCTTGGTCAAAAACAAATATACATTGTATATTTGTAAAAGAAAAGTGGAACATATTTTTTTAACTTGGGATAAATATAAAAAGGCAGCTCAGGCTGAGAGACAAGACAGCACATATAAGCCAGGTTTCTAATTTTGGGTGCACTTCAAAACAATGATTCCCAGAACCCACCTTCACAAACATCCCTTTGACACTGTAAAGACTTTAAGAAAAGTGAGAATTCATGCTTCCTGGTTTCTCTCTAACACAAAAAAATGACATGAGTGTATTTGGATTCCTGCTGTTTCTTTCCAAGTACATCAGTGATTCATACCATCCCCCTGAAAAAACTGACAAGCACCGCCTTTTCCTGTAAGTAGAGAATCAGACAAGTATTAAAGAAGTGAATCCACTCCGGGCATGAGTTTAGAAAACTGTCAAAAAGAACTAAGGGTCCAAAAGCATTCCCACAAAATTGGTATGTATGTACTTGAACCTAACAAATGCTAACGCTCTTCCCACTGTCTTTGGAAACAAGATAACCAAGAAAGAGATCTTAAACTCAGCCATGGTGGGAGTAAAATTATTTGGGGATTGCTGATAGCCCTGATGCTTATAGTTCCACATTTACCAGAAATGATGAAAATCTGGCTCTCATTCCAGAGTTTGAAGGAAGAGAGCTAGCTTTAGTATTCCATTACACAGCTTTCACCGAAACATCTGTGACTTGAGAACCACAAGCATACTACAAAGGTATAAAACCAACCGCACTGGAAATGGGTATGTAAATTTGTTATACCACTTGTCTCACACCTAGCTTGATTTTGCTTTTAGAGGGACTCAGTGACTACTGTTATGCCCAGACAATATGACTTAGAATCTATTTTGCAAGATAAATTAAACAAAATATAAAAACCCCAAATGACTTGGAATACACGTCTTGTGTCTAATCGTTAAGCTACACAACTATTTTCTCACAAAATGTGTGAATGTTCCATTGCCAACTGGTATATGTAATTTCCAGTGCTCATAATTCAAGTTCATGAGTTCAATCCCTACCAAGTATTCCTAGAACACTGCACAAGAATGCACTATGTACCACATGTTGAGAGACAACTCTCCATGAATATTTTCTCATTTCTGCATGATCTGGGGTTTCTCAGCAAAGAGTATTGGCAAGGTTGGTCAAAGGATGATGGCACGGCAAATATGCCTTGGAAGTTAAAGACAGTGAATTGTTCTGCAAAGACGTAGAGATGTTTCTCCTCTGGAGCCATTTGCTCATGGAATGAAACCTATGGACACGGTTCCACTCTTTCCCAGAATCACCTGCTTACACTCCAGAATGAGTCTCTCTCTCTCTCTCTCTCTCTCTCTCTCTGGAGGGAAGGAAAGGCAGATGTGCCAGCTGTCCTATGTATGCCCGAAGTTTCATAATTTCAGGGTTCCTCTCATGTGGTGCAACACTGCTCTACATGCAAATGGATTCTGGCCCGCATCCATCACCCTATGGGGACTGGAGCTTGGGGGACTGGGTTAAGATGTTCTGGGAACAAAAAACAAGCTGTTCTTGGGTCCAGAGATCTCATACTTCCTTATAGCATAGACAAACTCAACACTCTTCATCACACAAAGGAAGTACAGATGGTCCCCAACTTACAACGGTTCACCTTGTGATTTTTTTGACTTCTTGATGGTGCAAAAGCAAAACGCATTCAGTAGAAACTGTGCTTCAAATTTTGAATCTTGATCTTTTCCTGAGCTCGTGATATGTGGTATGATATCACCCGCTCTGGTGATGCTGGTCAGTGACATCTCCCAGTCAGCCCTGTGATCACAAGGGTAAACAACCCATACACTTATAACCATTCTGTAGCCAGACAACCATGCTGTTTTTCACTTTCACTATAGTGGTCAACCCATTACGTGAGCTATTCAACACCTTATTTTAAAAGCGTTAGGCTTTGTGTTAGATGGTTTTGCCCAACTGTAGCCTGATGTAAGTGTTCTGAGCATGTTTAAGGTAGGCTAAGTTATGATGTTTGGTAGGTTTCCAACTTACAAGACTTTCCACTTATGATGAGTTTATTGGGACATAACCCCATCATAAGTCAAGGAAGACCTGTATGACTTATGACTCAGAAAGGCATCCTGCCTTCCTGACCAGTTATCTTTTAACTACAGTCTGTTGAACGTATTGTGGAAAAGAATGGGTTAAAAGGGGGTACAGAGACAATAGTTTGAAGGAACAAAATAATAAGAGCTATGAAGATTCAACATGATCTTGAATTTGTTTTATTATATGATAATCACATTATTAAAACCCTTTCTCACATCAAAAGTTAAGAGGCTAATTTTAAAATGTCAGCTTATGTGAGGCTAGGTTGAGTTGTTCCATTTCTAGAAGAAAAGAATTGCTCCAATCACTTTTTTTTTTTTTTTTTTAAAGAACCATTACTAAGACTTGAAACCCAAAAGGAGGAAAATCGCCCACGGAATAGGGTGAGGTTTATCATTCATAACTCACTGTCATTAATGCTACTGCCTTGAATTCTGCCAAATTCAGGATCTAATAACCGTGTAGGGAGTTGAAAATATAAAAATTTGCTAAAGCTTGGGAGGAGAAACTACTTTCATTAGGAGGGTGTGGTCATTAATAAATGCAAAGTGAGAATTATCTTAAAATAAGCATTATTTTAAATATAACACTAGATAAAGCACATATTCAAAAGTGGAGGTATAGGCCAAGTTCTACCATGAAATTCCTATAGTCTACTGAGTCTAGGATTTCAACTGCTTTTTTAAAAGATGTTATATGTTTTTCAGAAATATTTGATAGATTTTACCTTGTATTTATATCATCACAGAATTCTTGGAGGAATTTTAATAACAGAGACTATACAGTGGCAGATAAACTGTTAGGGTACTGTTTTCCTTACACAGTAGCAGATAAAATGTTAGGGTACTGTTTTCCTTACACAGTATGTACACAGCACCATAAAATCTATTTTTTTTGGTGGAAAGAAGCCTTAAATATAAAAACTGTTTTAATATGAATCTAGATTGAATCATGTCAACAAATCATTCCAACTTAACTTGACCCAGCACCTGGCTACAAATATGTACTAATCAGTGAGCTGTCAAGTCAACAGTGACTCCTCTTCCCCAATGTCATGAGTAGACTTCAAATATGTATACAAGTTGACCTTATGCTTCTTCCTTTATTTTTTTTCTTTGAGAGAGACTTGGTAAAGATCTTTCTAGCAGCATCCATAGGAGTTACTTATTTGCAGGCACAAAAGCAGCAGTAGCAAAACCAGGGGGTGTTCCAAGAAAGGATTTCCCTCTCGCTCAAAAAAATATTTCAACCTCATGTGTAGAAGGAAGAGTGGGCCTACAGAAATTGATTTAAAATATTCAATATTATTTGTACATAACGGGGATTTTCTGAGGAATGTAGATGCAAGAATAAGATGTATAATTTAAGTGTTCTCTGTAATATCTTACAAAAGGAATTTCAAAAAGAAAAAGAAAAAGATGGTGAGATGGATTTTAAAATAAATGAGCTTACAGAAATCTAAAACGTGTCATATTTACATACAATGCCAGTGAAAAGGAACCACCTTCGTTCTGCGAGATGCATACTGTTTCCGTTTGGATTAGGAAAAGAGTTCCATTTTTTTATCAGATGCTACAGTGGTGGGAACGTTTAAACATAGGATGAAGCAACAACTGGAAAGGGGGATATTCCTGGCTCTACTACATCACACATTGAATTTTTTGAAGGAAAGAAAAACGCAAATATAAAGATTTTCTAATTTATCTAACAGCATGTTTCCCCCATTCAAATGCAAATGCACTCTGTATGTTCTGACTTTGCACATGTAATAGGCACTACATGAGACAGGGCTCAGTGCCCCTTCCAGTGGGCCTGATTCAATGATTTCAAAAGGTAGAAGAAAATCAAGAGTGTGTAGCAGAGCATTTCTGACCCTCCATAATTGGTCGCCTTGGTGGAACGCCCCTGGTCCCTCACCTGCTGACTTACTCTCCTTCGGATGTGCAGGCCAAGGCTCAGCACTCCATTACAAGTCTTTGTGAGGCAGCAGAAAAGAACAGGGAGGGACAAAAGTCATATTCCATGGTGAGAATTGCTCAAATGGCAGAGAGAACATTCCTAGGTGTTCCTAACGCAGAATCCCCCCACACGGTTTTACTGTTGTCATTTTTTGTTCAACAACATTTGCCAAGTTCTTTAGGCCTTGGGGAAGCTCTATCTGCTTTGGTAGAAGCTTGATGCAAGAATTATTTAGAGGTACATCATGCCAAAGATACAACCTTATAACTAGTAGCTTTTAGGACATGGTTTTTAACAAGGGACATGTCAATTTTATAGCTAAGGGGTTTATCTTTTCACAAAGATAGATAGATAGAGACATAGATATGAAATATATATTTATAAGATATATATATACCTTCTGCCTTTTGGAACTTAATTTACATAACATTTAAATCAATCAGTGGGTGAATAAAAATAAAATATGAATTTTTATAGATGCCAGGAAGAATGTCAACAGAACACTTAACAGGGCTTTCGTGATAAGGGCAGAAGAGGAAAAGGCATTAGTTTGGCATTTCTACTAATGATGTCCCAGTAGAACAGTACAAGCCTCAGAGCAAATGGAGCCAGAAGACCTGAATTCCACTCCGCTTCTGCTCTGTATTGGCTGACTTGGTTTGGGAAAATCATTCAAACATCCTGAGACATGGAATTTTAATACCTGCCTCGCCTAGCTCTCAAAGTGAGGACCCAGAGGAAAACTACACCACAGATTATTTTAAAAGTTTTAGAGGATCATATAAATGTAAATGATGTCAGGCTCACTTGGTTAATATAGAATTATAATATGGAAACTCATATGCTTGTAACTTTTTAAAATGTTGCAAGTTTTTCTACTTCCTGAAAGCTATTTAGTAAGGGAAGGAAGAATTACAGGGTTTTAAAACTTAATATCTAAGTAATGACCACGCTGGAATTCAGGTAACTTGGATGTGGCTGGTGATCAGTAGGTGGACACACTCAAGGGAAAAGAATAGAAATGTACAAGCAGGACACAGAAAAATGGCCAGGGCCAAGGGCAAGTGGTTTCCCTGACAGAGTGACACATATCCCTGGCCCAGGTTCACCTGTTCATGCCTAAATCTGAGGATGAAGGGGCCGTGTAATTACAGATAAAACCTAATGATGTCACTTGATTAAACATAAGCTACTGTCATAGGCACTGTGGCTTCAAGGGTAACAGGAAGTGGCATTAATGCATCCAAACTAAAGCTGCAGCTTCCTGCACAGACATCAAAACCATAACATACACATCCATCCCCTAATCCAAGGCATCAGCCTTCCCCAGAGCAGATGTGAGAAGGATCCAAGAGAGGGGAGGAAAATGGCAGTTTTTATCTGGGGGTCCAGGAATAATTCGGGAGAAGAGACTTACAGGGGATGCTCTTTGGACAGGAGCAGAGCCAGAGAAATATGCTTTGTTGACAATTACTGTATCCTGAATGCTACCCCCATGCAAATGAGTTTCAAGAAATGTTGCCAATAAATGGAAACATTAAATTGAAAAGAAACGTTCAGGAGATACAGTATATACTTACCCAAAGGCATTATGTATTAATTGTAAGGGAAAACACAGCCAGAGCTCTATACCATCATGAACAATCAATGTTAAAATATTTCGTGATAATTTTACCGATCAGACTATAAAAGCTAATATTTCATGAACACATCCTATGTGCCAGACACTGTGCGAAATGCTTTCACATAGATTATCTTATTTAGCTCTCCCAACAGATCTAGAAAGTACGTTTCAGCCCTCCCAGTAACTTTATTTCACAGTGGTATAACTGATGCCTGGAGACCTTTTGTGACTGCCAAGGTCACACCGCCAGTGAAGGGGTCAGGGCTGGAAAGTAGCGGTGTGACCCTCGCTGCCCACTGGAACAGCGGCCTGGCGAGCTTCACCCCACGCAGCTAGAGAGGAAGAAAACCAGTAAGCAAGTAAGGTCTGCAGGATTTCTGTGCTGGGAAGACATCTCCAGCTAGAACTAGTCCACACATGCAGGACAAGGCCATGTGCAGGCCAGGGAAGTTCCATGCCATATTCACTGGCTCCAGCTACATTTCACAATTTTGTATCTAAACAAAACTCTGTGCAGCTAAAGATGTCATTTGGGGATTAATATCTGAGTGCAAACCCAAACTTTGCTTTTTATCAGAATGTAACCTTTGAGGAGTGACAACCCCTCTGAAACTTGTTTATTAATGTGTAAATGAGAGATGGGGTGTAATGATGATCATTAATTTGAGGAATTGTGAGAGTAAAACAAAATAATATGATTGAAGCACTCAAGAAAATCCCTGCAGTGTACAGTCAGTGATAAAAGTGGCAGCTCATTCTTTCATCATGTACGAATGTTTCTTAACAGAAAATAAAAAGTTGTGTTAATACCAAGTGACTTAAAGCATTAATTGAAAAGTAAAAAGTATTCTACACTGTTTTAATGTAATACATAGCCTCTGATTCTTATCTTTCAAAAACTGAAAATGCTCATATTTGCTTACATACAAAATACATGTTAACAATTTCAATATACTATGACAAATATGCACAAAAGTAATCAAAATATAAATGACAGCATAAAGTATAGGCATGAGAAGTAGCCCCCAGCAGCAGAAAGTGAAGCGAACTTGGAAAAAGAAACATGGGTTCAGATCTTTTTCATTTTCTTCCTTTACCCTTTCCATCAGTAAAATAATGGATTTACAGCAGGTAACCTCAATGGTCCTGGTCCAATGTGAAAACAATCACACAGTTCTGTTAATTTTCAAGTATTTTTGATAATCACAGTAGGTAGACCATGGATAAATAGATTATTGCTACACCCAATTTAATGACAAATTTCAATCTCTGACTGTCTGCTTTTCATTTCACTACCTTGCCTGTGACTCTCCTTCTAAACGCGGACAGATAGCGTAAAGCAGTACAGTACTCAAGAGGCAAGGTACCAGGAATGACAAGAGAGAAAAGAACAGGGCAGGGAAGGGAAGGGAAAAGAAGGAAGGAAGGAAGGGACAAAGGAGGGAAGGGAGGGGGGAAGGAGGAATGAAATAAAGTGAAATAAAAGAGTCTGAAAACGTCACAAATTGCATAATCAGGCTTCAGAACAAGAAGTGATCGCTAAACCGTCCATAGGAATCCCTCCTGGGAGATTACACTAATCCAGCCGCTCCCCAAGTGTCCTCTCTGGACCAGCAGCCTCAGCACGACCTGGGAACTTGCTAAGAGGACAACTGTCAGGTCCCGCCCAGACTCTGTAACTCAAACTCCAGGGGCAAGGCCCAACAATTGGTGTTTTAAGAAGTTCTTCAGGTGACCTTCATGCATACTAACCCCTCAAACTGTATTTTTTGGTAGTTATTTCCAAGAGCAAGCTTTCTCAACATCTGCAATCTTTAGTACTCCATATTTAAGCAACTAATCCTACATTCTATCAAGGTTCAAAAATATCCTATAATCCATTATAGAGGCTGAAATTTCACAGCTGTTATATATGGGGTGTATGTGATACTCTAAACCCCACATGTTCTATTTCTGTCTAGGAGGTCATGAAGCAATTTTAGATTACAAAGTAGCAGAAATGACCAGAGCTTAGAGAAAGAGCTTTAGGGGCAGAGAAGTATGAGATCTTGCTAATAACTCACAGTTTGAGGTACTGAATTCACTAAAATATCAAGAAAAACAACAAATCAGTGGGACTATCTAGCAGTCTAATTAACGTATCACAGCAATACTAAGAACATTCCTATTTATCTTCTGTTAAATTGCAAAGGGCTCTTCTCTTGATAAACTTGTCCACCCTCAAACCCATTCTAATGATTTTCATAATATTCTGATGAAGGTCATGGTCTACACTTTTTATATCCTATCTTAATTATAAGAGGGAATAGAACAATGCTATAAAATAAAAAGTGATTGAGGTGGCTCTCTAGCTACATTTAGTAAACCACAAAAACAAAACAGAAGACCAATAATATGCCACAGAACCAGAAGAGATAGAATTTAAATGGGGGACTGAACATACACACCTATCTCCCCTCCTAACCTAAATCTCAATGAAATTAGAAAAAAAAATGTTATAATAGGTTCATGCCAACATTGGGGAAATTTTTTACCCATCAGTAGATAAGAAATTTGGAGAAAAAAAAATTCTTAAACATATGGGATTAACTAAAGGAGAAATAGAAGTAGAGGAAAACAAAGCACAAAGTTAAGTAGGAGAAATCTACTCTAAGTAAGATCAGTTCTCTCTAAAAGAAACTCTAAAGAGACACCCCCCCCACTGAGAGTCAACCAATATACAGAGTCAAGAAGTAGTAACCAGGATAATTATGAAAGAGCCATGGTGTGAACAGCTGGGGTGGTTTGCTGCCTTCTCCCACGCCTCTGTTTATTCTGTGACTAGCATCCACAGCCTTCATCACTAGAATAAAGTCCTGAAACCTACTTTCTAAATAAAGTTAACCATCTGCCTTGGGAAGGCTCTTAGCCAGACTATAGAGAGAAGCAGTAAAGAGCTTGAGATATTCAGAATCTCCACAAAGACAACAGAGGAGACATCAAGAAAAGAATCATCTGATGCCAGCATTCACAAGAAAGCAAAATCATCATATAGTCCTTTGATCTACTGCCTCATGCAACAAGTATTTCCTCTGTGCCCACTAAGTAACAGATGTGATTTAACACCCTTGGGGGAGACCCTGGTGAAGAAGTGGTCAAGTCCTTACCCTGGTCATGTTTCCATTCTCGTGAGGAAAAACAAAATAAACGAATAAACCTATATTGATCACACCAGGCCGTTTATGCGCTATGAAAAACAACAACAAAAAAGAGGGCAGGAGAGGGGATAAAGAGTGATGGTGGATGATAATTACATACGAAGTGCATTTGGTCTGAGACCCAGTTAAAGTGGTATCTAGAGAAAGAGCTGAGGCTGAGGAAACAGAAGGTGCAAAGGCCCTGAGGTAGGAACGTACTTCCCAAAACAGCAAGAAGGCCGGTGTGACTAGAACACGGTGAGTGACGATAGGCAGGATAGAAATGATAGAAAATAAAGTTGGAAGTGAGCAAGAGCTTGACCACCAAGGGTCACTGTAGTCATGCTAAGGACTTTGGATTTTATTATCAGTGTACTGAAATCCATGAGAAAGTTTGTTGTTATTATTGTTTGTTTGTTTGTTTTTTTCCAGGGACTTAGATTAATGTTCTAAAAGATTCTCTGAGTAGGTATTAAGCAGAGAATGGAAAGAATAAAATCAGGGAGACCATATAGGAGACGACTGCACTAGAACAGGTGAAAGATGCTGGTGACCTGGATTAGGGATGGGATTGGGGAGTGGCAACAGGTGGTCAGATATGGCGTTTGTCCGAAGGCAGGGGTAGAAGTGGCAGCACTTGCTCCTGCCTCGGGTATAGAATGTAGGAGAAATGGAGGAGATAAGGATGATTCTAAGGCTGGCATGAGCAGTAAGGTCCGAGGTATCACCATCTCCTGATAGGAGAAGCACACCTGCCCTGTGGTGGGTCAGTGCGGTGTCTGTCACAGTTGAGAGGCCTATCAGACAAACATGAGAGCTGTTAAAGGCAGAGGTGGTGGGTGGAGAGTTCTGACTCCAGGAAATGCTGAACAAAAAAGAACACTGGGGTCACAAAAGTAGAGCACTGAAGGCCCCCCAAACCCAGAAGGCGTGCTTTTTTGTATGTATTACCCGGCTAAATCTCCTGCCCTTTCCCTTCAGCCACAAGAGGCAGCTGCATAAATAGGAATCTTCAAAGAATAAAAAACAAATTGCAATTTAGACCCTTAATGACAAAAAAAGAAAAGCAAATATCAACAAATACATGAGGAACAAAAAGAGCAAGAAAATGAGGCAAGTGGACATATTCATCAGAACAGGATAATTCTTGAATCATGTACATAAAACTATCAATGGCTTAGGAAAGTGTGTTTTTCACATACATCACAGTCCATTGCGGGTTAATGGGAGGTGAGATGAAAAGGGCGATTTTGTCCACCATCCTTCAGGGATCTAGTATCCTATAACTAGTAGCTCTGCCAACACCTATGACTCAGAGTTTGCCACTGGATTCTTTGTATCCTGCCAGCAATCAAGTGATGAGACCACAGAGAACGCATACTGCCTCTTCTTCACCTCCTCCCTGGGGAGTACTTCAGGATCAAGGCCTGGAAGTGACTTTTCTCTTATTCTGCTGGCCAAAATTCAGTACATGGCCCATTTAACCCCAGGGGAGGCTGACGGAGAAAAAAATGAAGTGGGATTTCAGGACACATGACTTGTCTCTGACACCCCAACCCAACAAGCAGAAAAACTAGCTCTCAAGAAAATAATTAATAAAGTAGAAGAAAATTTTGAGATAGGAATGATTAACTACCTTAAGGAATTTGATGAGATCTCATATCCATAGGAAAAAGTGGTTCGTTAAAATATATATACATAATCACTATAAAAATAAAATTATACTTATGATAAGTAGGAGCTGGTGGCTGGGGAAGACTTTGCGAGCTACAAATCTGATCCTTGGGATTATTCCAGATTATACAACAAACACATAAAGAGATGAAGACTATGAAAGAAAACTCAAGACACAGAGGATGGAAACAGTAACTCCAACATTTGTCTAATAAGCATAAAACAGATTGGATGAGAGAAAATAAACAAGAGAATAGGTATATTTTAGAGCTGAAGGAAATCATGTATCTTTAGATTACAATTCCCTTTGGGTAATAAATGTGACCTTCACTTACATATATTCTGATGAAATTCCAGAACTCCAAAAATAATGAGCAAATTTTTAAATATTGCAGAGAGGAAAAAAAACAGGAATATTACTTACCAATGAATGGGAATTAGATTGGTATTGATATCCCATCTCTAAGGTTAAAACAAATGTAGCAATGTCTTCCCAGGTCCATAGAAAAACATTTAAAATTTTAAAATTCTAAACTTAGCTAAACCATCATTCAAATGTAAGGGCAAAAGATATTTGGGGATACCCAACTGCTCAGAAATTTATTATTTATAGGCCTGTCCTGAAAAAATTACTCATTCAGCAAAACAAAACAAAAAATCACCCAAGAAAGAGAGAAACATGGGTAACATGGAACAGCAGGACATGACGCAAACAACTTATCTTCACACCTAAAAAATATCTGTGGCAAAATTTAGAAGCAAAATAATGGCAACCTGGATCTAATATCTGCTTATTTAAAAGAAGATGATGCAGAAAGGGAAGTATCCTAAGGATAAAGTCTTGTTGAAGAGAAGGTATTAGTGTTGATTGAGTCTAGACACTGACATAAAACGTGTTTCTGTATACTTCTCAAAACGTTAAAGGTAACCACTAGAAAAATAGGAAGTGAATACTGAAATCTGTTAGAAGAAAAAAGATGGAACAAGGAGAGCACGAAGAACATCAATTGAAAAACAATGGTAGTGTGGAAGACCTGGGGGGAAAACAGCAGTAAAAAAGCATAAAAAATAAAAAACTAAAAGGAAAGGAATATATACAAACATCATGAATTACAACAAATGTGAATGGGCCAAATCTATTAAATTTGTTATGTCTTAAAAGTTAGTCTCTTTAAAATTGTAAGTCTGAGTAGTAGGAATGATGCTATATATACACTGTTTGTAAGACAAACGACTGAAATCAAAGACAAGACGTGAAATTAAAAACTAGGAATATATTTTCGAAACTTGAGCTTACGCAAAGAAATAAGTATTCCATTATTAATATCAGAAAAAAATATATAAACACAAGTATATATTTCAATATATATATATCCTGATAACAATGAAATACAACTTGAAGTTAATCTCAAAAGGATAATAAAAATAAATCAGAACATTAGAAATAAAATTTCCTAAATAATGCTTGCATTAAGGAGAAAACAAAGTTGAAATTATAGACTACTAGAAATAAAAGCGATGTTATTTTTATTAAAATCTGTAGAATGTGTCCAAAGAAGTATTTGGAAAAATATAAGTAGCTTTAACTACATGCATAATAAATTAAGACAAGTGAAAATAAGTCAATTAAGCAATCACCTTAAATTTTTTTTTAAAGAAAGAATAATGATAAAAGCAGATATTAAAAATTAAAAAGGAAAACAGACTGAATAAAATTAAAAGTTGGTTCTTTGGAAATACCACTAAAATAAACTTCTGAAAAATCTCAAGAACAAAAAGATGCCAAAAAGTAATAGTAAAAGAATTTTATATATATATATATATATATTTTTTTTTTTTTTTTTTAACAGTACACAGGCCTCTCACTGTTGTGGCCTCTCCCGTTGCGGAGCACAGGCTCCGGACGCGCAGGCTCAGCGGCCATGGCTCACGGGCCCAGCCGCTCCGCGGCACGTGGGATCTTCCCGGACCGGGGCACGAACCCGCGTCCCCTGCATCGGCAGGCGGACTCTCAACCACTGCGCCACCAGGGAAGCCCAAGAATTATTTTTAATAAGAGGTGATCACTGTGGACATGGCTTCAACTTGAATGATTCAGGCTCTAAAGAATGGTAGATGCTAATTGTGAGGACCAAATAAGTTAATTAATAAATAACTGAGGAAGCATATAAGTTACTAAGTAAATAAAGTTACATAATCATTAAGGAAACAAGTGGATAATAAAATAAATTAATAAATGTTAGGACTAAGTAAATTAATATGCATGAAGGCTTTAATCAGCACCTGGCACACAGCAATGCTCTATGTGTTTGCTGTCATTATTATCTCACGTCACTCAGGCTGCTGTATGCAGTAAAGGTTCGTGACGGAAGAGTGGAAATGGGGAGATTAGTTAGGATAATACTGCAATATTCCAAGGAGAAATGATGATGGCTTTGACTAGAGACAGGAATGGAGGTGATGAGAAGCGGCTAATGTACACATACAGTCTGAAGATAAAGCCAAAAAGATTCACTTAGAAACTATGTGGGAAGTGAGAGGATCAAGGATGAGTATGAGTTTTCAGGCTTAAACAGCTGAATGAATGAAACTCCTCTTCACTGAGATCAGGAAAATCTAGCGAAGAGCAGTTTCAGGAGGAAATGTAGAGCTGTATCTTAGATATATTAAATTTGAGAATCCTTTGTATTCAAGTCTATAAAAGCTACCAAATTATTTACAAAAAACAGCTCAGTATATATTAAGTTCACAAAGTTGTTAAAAATTGAATAGAGACATCTTTTTCTCTTTTTTTTTGCGGTACGTGGGACTCTCACTGTTGTGGCCTCTCCCGTTGTGGAGCACAGGCTCCGGACGCACAGGCTCAGCGGCCATGGCTCACGGGCCCAGCCGCTCCGCGGCATGTGGGATCTTCCCGGACCGGGGCACGAACCCGTGTCCCCTGCACTGGCAGGTGGACTCTCAACCACTGCGCCACCAGGGAAGCCCGAGACATCTTTTTATGCACGCTAATGGGCTGGTCTTATCAGAGAACAAAATCACATAGTTTTAAATGCCATCTTACCACTTAGTTTACTGAATTAAATTCAAATAAAAGCTCCTTACTAATGTATCTCTGACAATCAAAAAATGGCTTAGTTATTATGTTTTATAATTGATTAAATGTCAATGTATGTTTTGATTAAAATTAAAGAGATTTCTTTACTCACAGGAATTAGTAAAGCTGAGAGAGTATTAGGTTAGGTAATTTTTTTTTAATCAATGCAATAAATGCAGATATCTAAATAAATTACATTATCTTACTAGAAGATAAGTAATCTATATTCTCTGAAGCAGAAGTAATAGTTCTACAAGTTTTTTTTTTACTTTACATTACAATGGAATGAACTCCATAATGATGGGAATGTGAACAAATTGTGGAACATTAATATATTTATAGCATAATTAATTTGTAAATGATGATAGAGGTAAGACTATTAACTTGTAAATGGACACTATGTGCCAATAATTTATTTAGCTTAGTAGCAGTTTTCATTTGTAACTCAATTACTCAACATTCGTGTAAGTCACTGTTTGCTGTAGAAATTATATTTATAATTAGGCAACAAGTACATTTAAGACATTTAGCAATTCACAGTTTTCCAGCTGATAGCATATATGGCCTACCTCTAGATCATTATCATGCATCTCTCCTTTTTGAGTATATAACCAAGATTTGGCAAATTACTGAATCTAAATTACTTCAAGTTAGTAATAATCATATATGATTTCCTCCAGCTAAACTTTCTAATGTTACCATTTATCCTTAAATATTTTTTAAAAATTAACTCTGGTTATATGTATTCTAAGAAGGCAATGTTGGCAATGATTGACAGACATTAGCATGCAAAGGGAATATATGTATGTCATTTAAATGTTTCCAGCTAAATTTTTAAGCAATATTGTGCAGAAATGCCAATAGTAGAGCCATAATTGCCTATTTTACACTAGGAATAGAGATGGCGTTCACTTCTTAAAGAAAACAAAATAAGGAAGTTTTCTGCTTATGAAATAGTCAAAATAGGTTTATCTTAAACAAAATGCAATGAATTATGCTGTCTTATCTGTAAAAATTACCTACAGATATCTCATAAGTAAAAGGTAATATTAAAAAACAAAATCTCCAATGCCATGAATACAGTCCTTATAATTTTTCTATTCTTAAATGACTATTATATAGTATATTCTGTGATACTACAGGTAATTTAAAGCACCATTAAGAAAATATTCAATTCAATATTATGTACTTTGGTCAGACCTTATTTTCAGGACAAAGAGAGAGAAACCCAGTTGTACTCAACACCTGAAATGTCACCAACACACAAAAATGCAAGTAAATTGGCAACATTTATTTCAAGGCCTTTTGGTAGGAATAAAACAATTTTACATAAAAACTCAGGCTCAGAAGTATGACATTCAATCCTTCCTGACAATTCTGCTACAAAGCAAACCAAAAAGTCTCACCTTCAATGTTTCCCAGCGATAACAGTCTCCCTAGTAACAATGGGTCTCAGAAGCCGTGTTTCCTGTTTCCAATCCCACAAATGCATGGTGTGATGGGTAGGTTTCTGTGTCAACTTGGCTAGGCTACAGCATCCAGTTATTTAATCAAACATTAATCAAGTGATTTTGTGAAGGCATTTTGTAGATGTGCTTAACATCTACAAGCAATTGACCTCAAGTAAAAGAGATACTTGATAGTATGAGTGGACCTCATCCAATCAGCTGGAAGGCCTTTGGAGCAAAATCAGGCTTCCCAAAGAAGAAATTCTGCCTCAAGACAGTAGTACCAACTCCTACCTGAGTTTCCAGCCTGCAGGCTTGCCCTACAGATTTCTGACTTGCCGGTTCCAAGATCACATGAGCCAATTCCTTAAAACAAAGTTTCTTTCATATAGAGATACATAATAGATTCTAAAATATAGGTTTTCTGTTCCTGTGGCTCCCTGTTTCCTGCAGGGAGAGGGGTTCTGATCAGAACCAGTGGGCATGAGAGGGGCAATATGACCCAATCTGAAGAGGGGTTTTGTGAAAGACAGGAGACATGCCTACCCCTTTTGAGTATTAAGGGACATAACAGAGTAACAACTACAAAGAATGCCAATTAACGGACTTCCCCGGTGGCGCAGTGGTTAAGAATCTGCCTGCCGATGCAGGGGACACGGGTTCGAACCCTGGTCCAGGAAGATCCCACATGCCGCGGAGCACCTAAGGTCGTGCTCCACAACTACTGAGCCTGCACTTAGAGCCCACGAGCCACGACTACTGCAGCCCGTGCGCCTAGAGCCTGTGATCCGCAACAAGAGAAGCCACCGCACTGAGAAGCCCACACACGATGCCACTAGAGAAAACCCACCCACAGCAATGAAGACCCAACCCAGCCATAAATAAATAAATTTTTAAATAAAAAGAATGCCAATTAAGTGATCTCAGACGGCCAAGAGAGCAAAGGTTAGAGTAGGCAAATGGATACGTTTGGAAGTGTTCTTTGTATCTATTCCAAAACTCTACAAATAGTCCAATATTACTGAGCTTATTACTGAGTTTTAGGGTTTTACTTTTCTTCAATTATTCAACAGATACTCATAGATTGTTTACTCTGTGCAGACCCTCCACTGGTTGCTGGAGATACTACTGTGAACAGGACATCAAGACCTCTCTGTCCTCATGGAGTTTGCTATCTAGTTGGGAAAAGGCAGTTAACAGATAAAGATATAATCAAATAGCAGTGCCATGAAGAAAATAAAAGAGCGCAATGGAAGGATTGAGGGAAGGAAGCAAGGCTGGGAAACTCTCTGCAGAAGTGCCATAACAATGGAAAGATGAAAATACCTGGGAGCTTCAGGCAGAGAGAACAGCAAACACCACAGCCCTCACATGGGAATATGCTCTCAGTTTGGGGTAAAAAAGGAGGCCAAAGTGGCTGCAGCATAGTGCATACAAAACAGAGGTTGGAGATGAAGGTCCAGAGGTTGGAGATGAAGGTCCAGAGGCAGGAGACAAAGCACATAGATCCTTTTGGTCGTGGAAAGAAATTTAGGGTTAACTCTAAGTGCAATGGAAGCCACCCTAGGATTTTAAATAGTATAACGACCAGGATCCAGCTAATACTTTTTTTAAAAGATCATCTTGCCTCTTCTATTGCTTGTGGAGGAAGTTATGGAAGCACAGACACCAGTGAGGGGACTATTTCAATGTTCAAAGCATAAGATCTTGTTGGGTAACAATGTGGCTGGAGAGACATGAATAGACAATAGGATTCATGTTGGAAGCAGAGTTGGCAGGGCCTGCTAACAGATTTGGCAAATCAAAAAGTTATCCAATGTGATGTCTAAGCTTGCCCAAATTAGGATAAACTTCAAGTAAAATTGAGTAGACTGGTAAATAGAGACTGGGGCTCTATATCCAGTTTGCCATCTATGTGGCTTCGAGCAATTATTCTACATTCTGGCCCTCAGTTTTCTCATCCATGAAATGAAAGAGCTGATCAAGATGAATTCTACAGTCTTGCCCCGCCCTGACATCTCATGAATCTGTGCCAAGGTTGTAACTGCAAGCTCACTGAACAAAGACCTTTTAAACATCTCAACATCTAGAAAATAGGTTCACTATTCTGGTTCTCTATTTTCAGAGTATTTCTCTCCCTGGCAGATTAGACTAAATTAAATAAAAAGAAAAAATTCTGTACACCATCTATCATTCTGAATCATCATTCGTGACACTGGTGAGCACTCCCTATTATCATATAGGTGACGTGTGAGCAGTGCCAGAATGCTAAGCTAGGGGGACTCTTCTGCATATGGTTCCCACAAAAAGGAACAAAAACAGTCATGGATGACTTCCCACAATTGACTCCAAATATCAGAAAGACCATTTATAGTTTATTTCCTTTTATTTAAAAATCGGAATATGAAAAGCAGAACGTCGTTGACATTCTACAAAGTCCAGCATTCACTCAAGCATCACAGATCCATATTATGCCCTGCATTTGAAAGTAATCCCAGAAACAGCCTCTTTTATTCAAGCACTCAGATGCTATTTTTTCCCAGAGCCATATGCTCTTCTTGTTCCTGGGTTTACAGGTTGCTGACTTCTCTTAGGGTCCCAAAGGGCAAAATATAAGCACTGAAAATGTAAACTGCTGTAGTGTTCTACCCAGTAGAATGTGGTTTTATAGTTATGGTGTTTATAGACATATTGAGACATATTGAGTGTCTATAGACATATAGATATATGGTGTTTATGACATATGTCATATTGAGACATATTTTTTTAAGGAGCAAGAACTAAGAAGCATCAGAAATACCAGCATATGAGTAGCTCCAAGTAGAAACCAACTTTTTCCTGTGCTTTTTTGCAGGGGGAACTCTATTACAATAAAATTTTAATCCATGGCTCTCAATTTCTTAACTGTAGGAACAAATGAAACTCCCAGAATGTGCTTGTGTGCACAGGGGTTAGAAGACCAAGTATAAGATGTATTTTTAATGGCATATTTCCTCCACTGAGGGGCATCCATTCTTTGAGTAGACAATAAATTCTTATTTCTACTTGTAGAGAAATGCAGCATGAAGTCAGAAGAAAAATGGAAAATGGAGGTAACTTGCTTGCATTCTTATCTGTGAAGACATGTCTAGCTTTAAAAATCTTTTCTTAAAAGGATACTGGACACAGTCCATGACTAAAAACAAAAGCATTATACACATTTGGAAAATATTAGTGAAGAAGGATTCTAATATGCTATGAATTTGGAGAATAAATTACTGTTGGCATTAAAGCTTTCAGCAAGGTAGTAAAAATGATGAAAAATGATTAATACAAGTGATCAGTTTTGATGCAGGATGTTTCCTGGAAGTTAGTTTTACAGAGAATGGATCATGGATTATGGAGAGACCAAAGACCATGTCTTTCCAGTGAAAACAGCATCTGCAGATTCTCCCCAGCAAATCAAATCTAGGGTGGAAGTTGAGTCTCAGTGTGGAGGGGGGTTAAACCTTTCAGTGCAATGATGGTAACACTACTAAATATGCAAATAACCACTGAAACAATTGATAAATTTCCTTCACTGAGCTCAAAGAATTTTAGAAAATATTTCATCAATTCTTACAATTTCATGTTAGGTTGGTGATAATGATTTCTATCTCTATAAAAGAATACCAAAGGGGTTAAGTTTAGAGACTTTAAAAAGAAGTGAAAGCTCAAAGCCAGAGCTGATCAAATGATTGTGAAATCCTAACCATTGTTTCTGTGTTCCAGCCATAAAAAATCATGCAATATTCCCTGATGGTTTCAAAAAAAAAAAAAAAAAAAAAAGTCCCAACCTCTGCATTTTAAAGTTGAGAATTACATGTTACAATAATAAATGAGAAACACACCTGATAGTGTAAAGATAAAACCAGAAACGACTGAATAATTTTTATCATGTACTACAAGATAAAATCAAGTCACAGTAGAATAGAGGGCAAATAGCCAATAAACAAGGAAAATGTCAGCCTCACTAGTAACCAGCTACTTAAAAATCAAACAAATTGAAACAAGATATGTTTTATCTATAAAACTGGCTGATGCTTCCTAAAATAATTTTGCCACGTGTTAACTAAAATAGCAAGTTATAAAACAACATGAATGGTTTGATTCCAATTTTATTAATAATTAAACAAAAATTTAGATAAAAAAGAAACGAAAGGAGCTTAGATTAAATGTTGACCCTGTTTATCTAAGTAGTGGCAGTTCATTTAAATTTTATGTTTTTCTTTGTAGTTTTTCCCATTTTTCCAAACATCTTGGAATAAGAAGTTTCACAGTGAAAAAAAAAGTTGTTGCTAAAAATCAGGTTAACTAAAATGCCTATTGTGCTACTGTGAGTCATTTAAATTCATCAGTACTCTTAGAAAACTTTTAATTACAAGAGGTGTGTATTCCAGGAGGACAATTACCATTAGAATATTTATCTCATTTGGAGAAGATCATCCAATAGAAATCCCCTCAACCTTACTGAAATAAATGCACTAGAAAAGTTTAGTCACTAAAAGACTTGCCTCGAAAACATTAAAGCATTTACAACTTAAACTGCTGCAGTTGAATATAATTCCAAAGATACTCAAATTTTAGAAATGTAAGGCTAGCATGGTATCACCTGACCAGAGTAAAAATAATGGTTTCCTCCTTGGCTCTTGCATCAGATGTCAACTCCCACCCTGCCCCACTTCCTCCTGCTCTATTTTTTAATCACACTGGTGGATCTCAAAATATTTCCCTACGAAAATAAAAGGTATAGAAAATTATCGTTGTTTTTTGATATGATAATTTAATAGGGCTATCTGGATTAGGCTGAAGATGATCTTAAAATAAAGAAAAAATATTGCTAGGTAAATTAAAGGAGAAAACTAGGAGATATGATTAAGTTACTGAGGGATTATTTTAAAGTCTTTAAGATACCGTAGGAAAACAGATGAAGTTTTCCAATTAGTTATATCTATTCATTAGCACAGGTTCAGCATTACTTCAAATTTCTGTTGGGAAAGCAGCTCCAGTTGCTACATACAATACAAAAAAACATTTAAAAAATATATTAGTCACACTGACCTCTTCCTGATTAGTCTAATATATCAGATTTCAATATGTGCAAAGTCTTCCCAATAAAATGGGTAAGTTGTGATGTATTAAAAGGAATACAATGCATCTTTTTCTAAAACAAGAAAACTAATTATACATATATGTATATATACACACACACACATATATTAAATTATACACACACATACATCATACACACAAGCAGAGAACCCCAAATTAGATAGAGTTGGCTAATAAAGTAGATTATATCTCCCTGGAAGTCACAGAAAAGCAAAATAAGACAATGCTATTAATTAAGTAGAAAATTGGAACAGAAAATTACATATGAAATTATATAATTATATGAGTTTTTTTTAAAGCCCATATGATTTTTAATTAATTAATTTATTTATTTATGGCTGTGTTGGGTCTTCGTTTCTGCGCGAGGGCTTTCTCTAGTTGTGGCGAGCGGGGGCCACTCTTCATCGCGGTGCGCGGGCCTCTCACTATCGCGGCCTCTCCTGTTGCAGAGCACAGGCTCCAGACGCGCAGGCTCAGTAGCTGTGGCCCACGGGCCCAGTTGCTCCGCGGCACGTGGGATCTTCCCAGACCAGGGCTCGAACCCATGTCCCCTGCATTGGCAGGCAGACTCTCAACCACTGAGCCACCAGGGAAGCCCAAATGTTAAGTTTTGTGTGCATTTGTGTGTGTCAAAAACCGAATGAAACATACTAACATATTAACTGGTTGGGGTTATGGAGATTTAGAGATTAATGTTTTTTCATTTGAAAATTTCCTCATAGAAAATGGTCGTGTATTACTGATTGTGTATTATTTTTATAAGAACTTACTTCGAATTTCTAAAAAGGAATAACAGATATACGCTTGCATAAAATGTCAACAGAGTCTATTCTAGTTCTGAAACAAGTTGAAAAATATTTTCTCAACACATTCGGCAAGTATCACCTAAAATTAAACAGACAGGTCATCTAACTTTGTGTTCAGCTTGGCTTTCTTCATCTTCTGTAATAACCACATTTTTGGAACAAATTCCTATCAGAGGTTCAGACCTAAACAAAAACTACTGAGTAAAAACACATCTGTTTTGGCTTTTTCTGTGAATAGTTCCAGTATTTGTTAAAATTGAGATCTTTATATTAAACTACACACATAAGTAAACCCTACCAGGACCAAGTGTTACAAAATACAGCATGAGGCAAAGCAAATGTATTTCACGACAATAAAGTAGGTACCTTCAGGAACAACTTCATTTCTTTTAAGCCATCGCGATAAAACTGCCAATAAAATCATGTCCAGCTTTTTATTCTGCAATGTTTTGAATTTCCCTAAAAACACCAAAATATTGTCTATTTCCTCAGTTAATAACCATTTTTATCTTCTGACATGGCACTTTATGTGGGCAGTAAAGAAATATTAAAGCAGGCAGAAGAGTGATTAAAAGCAGTGACTAATGTCGGAGAGAGCTGGGTCTGAACCCTCAGTCCTGACTCCTAATTTTATGGTCATTAGAAATTCCTTAACTCCCCTGAACATTACCTTTCTCACACATAAATTGACAGTAGTAATATTACACCATAGAATTGGAAGGTTAAGTCAGATCATGTATATACAACTCTTAAATTACTATATTAATTATATTAAGCATGCAAAACTACGCTAACTAAAAGAAAACAGCCAATGGTATTGATTCCCAAGGAAATGGAGGGAAGTAATGAAGGAATCCTTGAGCCTTTGAATAATAGTCAAGTTTTTCTGTTTGTTTAACCTATTTCCATCTGAATAAGTCAAAGGCGAAAAAGAAATTAATCATGAAGTCCAGTCTGGAGATAATTCAAGAAATCAAGAGATTACATTACAACTAAGTCATGCAACTCAGGTGGAATCAGCAAATAGATTTTAAAACAAACTGGGTCTGGGTAAGAAGTAGGAAAACAATACTGTTGCATAGGTCTCTTGGGTCTTTGCTGAGACCCACAAATTCTCACAACTTCCGGTGACTAAACAAGTGCCTATCACTTCCCTAAGGAATGGGACATAAAAGCGATAGGAATAATTAAACTTGGTCCATGACCAAAGGTAGAGTAACAATCTCTAGAAAAGAAGCTTACTGGTCAATACTCACTGAGATACCAAAGAAAGTGTTTGAATTTGGCAGTCCCAAGAAACTGACATTTTCAAGTCAATTATGATACAGTTTGGACCTTACCAAGTTTCTAAATCTACATGTTGTAGAAAAAAAAAAAAAGCATACCACAGAAATAGATGGGGGTAGTGGCAAATCGCTATGTTAGAACACTGAGCCTGATTCAATTTCAGCCAGATACTGTATATTCTGCTCAAATTCAGTCTGTCTCAGATATTTACTGAGAATAACATTCAGTTAACACCGGGTTGGGGGTGAAGGGTTTAGCCTTACTGACTCATACAATAACTGGTCTTGAGAACACTAGGAACATTGTTGATTCTGTACCCCTTATACTCATTGAAAGAAACCAACATTTCCAGGGAAGTCAAGACCAATTTGTCTTGCCAAATGCTTAGAACAAGGAAATACAAAAGGACAGTTTAGAACATACTCCACCTTCCTGGGTCATGTGTTGCTGTCATCAAAGGAAAAATTCTTGTTTTCCTCTTTTGGAGGAGAGGGGGTGAACAGGTGGTGGTTGTTTACCTGAATACAGAATAGACTAGTATGAATAAAATAGAATGAAAAGACGGTTGAGAAAATATATAAATAGAAAAGTCTGAGCTGGAAGTTTCTGGTCCCTTTCTTTCTGGTCAACCTGTACTTTGGTCCTAATGTATATGACAGTGTCCCAAAATGCTTAGTCTACATTCATCAAGATTATGTGCATGTTCCATCTAGAGCACTTAGAGCAAAATTTTTCTTCAAAGAACTTTACCTTTAGGTTGAAAAGAAATATGTTCCTTGTAACATGGTATAGAAAAATATTCCACAAATGAGACTTCCCTGGTGGTGCAGTGGTTAAGAATCCACCTGCCAATGCGGGGGACATGGGTTCGAGCCCTGGTCCGGGAAGATCCCACATGCCGCGGAGCAACTGAGCCCGTGTGCCACAACTACTGAGCCTGAACTCTAGAGCCCACGAGCCACAACTACTGAGCCCAGGTGCCACAACTACTGAAGCCCATGCGCCTAGAGCCTGTGCTCCACAACACGAGAAGCCACCGCAGTGAGAAGTCCGCACATCACAAGGAAGAGTAGCCCCGGCTTGCCACAACTAGAGAAAGCCCGCGCACAGCAACAAAGACCCAACGCGGCCAAAAATAAATACATAAAATAAATTTATTAAAAAAATATATTCCACAAAATAAATCTGATTATCAGTGGAATAAAATTTCTGTGCTGTCTATTATATGCCAAGGGCTATTCTAAGTACTGTAAACAAAGGTAAACAAACACAACCTTTGGACCAGAAACCAGGTTCTTCAAACGACACTTGAAAACCTGAGATCCTTCAGGTATCCCATAAAATTTGTTTCTTTAACCCAAATTTCACAAAACGGCAAAAATAATCATATTCAATCTGAGTATTTTAACCATGAGAAAAGTGCCCAACGCAGAGAAGGTTATACCTAAATGTTTGTTGAGTGAATAAAAGACACAAGAGATGAACTGCTACAGCTGGCCAAGACTAGAGCAAGAACAATTATCAGAAATATATGGGCTTCCCTGGTGGCGCAGTGGTTGCGCGTCCGCCTGCCGATGCAGGGGAACCGGGTTCGCGCCCCGGTCTGGGAGGATCCCACATGCGGCGGAGCGGCTGGGCCCGTGAGCCATGGCCGCTGGGCCTGCGCGTCCGGAGCCTGTGCTCCGCAAGGTTAAAGAATTTCTCTAGTCAGGAAAAAAAAAAAAAAAAGCTAGATATTTTTAAATGTCTGAATGTTTATTTCGCGGGGTTAGAAGGCAACCTAAGGAGAAGTGATTCAGTACCTTGGATAGCTCCAGGGAGGCACAGTTTCTAAAGTCCCAGATCTACTTAGTTGCTGGTGTCCTCCAGCTGGAATTTCCTTGTTAAAGGGCTCTGTCATTTTTAAGACAGATTCATGCCCCATAAAAACAGAATAGACTCCTCGACCCCATCCCCACCCCGAAACACATGGAATAAATACGCACACATAGAAGTTTAGCCTGTTCGTTAAAAAGAGAGTATCTTCTGTCCTGACCAGGGAATAAACCTGTCACTTTAGAAAACTGATCCAGGAAGTCTTATCTCTTGCTGTGTGACAGCTCATCCTGAGAGGGCTCACCCCCCAGATGTAGAGTAAGGGTGTACCCATGGGATCCGATAAAGTAGCTATCTTCAAGTTGAAATAAAAGGTATTACCAAACCATAATTCAGTGTTATAAACTCAAATCAATAAATCTCTTTCTGAAGAAGACTCTACCGGAAGCATGTTACCTTTCCATAACATTCACATAAGTGAAGCAACTTATACATGAGCTATGACTACAAAGTAATGGTAATGATTATAAAGTAACAAGAACTGTAAACTAAAATGACACAATTTCGTATCTCAAAACTATACAGAGCTAAAGTAAAATACTGACAAACAAAAGATCCTCATCTTTACTATTCTACTTATTTTGCTTACCTACTGAGTTCCTAAATCTTTGCTTGTTTCTATACCGTAGCAGTCATCTTACAGTTGGATATTTATTTGCATAGTTTCTCCAATACTAGATTGCAAATGTCTTCATAGGAGGTATCATGTATCATTCACAACGGCCAATGGTATCCTGGACACAGTAAATGTTCAATAACTGTTTGTTGAATTAAACTGAGTCGAAGTAACTCATCTGGTTTATGAAACTTCTGTTTTCATAGCGATATGAGTGGGAGCTATCCCAGTACACAATCATGTCACCGTAGAGAAAAAGGAAGAGCTGTTGGTTCTTATAGCAAACGTAACAGAGAGACTTGGGGCATCTGGAAATATTTACCCCATAAAGAATCCTATGAGAGAAAGTAATACAAACCATACCTTCCTTTCTGCTGAGAAATCACAGAAGATTCTATTTATGTTGTATTTTTAAATCCCCAAAGACTGTATTATGAGGGAGAGAAATATAAAAACAATTGAACCCTTGAGGAAAACACAGGTCAAAAGAGATTCCTTTTAAAGAAAGAAAAAGGAGGCAGGGAAGAAAAACAAAGGGGGAGAGTAGGAGGGAGGGAGGGAAGGAGAAAGGACGAAAAGAAAGATGATGCTGTTAAGTGATGCTGGAGAGTAATGAAAGTTATGTCTTGACAGATGGTGAGAAGGTTAGGAAAAGCAGCATCACCCAAAAACTGTACAAGTAGAAAATAAGCTTATTCTTCTTGGTCCATGGATTATATTACACAGAATAGAGGAATGGTGGGTATGTATGTTTGTTTGTTTGTTTGAAGATTACTTGTTGGGCAAATGCTTCCAGGAAATGCTTTGGGAGAATTCACTTAGATATCTTGCAACAGACTCTCAACTTCAATAATCTGAAAAACTGCTCAAGTTTTCCAAGGCAAATCCACATTGTAGGCTCAGTCTCACCAAATTCATATATGCTGTCAATTTTTATGCTTACATAAAATTTATCTTACATGAAATTATCAAGTGTTTTAAAATAGTTATTAAGAGTTTGGAGCACTCATGTTAGAAAATTAAGTGTTACCAAGTGAGGCCCCTTTTTAATTCAGGACGTTTTCCATTTTACTGGGAATCAATTCTGTCTGGTGTTTCTAATCCAGCATGTTCAAAAATCATCCTACAAGGCCTCTTATGTTGTTTAAACACTGAAATTTCACAGTACAGATCCAAATTTCCATAGAAGTGACTCTGCTAGTGAATCCATTTCATTGTCCCCTCCATCTGCTAAGAATAGTTTTGTTTTTCTTTTCTACCTCAAGAACACCTAATCCTTACATTTTAAGAAACAGTACCGGAGGGCTTTTACTGCCAAAAGCCTCGTTGTAATATAGCTAGAATATTCCCCTGTGAGTACTAGGTTAGTGCTTTTGCCTGTTCACACATGCTTTTATAATTTCAAATGTGATCAGTTATAGGCAAGTCACTGAATATTTAAATTTGGTACAGATAGGTTTTCAAACTACCTGTGAACAGAAGCCTGTAAATTAGAGGGAGTGTGGGAATATGAAATCTGAGCAGAGCTGTTTAAAATCTGGTTGTTATACATTATGCTCCCTTCTTGACTTGTAACACCTGCTTTCTGTGGAAGCAGAAGTCTGTGTCTCCTGTGGCTTAGGTTTTAGACCGGGGTGAGGGTTGTAACAGCCTCACCATAATGCTTGGCATGTTCCAGACTCCCCTGGGGTTGAGAAGATGCATAAGTTGAGACGGAGCTGGGAACAGCAGAATCTTCAAAGCCGAGAGAGAAGTCCAGAGACCACAGGGAGACCTCAATGCCCATTACAGGCTTAAAGAAAATAAAAATAAAAATCTAGAATAGTACTGACTTGCTAAAGCCCAAAATGAACATAAGTATTAAATTTTGACTAAACTGTAAATCAAACCTTAACAAAAACCTAAGTCATCAGTTTAAAAGGAAACCAAACTGATGTAATTCTAAAGCCAGAGGCAGTAGTGCGGTGTGAGATAAAATGCGTGAGACCAAAAATGGGCAAGTTCTGGATTCTTTTTCCTATTCTGTTTCTTCTGAAATGTACCACCGGGCATATCACTTAACCCTCCTAGACCCTGGATTTCCATTTTTTCATCTGTAAAACTAAGAATCTGGACTAAAAAATAACTAAACTTGCTTCCAGAAATAAACAGGCATTTCATTCCGTTTGAACTCAAATCTGACTTGCACTTGAACAGTTCTAAAAAGAGAGAACACTTTGTGTCTTTTATAAATGTGTTATAAGTTTCCGAAGTTAAACTCGAGTTCCTTACGAGGGTAATATGCATTTTTCTTTCAAAACAGTCCCAGATGATGGGAATAAGTGAAAATATATATATTATATGAATCTATGTGTGGGCATATGTATCTCCAGTTCCAGAGTATATTCTCATTTTCTTCCAAAACCCTGCAAAGTTATAGAAAGTAGAGTGTAAGGGCCAACATAGCTGCTCCTGGCTTGACGTATGTCTCCTTCACCACTCCTCTGAGTAAACCAAGGAGCCAGAACATGTCAGCAGGAAGAGAAAGCTTCCTGCAACATCATACAAGAAAAGGCCCATATCAGAGTCTAAAACTAGGCTGCCAAGAATTGCACTTAAGTTGTCGGAACCACAAAGGACAAGGTATCTGCCTTTCCTCTCCTACTGTATTCCGTGGTCTTATAATGAGGGACAAAACTACAGCCAGCCTGTACTCAGAGCTGTGGTCCTGCCCTGGCAGTTTGAAATCCTAGTCAGACAGGCCACATGATGCTAATGTAGACGTCTAAAACATTTAGCAGCGTAAGAAATGAAAAACAGCTCAAGAAAACCCAATGAGGATACAAGCACTGAGAATGAAGTATTTCCTAATGACCAAATCCAAGTTTGGTCCACTGAGACATAGTCCGTCTCTTAGAGTGAAATACCTTAGACAACATTAATTAATATTGTGAATGATGGTTGTTAAAAAGCAAGGCAGAAGAAATATTCAAAGTTTAATCTCAAGGAACATGTGTAAAGCATAGCTTTGAGAGGAGGTGGCAAACATATAGGTTACTTCCCTGTTCTGTTTATATAGCAAACAGTCCTAATCAATAACATTAGTCTTTTCTATAGTACCTGGCTCTCAGTTCCACAGTCTTTCTCAACAGCCAGGCCTTACTAATCAACCTGAATTGGCATGAGAAAGAAAACCTATTTACCCCTTTTCCTACAGGAGAAAAGAGCCCTGTGTGTGGAGAACTGTGAAGCCTTGTTAGTCCTTTGGGCTTTACCATTAAACAGTTAGACAAGTCACTTTGTAATTCAAGGCCTCTCCACCCTTAAGAATAAAATTTCGAGTAGGGGTGGACTATCTCTACGTTTCCTTTGTGTGTTCAAGCCTTATATATTTATAATCTTAAGCAACGGGGAGTATCTATGATGACTGAAAAAAGCATGACTATCCCATAACTCAAGGAAATAAAGTTACTCATTGAAGTTATCAATTTTCGTTATTTTTTTTTCCTCCTGAAGAGCTGCAGATACTAATTATAAGATTCTTTGTCCAACAGTGGTTATTTAAGCCAGGAAATATATTCTAATCCAACTCCTTCACAGATGAGGAATTAGATTTTCAGAAAGGTTAACTGATTTGCGTAACATCATGCCAGTAAATCTGAATACCCAGATTATGATTATCAACACCAAGATTATTAGCACAATTATTAGCTTCTGCGGAGTTTACAGAGTGATTTCCAAACTGCAAAAGCAAATCTACTGACAAGCCAGTACCTTTCCTCCATCATGGTCTCCTTTGTGGTGATTTCTTTATACCTGAATACATTTAAGGTGCCTACATTCTTTCGATTCCTTTTGATTCCTTATTCATTGACCACATTGTACTCATCCATTCATACCTGCAAGTTGCCAGTTTCCCAATTTAGCATCTCCGAAATATTTACTAGTGGGGAGTATACTTCTTTACCGTATCATAACTATGCTAAATAAGACCTTACCTAACACAAGGCCTGTGGAACCCAAAGGGCAGCCATTTATTTACCGCTACCTTTTCGTCTATCGTCTTTTACCTGCATGTAGTTGCTGTTTATGCTTCCTTGAGCAGAAATTATTTAACTCTCTAAAAAATCATCATGATATGCCATAAAATGACCTTAATACGTCACTGTGTCTGTTGTCTAAGCTTGAATCCAATTTTCAAGTGCTTTATGTTGATTTGATAAGCAAGAAGAGGCATTTCAGGTTGTACATGAAATAAATGAACATAAATTCACCAAGTGACCATATTCCTGTGGGAGCAAAAGGAGGCATGGTATTCAGTATAAATGAGTGTAAGTGGTGAGTTAGATAAGCAGTCAGGAGACCCGAAATTCCATCCTCAGCTTTCACACTAAAGGTACAAACTTGCACAACTTTTTCCTCACTTCCTTGAGCCCCAACTAAAAGTGAGGGAGTTCAATTTGCTTTCTAAGATCATATTCATATCTATCATTTTATGACTACCATGGGCAGCCCCTAATACCCCCTTCTGCATGTATGGCAGCTCTTCTGGGCAGTTACCGAACACTTCACGTGGCGGTGTACACCAGCCACTGTGCTGTGCTTAGCCAGGATGGCCCACTGCCAGACTGGCAGGCACAGCCTCCTGCCCTATGACTAATCCTAAGCATCCCAGGGCAGGAGTCAGTAGCAGCCTGCTTCAACAAAACCTAAGAAAACAAAACTTCTGACCTTCACCTTCAGCCTTTACTTCACGTGACAAATTTAAGACCTTAATGGCTACTTTTGCCTCCAGTGTAAAGTGCCAGGCCAGCTGGCTCCAGAATACTTCATAAAGCGTGCAAAAAGCCCCAATTCCATAGGCATGTATCACTGAACTCAGAAGGGACCTTGGAGATTTTTAATACTAAAAACTGTGGCCCAGAGAATGGAAATGTTAGGACGAGAACCAAGCATTCTTGATTCCAAACCAGTGTGCTCCCAAGGGGAATTTATCAAAGTATAGACAGAATTAACAACTTCTTACTTCAGTGGGTTTTAGTGGGTGTTTCTGTAACACATCATGCAATATAGTGTTTTCTTAACGTTCACGGTGAAAATTTTCGAAATCTCCACATCTTGATTGTTATAGTGAAGCAGTACAGTAATGAGACAAAGGATTTGTTCTAGGGCTAAAATCACGTCTCCTTCACTTACATTAACTTCTTTGCACTTCTTTTTGTCATCTGAAAAATGGCATTAAAAATGCTTTCAAATTATTTTTGAAAGTTAAAGACAGATAGCTAATGTAGCGTTAGTAGTGCTGTGCCTTCACACATTCCTTAATGGATTCAAAAGACATATGTTGTCTGACAGTCACAACAAATCTTACAAATTAAAGTATCTCTTCAATGTGGCCTGATACCCCAATTGGTCCTTGGGCTAACATCCTAAGATGCACTAGTGATCTTGAGGACACTTCCTGCAATGGTCCTGACTGATACTGTTCTTTGTTTCCAGGACTCTTAGAACCACGTTGCATGGAAATATGACTGGGGACTTGAGAAGATATTTTGTTTTTTAAAAACAAGTTTAAATAAACCTAAGTAATGGAAATAAAAGAAAGTTTTTTTTTTTTTTTTTTTTTAATCTCAAGATGGTACAGGAGAGGCTTCAAATGTACTACTTCCTGGTAATGTAGAAATAATTTCTGAGAACATTAATCTCAACACAGCAATTTAAGCCGACACACGTGTGCATTGATTATAAAAACAAATATCAGCTGCAAGAAGTATTATTCAATGTAGGATCAGGCTATTTTTCAAATGTGTCTTAAAGCCCCGCCTCTACAGGAAGCTTTTCCCAGTTTAAATGTACTCGACTGTCCCCAGCTTTTAGTCCACAACAGGAAGCAAGCTGCATCACATTTGCAGTATTTTCATTTGCAAGTTGCAACATTATGGAGCTAAAAGGAACCTCTAAGACCACCCATTGAAAACTTTTCATTTTAGAGATGAGAAACTGCAGCCTGAGAGGTTATGTAGTTTTTTTTTTGCTATAAATAGAAAAGCAAAAAAGAAGATGAGACTGAACTAGAACGGAACGCACATCACTAGGTACGTATCTGGCCCAGTGCTCTTCCCAGGAGTCATGGGATCCATGAGATCCGACTTTACACTATACAGCAGGCAGAGTTAGTTAGCAAGACTCAGGCTCTCGGAACAAGTCACTCTACCTTTGCGTATACCTATTCCAAATGAATTCCTCATATCTGTCAAGGATTTGTCTTACTTTCGTAAAATTAGAATAGCTTTTTAAATGTTTCTTTCTTTCACGACTTTTTAAAAAACATTGTTCAATTGCACTCTGTCCCAAGGGTTAGTAAGTGCTAAAAAACAATGGTTTCAGACAGATTATACATTGTTCTTCTCTTCTCCATTGCTAAAGATATTCGTAAAGCATGCTTTTCCCAATAGCTTGGGCTCAATTTCCATAAGTAGTCTACCTAACCAAGATCCACAGAAGGAAAAATGTGTGATAGCTCTATGTCACCCTGATAAGATGTTGACAGTTTTGTTTCCACCTACAGATCCCTGAAAATGTTCTCCTAGGAACTAGCCCAACTATTAAAAGGGTACCATGGAAAAATCAGTTTAGGGATATTGGGGTCAAGCCAGGGAAGAGGACCAATATTTCTGTTGCTCTGTCAAACCAGAGAAGTAAAATTCTCATTTCACATCAGTGTGGAATAACCCTGGAATTATGTCATGATGTTGGCATTGGAGAAACAGTTTCCTCAGTGGAATTTCTTAAAAGATCCATAGAAATATGCCTTTGATGCACTTTGAGCTTATAATTACTGTCAAAATAAAGTTAAGTAACTGCTGATGATAGGTTCTACGCGCATTAATCACACATAAACAATGTAAAGTCTTCTTTACAAATTCTAGGCAGGCTAAATAGTTGTAAAATAAACATTTAAAGTACTTCAAAGAACCTTACAGGAATTCCATTATCTTGTTGTCATTGTTGTTTTTAAAGCTATAACTCATGATTTATCATTCTTTAACACTGCATATAGTAAGTTTCAACCCCTAGTCAATGAATCCTGTATTTTGGTCAATAAGCAACTATTCTGAGAGCATTGCTTAGGTTCTGCACATAAAAACTAGTATTCCATATATACTAGAGTGAAATACACTTAATAATGATAATGATGATGATAATACAAACTAATATTTACAGAAGGCTTACTAGAAATCAGACGTATGTATGACTTATTTCATGTAACAACCCCATTTTACAGGTAAGAAACTGAGGTTAAAAAGAGGTTACATAACTCGCTCAAGATTACACAACAAGAAAGTAGCAGCCCCAAGCTGTCCTTTCAAGTTCTCGTGATTCCAAAATGCCTGTTCTTAAACTACTACTCCATATTTCCCACAATTTAATCTTCCACTAATGACTTCTGTGAAAATATTACTGTAATTCATCATCAAGGACAATCATCATCATTGTAGAGATCTTCAGAATCACTGGATGTAGGGGAGTAGGACTGGTGGACTAATAAATAAGCCAAGGGTTGTGGTATCATGTTTTCACAAAGATAACGTATCTGTAATAAAAATATGGGAGAAAATTCTGCTCAAGAATAGCATTTCATAGTGAAAACACTGTAGATTCAAAATCTTAATACAACACAAAATAGCATGCCTGGCATCTTCCTAGACGACTAGATATATATTAAGTGAAGAGGGCTTTCAGCATCAGCTGAGCCATCTGAGCCATTTTTCAAAGTAGAATCATCCATTGAATCTGACTCAAAGTAATGAACACAGTCTCACACTGATTCTCTTTTTTGTTACCTTCCCAAATCTAAATTATAGTTGTGAGAAGCATGTGAGCAGATATGGCAAAAAGTGAAACAAACAAGTCTAAGACAAAAATCACAAATTAATCAACTGCAGTTGGAGTTACATATATTTTCAATTAAGTGTACATTTATTGTACAGTTTGATGCTATTGCCTATTAATGTTAGGTTTCTATTGAAAACCTTGCTTTCTAAAAGCAAGGGGTAAAAAATAATCTAAATACTCAACAATGGGGGTCTGTAAAAAAAAAAAAAATACGGAACATCCATATCTTAATGTAGCCATTAAAAATCATACTAAAATAATACGATGGAAATTTTCAAATAATACTAACAAAACTGTTAAAAATTATATGATCCAAATTCTGCAAAAATTATATGATCCAAATTCTGCATGTGTGCCAAAAGGCACCAAAAAAAATGTCTAAATGTGTATAGCTCAAAATGTTAACAGAGGTCTCATCTACTGGTAGGAGGATGTTTCCCTGTCTCTCTCTCCCCCCACCCCCTTTGCTTTCTTCATTTCTTCCTTTTACCAATTTTCACAATCTATAAATATGCTCTAAGTATATTTTACTTGGTTAGTAACTATATTAATGCAGGATAGAAGAGTAAGAATTTTGCAGTCTATCTGGATCTAAAACCTGACTCTATCACTAACTTGGTAAGTTACTTAAAATCTCTAAGTCTCACTTAGGAGGATAATATGTTTCTACATAGCAGGTCCATTGTGAGAATTACATGAATTAACATATGTAAAGTGATTAAAAGAATGCCAGGCACATGATCGGGACTCAAAACATGCTAGCTATTGTAGTTGCTACCACTGCTGCTAATTTTATGACTGGAGAATATTCAGTCAACCAATGGCTCTGCTGTAAGGACACAAGACATTCATATTTTAATCAAGATACAATGTTATTAAAAACATATGACTTCCCAGATGAGAGCAGTACATATATAACACTAGTATATCTGCCAAACATTGAGTTTAAATTGACTATTCTGTGGTTACGAAAATAAATTTGACAATTCTTGACAATATTAGAATTTTTTAAATGAGTATTGTTACTTATCTGTTTTTCCTCTTCCATCATATATCTATAGATGACCCTTCGTGGACTTCTCTAGGTCCACTTTTCACTCATTCTTTTCTTCGACACAACAAGATGATTTGGGGATTAGGTAAGCAGTTACAGGACAACAGAAATCTGACACCAGGCATGTGGTACATGCAAAGTCCATACAACCCAATAATGTCTATAAGCAAAGGGATAAGAACTGTACCAGGACAAAGATGATCAACATTTGAAGGTCTACCATCACCTCAACAGAAAGTCTAAGCCTAGGTCACTTATTTGGCATCAATAAGGGTGATCAAACCCATCTTCGAAAATGCAATGGACTTCTTTCCTGGTGTGATAAGAAAACATTCACATCATAATCTTTTTTTTCTTACTAATAGAATAGAAGTCTCTGTGATACTAAACCTCCCTTCGTCAAGCCAGGGCCTAACCCAAACCTATGTAGTTAGAGCATATACTTTTCCTTGATTATGTCTCTTAAGCAAAAATAAAACAATTCCTTTCAGAAAGTAAGGAGCAAGCCTTACTCATTTCTCTCCCTCCTCCTACCTCAACCCCAAACTCCCAATCATCATGGATGTTCCCTGGCATACAGCAAGCTCTTTTAGGTTAATATTTTCTGAATGAATGAAGCCTTCTGATTTCTCAAACTATGCAGAAACATAAGAATCTGCAAACATGTGCTTCACAGTGATAAACCTTGAAGTGGTATTTCTTCCCATCTGAAACATTAGCTCTCCTTACCTAGTCCTAAAGAATGACTGGAGTGAGAGGTGAGGTGGCCTTGAGGCAGGAGACAGATGGCCCGCAGGCTGAACAGCTGGAGTCTGTCCCCTCTGGACAGGTACTCCAAGATGAAGAAGAGGAGGAGCTGAACCCTGCCCAGATAAGAAACCGCCCATTTCTCATTGTCAAGGTCAAGGACACCTTCCTGACTAGGCATACGCAGAAAGGCTCCTTGGAGGTCAAAAGGGGAGTGATGTCAACCTAGCCACAGGCCTCTTCGCTGGAATCCATCTTGGCTAAGAGATGCACGTGCGCACATTAGAGGACCCTGGGACAAACCAAATAGACTCAGAACCAGGGAAAGCAAGATGATTGGCCAAAGGAAACCCGGAAGAAACACCCCATATAAGTGATTTAAACTACTACGAGCACGTGACTCTGAGTCTGCCCGTGTGTCTATCCACAAGTACTCCTTTTCCTCCTAATAAACACTTTACTTGTTTCACTACTTTCCATGTCTTTGTGGAAATTCATTTCTACAAAGCCAATGGACCAGGGCCTTGTCACTGCCCACTGGCCCTGGTGGTCTAGTGGCTAGTATTTGGCGCTTTCACTGCCACGACCTGACTTCAATCCCTGGCCAGGGAACCGAAATCCTCTTCAAGCTCCATGTCTTTGTAGGAATTCATTTCTACAAAGCGAACAAGCCAAGGGCCTTGTCTCCGCCACTGATCCCTGGTGGTCTAGTGTCTGGGATTCAGCACTCTCACTGCCGCGGCACGACCTCAATCTCTGGCCAGGGAACCGAAATCCTGCTTCAAGCCGCTACAGGCCGAGGCCACCCGAGACCAGCCTGACCAGGTCTCACAGTTTGTGGCCGAGCAGGAAAGTACCCAGAGGTGTCCAGGTCTGCACTCTGTGTACCTTGCAATTCTATTTCCCAAAATAGAATTCTGAGGGTCATTTCTTCAAATATGTGATTAACACATGCAAACTGGATTTTTTTATGTTTAAGTTAGATTAAAATACAGTAACTCAAGATTGTTTTAACCACACACAGAAAGTAATTTTCAATTTAATGATGTCAATGAATTTAAACCAAATGAAATGATAGGGATTTGAAAACAAATTTGAAAAGAATAAGGCACATCTCAAATATTGCTGATCTCTTTCAAACTCAGTTTTACATTTGAGAAACTGTATCTTAATGAACAGTCAGTAGAGGCAATCAGTTCTAATTACAGTTGACCCTCGAGCAACTCGGCGGTTAGTCCATGTAAAATTCACAGCCGACCCTCTACATCCATGGGTCCTCCACATCCAGGGATTCCATCAACCACAGACTCTGTAGTACTATAGTATTTACTACTGGAAGATATCCTTGTATAAGTGAACCTGCATACTTCAAACCCACGTTGTTCAAGGATCAACTGTAGTACCTCCTTTAATCTCCATGACACTAAAACAACACAGCTGTCTTCTGAACTCTCTATCTGCTCCTTCCCCATCTCCTTCACGAGTTGGCCTTTCTTTCCTGAACCTGGACTTGGGCATGGCACAGGGGGGTCTTCATGGTTCCATGTTCAGTCTTCTGTCCTGTATGTTGACATCTCTTGCTCAGCAAACATCCATCCTCTGGCCAATACTTCAACTGTCAATCCTTGGAAGGCAACTCCCATATCCAGACCTGGAGCCCTGTGTGGACTCCTGAGCTACAATCCCTCATCTCCATTTGCCCACCGTACGTTCACTTGAATGTCCTACCATCACTCTCAAGTTAAAAACGCTTAACACCAAATGCACCGCATTTGCTCCATCACCTTTTTAATACAGCCTTCACCATTTTCATTAGGCTCAAAAAGTCCCTGATAAGCCTTCTTGTGAACTTAACGCAGTGCCATTTTGGAACCTGAATGAACGGAATCCCTGTTTTCAACAAGGAATGAGCAGTCAAAGGAGGTAAGAGTGAGGGGAAAATGCAACAGAGACAAAGACAGCTTACATTTATCTGACTTTTGCAATCTTGGGGGCTTCCTTGTGGTGACTGCCCAACCACTTTGAACATCTGCCTACATTTCGGAATTTTCACACATTGTGAATTTCACACAGTAGTTGAAGCCAGAAACTTCAGAGACTACCTTACTCCCCGGGCACTAAACCAGGGAGAACCAGTTTTTTGGCTGGAGCATTTAGGGAAGCATTTGGTTATTCAGCTTTGGGAGGCAGATCCCTGGCATGACAGGTGCTGGGAAGCCATATGATCAGAGACAAGTCCTGGGTGTGGCTGTGTAGCTCCAGAAACAGGTTCTCTGGCAACTATCCCAGAGACTCTGGAGGCTAATACCTGTTGATACACTCTTTTTCTTGTTAACCTAGCCTGTGCATATTCTGTTATTTGCAACTAAAAGCCCTGTAAAAGACACATATTAAAGTATTGAAATTCCACTAATTCTCAGAAGCACAAATTGAATATTAGGGAAAAGTGGTCCTTTTCTAAAACAATTGCGTTTATACTCACCCTAATCCATTTTTGCACACCATAGTATTTTTGCCGTGCTACAAAGCCAGACAAAATCCTCACTTCCATGAGATGGTCACGCTTCAGGTCTGAAGCTCATGTAAGTAAAACTTTTACCATAATTTCTTTAACAAAGAATATTTAATGTTTCTTCTGAAAATAATTTAGAATAGGTAATTGGCTGACAGTAAGTTTATAAAAATCTGTATTTTCTTTACTCTTGAGAGTAAATTAAACCAAGAAGTCTTAAAATGTAGTCTGCCAAATAGATATCCCAAAGTCATCAGTCAGTGTGTTATGGTTCTGAGTACAGATTAATAGTTAACAGCAAGAGTTCTGGAATCAGAATATTCAAATCTGAATCCCAATTCCACCATTCATTAGTTTTGTCACCTTGAACAAGATAAATCACATATCTACAATCAGTTTCTTTATCTGCAAAACAAAAATAATTATAACACTTACTTCAAATAAGTTTTGTCAGTATTTCTTATACAGAAAATACATGGAAAGTGCTTAACACACTGGCTAGCATATATTAAGCACTCTCGGTTATTCACTATGATTATTAGTAGCATTATTAGCCATTATGATGGCAATGATGCCATCACAATGCAAGGGTGTCTAGAAGTGAACACATTTGACTAAGCACTGCTCTAGACGTTTATTTTGTAGAGCTATTTAATATCTCAGTTCTTCCAAATGACTTCTCTTGTTCTTTCAGGGGATTATTACTTCTGAAACTAAATTGCCCACACTCCTCGGCTGAAAAGAGTACACCTGGGGGTAAGTTGCTTGACTGAAAAGCTAGGTAGCTCTTGATGGGCCATTGTTTGCTTTCTATCAGAAAACAGCTTTTCTACACCAGTGCCCCTTGGAGGGTCTTTTGGCCTCAGATTAGAAGGACACTGGCTTCTGCAATGGCATTTATAGAGGGCCTCTGAGTTTCCACTCACTCACTTCTAGCCAGTGTTTCCAGCTTGGATCCATTTCCAGTGGCTAGGAAAAAACAAATATTTACCTTGGGATTGTTGGGTTCCAAGCATTTTGCAAATGATTTCACCTAATACTTTCCTGGGAAAATTATCATCTCTGGTAAATGTTAACTTAAAAAGTTGTTTGTTCAGTTTAAAAAAAGGGGGGGGGGCCGTAAAAACACAATCTTGCAAAGTATTTGCAAACCTTCGTGTTGATTCTGTCACCATCAGAGCAACATGGTCAAAACGTGTTTGGGATTAACATGTAAAGTCTAACATCAGCCAGAAATAATGGTTGTTACCCTTGTTTGGAATTATCATCCCTTTGAGAAACTGATGAATGTTCTCTACCATTTCCTCAGGAAAAGAAATCCCCATATACCTATATGTACATCTGCATACAGATCAACTATGTGTGGTTAACATTTTAAAGCTCTATAAACGAATGCCCAATAAATTATCTGTTTATTGGCAGTCTATTAGTCAGAAATCTCTAAAAACAAGCACTTAGGTTTTTGCTGGAACGATACTTGCGCATAATAATGACCTTGGCTTTATGAACCCCTTGAAGCCCACGTACAGATGCTTCAGAGCCTCGTTACTCAAACCACAATCCTTGGACCAGCAACATCAGCAACACATGGAAGCAAGCCTGTTAGATGTGCAGAACCCCAGACCCCAACCCAGACCCGATGAATCAGGATTTGCATTTTAATAAGATACCCAGCTGATTCCATACACACACCAAATTTTGTGATGCACTTCTTTGAGTTCATGAACAATTGCTTAAGAACCTCTGATCTCCAAGATGCTTCCAATGCCTGAGTCACAAGGTAAGGGGAGTTCTAATGTTGTCTTCTAGAAGGCCCCAGTGCAACATATATGAACAAATACAAATGAAGTGCTAATCATTTATTCATTTTTCAACAAATATTTATTGGGTATCCATTGTGGGCCAGGCATTGCTCTAGTCACAAAGCTCTGTCCTCATTCTACAGGGAAAATACAGATAATGAACAGACATGGAAGTAAACAGGTCACCTGTCAGATGGTAATTAGGGCAACCAGGTAAAACAGGGGAGGCTGAAGGCTATAGGAAATGCTGGTGGGATGCTGTTTCTTAAAAATAGGGTGGCCAGGGAAGCCTCGTGGCTAAGACAGCATCTGAGCAAAGACCTAAAAGAAGTGAGGGAGTGAGATCTATACTATTGGAAGGAAGAGCTTCCCAGCAGGAAGTTATTTGGTGCATCAAAGACCAAGAAGGAGCCCAGGTTCCCCAGAGTAAAAAGGCTAGAGGGAGAAGGTGAGATCAGGGAGGTAGGATGAGGGTGGTCATGAAAGTTCTAATAAGCACTGAGCACAAGTACCAATTGCTGTAAAAACATTAGGAAAGAGACCACAGTGCTACAAATCTGGTTGGGTTCAGTGGAGGAGAGGACTGCCCCCTCTCTTCTACTCAGTTGGGCAAAGTCTCTCCTAGAGAAGGTGGGGTTTCAAAGGCTGTTTGAAATATGACTTACTCCCATCAGAAAGCGATTTATTCTTCTTTCCCTTTTTTTGGAATTTAGGCTTAAAATATAGTTGCTAAGTACCTCTGGCAAAAACCAGATTTTGTTTCAGAGGGTCTGGCACATACTTGGCAGGGAACACACTCAACTGGAATTAAATAATAATCTCATGACTGGCTATAATTCAGAACCGTATCTTGGCTACCTTTTTAGGCTTATGTTCATAATTATTCTTGACCACATTTCAACAGTACTCTAGCCATCTTGTCTGAACATCTGTTTCAGGAACTCTTCTGCCTTTGGCCAATGTGTACTCTCACTGCAGACAGCATGCCAGATGACCAGTGCCATCTCCTTAATATTGTACAGCCACATCCTGTGTTTCTGAGTCTGTGCCAAGTTCCCGCTGGGAGACACAAGGTTTTGGTAACAAGGGACATGCGTTCCTCTCATTGCCACGTGTAAACCGTATGAAAGAATTCATGACTCTATTGCAAAAGAAGTCATGCCAGCAACTGTAAAGATCAGCCCAGCCTACAAATAATGGCTATCAATTTGTACAACCTTTGTACATGGGATAATCTAATCCATGCTAATCTCTCTCCGTTATGGCAATGAAGATGCTACAATCACTCCTCACACAGAAAAGATTCACTCAAATTAATGTTCCATGTCAGCTCTATCTTAAAATATTTCCTCATCTTCATCCAGAATGAAGAATGAATAAATCTGTCTATGCTGAATAAGCCTCCAAAGGATTCTCCATCTAATCCAGCCAAAATGAAACTTACAAGTCAAAAAAAGGCTAAATAAAAACAAGGATAATAAATGGATGCCATTATTCACTTACAGATATGTATAATCCACTTTAAGAAAATTAATTTGTAAGAAGAAAAACTGTAGGATTATTATTCACAGAAAGTTCCCTTTTCCCACTCAATTATTTGTACAATAGTGAAGCCAGATAGGGGCAACGGAGATCATCATTTACACATGAGAAAATGGTGGGGAGAGGAGGCAAAAAGGCCTTGCTCAAAGACGCACTACTCTGTGGTGGCAGAGAAAGCACCAGAACCAAGGTCCTTCATCTCCCAGATAGCCCACCGCACCCCACTCCCCCGACCACACACACACCAGGACTGTCTACAGGGTTACAGCACAGAGACGCTCCTAACTTACTCTAGTATTTGTTTACATATCATTAACTAGGGAGGGCAGGGTAAGGAACTATGAAATTCAGAGTTAAAATGGCAGGAACCATTGCTAATTGAAAATCAATCAGAACTGAAGATTAACACATCTCTGAAATTCTAATGCAAGTCAATGGGAAAATTGGATTCAATTTTTAAAAATTTAACCTTCATAACTCTCAGGAACATGTCCACTGTATCACAAGAGGCACCCTTATAATGTCAATGAATAATTCCAAGAAATCACCCACTCCATCCGTTCCATACTTGACCAAGCTTAATTTTGCAGGTGGTTGCTGATACAGAGAATGGAAAATGTTACCACTCAAAATCCAACTTTGTAAAACCTTAAAACTTTTATAAAGACAACTGGCACAGAAAGTGGCTTCACAACCACAACTGAAATAGTATGAAGGAACCGAGAGTGCCAAGAAAAAATAATCAAGCTAGCTAACCCAAATTCGTTTTTCTACTTGCAAACTTGGGTTCAATGAGTTTTGTCAACCAATAAATTATTTCTCAAGATGTATCTGCACAAAGTACACGACAGGACATCCATAACAAGATAACCATTTAAAAATCCCATCGATGGATCCCAGTAAATCCTGTTTATAATGACCCATTATCAGAACACTTTATTAACTAGCATGGCTATGCTTTCCCAGGACATAGCAATGACCCTAGGATATTACAAGATTCCCAGGCGTCTACTTTTGTCTTTATCACTCTGGTGCTGGTGCATTTTCTTGGGTTCTGGTTGTTCATATCGGTATCCTCTCCAAAAAAAAAAAAAAAAAAAAAAAAAAAAAAAAATATATATATATATATATATATATAGAGAGAGAGAGAGAGAGAGAGAGAGAGAGAGAGAGAGAGAGGGAGCGCGCGAGCGAGCACACTAGCAAGAATACTTTGTTCCCTAATGACCACAGACAACACATTCCCTTTTCAGGGATCTGCTTGGTAGAATCTTATGTATGTTGAAAGATCCTTTCACAAACACAGTCTTCTCATTTTACAGACTAGAAAACTGAGATGTTTAATGACTTGCCCAAAGGCTATTACAGCTTATTCATGCAAATCCAGGCCAGAAACTCAGGTCTCCTGGCTCCTTATCAGCTGCTGTTTCCACTATGTCAAGCTACTTCTTCAGTGAGTCATCCCCCACTGCAGGATAGAATCTTACTTTATCCTCCAAATCCAATTCAAATGGCCTACATTTTAACTCACCCGTAATTGCTAAATTGGACCAGAAGTTTAAAAGCAACTGCTTTTTCGATTACAGTGGAAATTTTGGCTCGATAACTATAAATGTCTTACAACGTTGTACAAAACGCCAGCCTTTCCAGAATGATGTGTTTTGGGTTTGCTTGTTTGTTTACCATTCTGGGCTACCTCTGAACAAGCATTTCCACTGTTGTTTGATACAGGGGAAAGCCTGCAATCTAGCAGGAGAAGGCTTCACCAGTTCAAGACTTTTGACTCTCATCTCAAACCTACAGCTTATTTAGGATTTTCAGGTAATGCCAGCACCCAATAACAACCAATGTTTATTGAGTGGGGACCCCAAGCCATCCTCACAGGGTGTCCAAGGATGGCTTGGGGTCCATAAAGGATGGATCCCCAAGCTATCGTTTGCACACAGAGCATTTCATTTAATCTTCATCACAACCCTGAGAGGTGGCTACAATGAACCCCACTCAACAGATGAGCAATCTGCAAAGACCAGAGGGTAGATAGAAAAGTCAACACTGGATTTTCTCTGCTCTGCTAAAATGTTCCTGAACAGTCTCAACAAGAAATAGCCCCCATTTTTCAGCAGAGGATGCATTCTTCAGGCCCTGTCCTTTTCCAGGATCTAAAGCAAAAACAGTAAGTGGAAGATAATGATAAAGCTAAGAAGCATAATACTTCAGTTACACGTCTGCTAAATCAACCTCCAACCCAAAGAGCTAGAATCCTGCTTCCTCAGGCCCAGCTATTCCAAAGCACAGCAAAGCAACTTCTGTACATTCTGTTTTTAGGGTAGTGAAACTAGGCCTTCCGCATACTCCCCAGAAAGCAATCATTTCCCCATGCAAAAATGAAGTTTGGGGGCTTCCCTGGTGGCGCAGTGGTTGGGAGTCCGTCTGCTGATGCGGGGGACGTGGGTTCGTGCCCTGGTCCAGGAGGGTCCCGCGTGCCGCGGGGCGGCTGGGCCCGTGGGCCGTGGCCGCTGGGCCTGCGCATCCGGAGCCTGTGCTCCGCAGCGGGAGAGGCCGCAGCGGTGGGAGGCCCGTGTACCACAAAAAAAAAAAAAAAAGTTTGGGGCTTCCCTGGTGGCGCAGTGGTTGAGAGTCCGCCTGCGGATGCAGGGGACACGGGTTCGTGCCCCGATCCGGGAAGATCCCACATGAAGTGGAGCGGCTGGGCCCGTGAGCCATGGCCGCTGAGCCTGCGCGTCTGGAGCCTGTGCTCCGCAACAGGAGAGGCCACAACAGTGAGAGCCCGCGTACTGGAAAAAAAAAAAAAAAGAAGAAGTTTGTAATAGTAGGTGCTCAGGGCTGTTGAGAGGACTAAATAGGTTAAGACATGTAAAGCCCTTGAATGATGCCACATAGTAAATTCTCTGCAAATATCAGCTACTACTCTCATTATTATCCCTATCTTCAGAAAACCAACCAGTCAGGCTGCAACGCATTTCTTTATCTTGGGATGATCATTCAGCTTAATAGCAATTACTTAGCCATGACGAGGTGTAGAGATCTACAACAGGAAGTGAGGAAGCAGTAGTAAAGGGAAAAACAGATCCACTCCTAGTCCTGCAGGGCAACTCACTTGAGGGAAAGAAGACAGAAGCAGATGAGAGCAAGAACCACAAGTATCAAACATTTCCACGCACGGTATGTCTAATGAACAGTGTGCTGGTGGTGACCAGCGAGAGACCAACGGCTTCACAGAGACAGCAGGATCTCCCTGGACCAGAGGAGGGCTGTGCCCTCAGAGAGAACAAGGGCGACAGCACTGCAGACAAACAGAGGAGCGGTGCAAAGACTCAGCGGTGGTGCTGGACGATGCAAGAAGAGCGCGTGCATTTCTGGGAACGTGAATAAGTACTTCGTAAACCACAAAAGTGCTGAAGTTTTAGATGTTACGACTTCCACCATGCATGGCTCTGATAAAGTGTTAACCAATCCAGCATTCACAACTCTTCATAGGACCAAGGCCTGCATGAATCTCTCTCCTGGAGTTTCACCCCTTGGAGCAACAGGGCCTGGACGTTTGGGGATACAGGCTGGTGGGGCCCACCTCCATCACAAGGCACCTGGGATCCAGACTACCTGAGCTGGGGCTCTGCTCTACCATCGACGGACTCTGTGACCTTGGGCATTTACCCTCTGGGTCTCAGGGTTTCCTCATCTGTAAGATGGAGCTAATAATAGCTATTTTCCTAATAGGGTTGTTGTGAAGACTCAATACATTAACAGATGAACAGTTCTTGGAAGGGTACCTGGCACCTCATAAGTATATTAGTGTTTACATCATCTTAATGACTATTCTATGTACGCTGTCTGTCTTGCTCTAGCTCTGATTATTTTCTCTGAGACCAGACACCCAGTAGGCAAACCTTTAGTACTGCATCCACCTGGCAGGACTCCAGGGATTTAGAAGTGGTTTCATAACAGAAATGAAACAAAAGTGGGGTATTGGGCTTTGACCTCAAAAAATGGGCCTGACCAGAAAAAGGGGAGGAGGGAGACAGCTTCTTCATTTCTTCCCATGCTCTAATGTTCACTCAAGCAGGGAAGTTAGTATTTTTCTTTCCCATCCTTCCCAGCACAGAGGCCTCGGTATCCAAATGCAAGTAGCGCACACTTGGTGGCCTCCCACAGGAGCCACAGAACCCACAGGACTCTTCTCGGATTGCAGACAAGATCCCCCAGCTGGGAATTAGGAGGCATAAGGACATGTGTTGTTCCATTTATCCATTTTTCATTTTGCATGGACACAGCCCAGTGGTTCTCAAACTCAAGGCCTACAACCCTCCAAGGGCTTCAGCCAGCCCCTGGAGCTCCACATCATCCTGTCACAAAAAGATGAAACCAATAAGAAAAAAAAAAAAAACCCTGAGTTTCTAGTCTATTTTATAGGCAGCGGCCACAAACAGCTGTGTGGAGTCCGACCCAGGGAATGTTTGTGGATCGCCCACCCTGTGGCAGGCTTTATCTATTGCGTCTTTTAGTTCTAACAACCTAGGAAGAAGGTAGCATCGGACACATTTTAAAACATGCAGACCAAAGCTTAGCAAGTTGAAGAGAGATGCTTCGTATTCCAATAAATGGCAACTTGATAAGGTTTAGACTTGACGTCAGGCATATCTGACCCTCAATGTAACTCCTTTCTCGGTTCACTCATTTACACAAATACTCATCACAAACCTACTCTGGGCCAGATGTCATTATAGGCACGGAGATACAGCAAGAAAAGGACCATGTCTCTGATCTCAAGGAGTTTATGTTCTAGAAAGGAAGAAAGGAAATAAACCAAGAAATATAACATGATCCCAGGTGACTAGGAGTCAGGAAGAAAAAGCATGATTGGGGATAGAGAGTGACTAGAGTGAGGGACCAGGGAAGGCCTCTCTGGGGAGATGGCATTTGAGAAGATGCTTAAAGGAAGTGAGAGAGTCAGTCAGGTAAAGATCTGGGGGGAAGGGGGTGTGTCCAGCAGAGGTACCAGCAAGTGCAAAGGCCCTGAGACACGTCCAAAGAAAAGTAAGAAAGCCAGTATGATTAGATTGAATCAAGAAAAGGGGACAGTAGTAGGTAGGACATGACTTTGAAGAGGCTGATGCAGGCCAGATCACACTGAGCTCTGCCAGGCCTTGGGAAGGCATTTGTATTGCATCTGATTGCAAGAGAAAAACCAATGGAGGGTTTTGCAATGAGAATTATATTTTTGAAGAAACTGTATTTTTAGAAGATCATTCTGGCTGCTTTGTGGAGAGCTGACCATAGCGGGGCAAGAGTCAATGCAGGGTGCTAGTCAGGAAGCCAATTTAGTAGTTTGGATGAGAGATTCTGACGGAAGGCACTAGGTTTGTAGTTGGACTCCTGCTGTATTTTGAAGGTGTTCTTCCTGCTATGGAGTCAGGGTAGTCCTTAAGGAATTCTTTCGGGAGAATTCTTTTGAAACGCAGTTTGAGGAATGTTGACACCAAGACTCCTGAGACACTTTCAGTCTGTCACAGCCGTGACTTAAAACACAATGTCATCACCCATGTGACAGTGTATCAAGCATGTAATCTACCAGCAGGACAGCAGTGAACACTAAGCCACACTGACAATGTCACTTTAACCTTTTTAAAAGGTGAAAGGGCTCACCTTCCTTTTAGTCATCCATCAGCCAATTCCAGTTTTACCTTGCTACACAAATAGGTTCTGAAATTCTCAACTTTTAAAAGAATCATAGGCTTCCCGCATTTCGGCATTATAGCAATCAGCTCAGCCTGAACAAGGACACTGAGAGATGGACATATCACCTAATCAATCTGTGCCTTCTCTCAGACAAAACACTTTTTGAAGTACCCAAGTGCTGTTGTTACTACCTTTTTGCATGTGAGAAGATTAAATTTTAGAGAGATTAAAAATATGTGGTTGAACAGCATCATCAGACTTACAATTCTGTGCTGCAAACCAAAGGTGGCTTCCTGGTGTACCTGGAATGGACAGTGATATGACCCCCATCTCTTGTCTAGAATCTCCCTTTGTCATCACAAAACTCCAGTCGGCTACACAGTCTTTTGTATTCACCTGATTTTGGTGATGAGAAAGCAGAAAGCCTACTCATGATCATGTAGGGAGTTAGAGGCAAATAAAGTACCAATTTCCAGATCTTCTGGTAAGAAGGGCTCATTTGCTCACACCAACCTAATTTCCAACCTGACACCTAGTTCCCCAGAGGATCAGAAAAACCCAAAGCAATTTTATTCTTTAAAAAAAAGTTACTATAAGAAAATAGAGGGACTTCCCTGGTGGCGCAGTGGTTAAGAATCTGCCTGCCAATGCAGGGGACACGGGTTCCAGCCCTGGTCCGGGAAGATCCCACATGCCGCGGAGCAACTAAGCCTGCGAGCCACAACTACTGAGGCCGTGTGCCACAACTACTGAGGCCGTGTGCCAGAACTACTGAAGCCCGCGCACCTAGAGCCCGTGCTCCGCAACAACAGCAGCCCCCGCAATGAGAAGCCCCCTCTCGCTGCAACTAGAGAAAGCCCACACACAGCAACGAAGACCCAACGCAGCCAAAAAAATAAATAAATAAATAAAAGAGAATAGATACTATTAGCAGATGCAACAGTGGCTGAGAAAAACTTAATAATCCTGGGTTAACTCCTCAAACCCATGTTAAACTTGTCCCCAGAGGTAGACATATGTCCCTTCCATGAGTCAAATGCAATACAGGTCAAGACCTTACTATGTAGAGTCCTGATGATGAAGAAATGGAGGAGGTGACTTTCCATGAGAGAGGCTGGATGAACAAACATAAACACATATCAGGAGCACAAATGCATAGGTATAGAAACATGAACAGAAATACCTGAATCTTTATAGAAAACTTCTTAGGGAAGCTAAAAGTTCAGCAGTTTTGAAAGAGGAAGGAGAAGATGGAAAATAGCTTTTCCCCAAGTGAAGAGAAAGTAACCCAAGGAGAGTGAATTGTGGGTACCAAGACTCACAAACAGGGTTAACAACTCTACGTACTCAAGAAATTACATCAAATAATGAATCTGGAATTCATTACTTGATTGGAACATGATCTGGAAACCATGTGCTATAATTAAGAATAATTGCTTTGGGTTAACTATTTTGGACAGACTTGAGATGGGTACCATCCAATGTTAATACCCTTAAATAAGCAGAGGAACTACTGAAACACACTAGCACCTGAATCAACGGAAATGTTCACACTTATTTTTGCACCGAGCTTGCATTTTTCTGTCCAATACACTGAGAAAGTAACCTTGGTAGAGGAAGGTCAAGTATAGGAGAAAGTCTAAGTGAGAAGCAAGAGGTTTGAGATCCACCCTCTGGTACAAAGGGCTCTGGCAGCACCTAATAAAAGAAGTCAAAAACTGTAGCCATGGACCATTCTTTTAAGAACTTTGTGAGTTTTTTTAGAATTTGGACATTCCTCCTATATTATAATGATAACTGCCTGTCTACTCTCCTATAATTATTAGCATATTCTTGACATATACAAAAATGCGGGACCTTCCCTGGTGGTCCAGTGGTTAAGACTCTGCACTCCCGATGCAGGGGGCCTGGGTTTGATCCCTGGTCAGGGCACTAGTTCCCGCATGACGCAACTAAAGATCCCGCATGCCACGACAAAGACCCAGCACAGCCAAATAAATAAATTTTAAAATATATTTTAAAAAAATAAATTGATATACATATTTTATTCAGCTAAAAACGAATCATCCTAGTGCTTTTTGGGAAACTGGGAACCTGCTCTTTATCCTTTTAGTAACTCACCCCACATGGAGTTAAATCCTAAAAGATATATACTGTCAGAATTCATATCATTGGGAAAACAGTAAAAATGTAAGCTCAGTCATTACAATTGGACAAAAAAAAACCCCCAATGTCCTTCAAGGAGTAAATGGATAAACTGTGTTATGTGCATACAATACTTCAACAACTGAAACACACAACTCAGCATAACACCCTGAGATCCATCTAAGTGGAAAAAAGCCAATCTCAAATTGGTTGCAAAGGTGTTATTCTATTTACGTAATATTCTTGAAATGACACATTTTTAGTGACGGAGCTGCGTGGTTGATACGATTATAAAGCAGTAGCACGAGGGAGTTTCTTTGGCATAACGGAAGAGTTCTGTATCCTGAACGTGGTGATGGTTAATGTGATAAAGTTCCACAGAACTATACACCCCTCCAAAAAAAGAGTACCTGTAAAATCTAAAACTCTCTAGTTTAATTAATAGTATTTTAACAATGTCAGTTTCCTGGTTTTGGCCACGGTGGTACGGTTATGTAATTTGTTTTCACTGAGGGAAGCTGGGTAAAGGGTACATGGGAATGTTCTCACATTTTTACAACACCTGAGTCAAAAATTATTTCCAAAAAATTCTTTTAAGTTTTCAAAAAATGTAACCTCATTGATCTCCTTTCCTTAGGTCATTCCAGTATCACCTCCAAAAGTTGCAGAAATTTGACTTTTACCCAGGTAGGTAACAGAACAGGAAGAATATTTTTGCTACAGATATTTTGAATTCAGGGTTTTTTTTTTTTTTTTTACTAGACTTTTAACTATAAATAATTTCCTACTGAGAGCTGTTTTAGCTAACAAATCTTTTGTGTGTGGACCCTTCTAACTCAAGGCACAGAGAGGCATCATGTAAAAGAGGCAACAAAATGTCCCCTGGAGTGCCAGGGACCTTACATGCACAACCCCGACTTCCCTGCCAAGACTCAAGGGCTGATCTCTATTCCCAAGAAGATTTCTCATGTTCCACTTTATTTTGAACCTTAAGACTCTAGAATACAGCCTGCCTTCCTCTCCTTTAAACAGATGCCAACAGCTATTTCTTGGGGATTCTCTCTCCCCATTGCTCCTTAATGTGTCTGGATAAGGCACATCTCTGGGGCTTTGATGCCCTGGAAAGGAACATACCAGAGCTCTTCTCCTAAGGGTTCGCTGCCTCTCACTAAAGATAAGTTATAAGGATACCAAGTACTTATAAATTTTTCAGTATGGTTGTCCTTGGCCTATTTTCTTATTTCCCTTTCTAAATATCCATAAAACATTGATGCCTCTGAACTTTTATTTTTAGTGGTGATCCCCCTTCCTTAGCTTTCTCAGTCACAGGAAAATCCAGTTATAAATTAATTCACCACGGGTACCCTTGGTAAGTAATTTACAAATGAGGAGACCCCCATCTCTGTACACCCCTACTTTGAGGGGCACCCGTCCTCAACATTGGTGCCTCCTTTCCCTTGGCCTTCAATATGAGCTTTTGGCATATTCGATGACTTCTATTTCCTTAGCGCCTACTCTTGACTCTTTGCCTGATGCTACCTTCCTTGTTTCCAACCCCAATGAAAAAACCTATCTCAGTGTGGGCAGCTATGGTGCTAACAGTTGACAAGCCGAAGAAAGTGGACAAGCTGTGGCAGAGACCTGGAAGCCATGCCCTCTTAAAGTGGCCTTCTGTCAATTCAGAACACGTGGCCGCATGGTTGATTAAAAAACAGGTGATCAGCTTTAGCTAGAGCTGTCTGACAATGGGATAGGTGTCCTTGCAAGACCTTGAACTCTTTGCTTATGGGAAAGTGTAAGTTCAAGAAGTTAGACAGTATAGCTTTATCCAGTGTCATTATAAACTGAACTCTCAGCCATGGATGGAGGCTTGACTGGACTTCCTCTAGGAATCTTTCTACTCAGTTATAGGTGTAAGTTTATCTCTAAATCTAAATTTTTGATATTTCTTCCATATTACTTTCCAATTTGAGTTTGTTTTCCTTCTTTTGAAATTGAAGACCAGATCCTACTTACTAGACTGAATGCCTAATATCACACAGCCACCAAAAAATAGCGATTCAATCAAATGATTATCAACTGAAAACCATTCTGATGCTTTGCACATAACAGACTCTCCATAAACATCTTGTGAAAAAATGTTGAGTGACTATGCATTTCATACATCAAAAACTATTCCTGTAAGAATAGCACGGCGGGGCTTCCCTGGTGGAGCAGTGGTTGCGCGTCCGCCTGCCGGTGCAGGGGAACCGGGTTCGCGCCCCGGTCTGGGAGGATCCCACGTGCCGCGGAGCGGCTGGGCCCGTGAACCATGGCCGCTGGACCTGCGC
>NC_041233.1:95851617-95852703 GCF_002837175.3 Physeter macrocephalus
AGCAGAGGGAGGCCCGCATACCACAAAAAAAAAAAAAAAAAAGAATAGCACGGCAACCATGTTAGAAAGGAAAAACTTCTGTAAATGAGTTTTAAGTACAATGACAGGTTTTTTCTGAACCAAAAACAGAGGCATGTACTAAAATAATGGAATGAAACATTTGAAATTCAGATCACGCAAAAACTCAGGAATTACGGTTGCTGTTATTATAATACACTGTGTGTACTGCACACTGTGCTGTGTATTACAGTAGTATAACAAGAGCCATAAATATATATATACACACATACACATATATAATGCTTATTATATTAATTTAATTATATTAATATAATGAAATAAAATTTAATTAATATATTAATTATATGAACTTATATATTATACATATATACACATAGTTATATTAATATATACATATACACACATATACATAACAATTATAGTAATATAATTACATAAACTTAACTGTATTTCAATATAACTACTACTGATTTATAATCTCTGATGTAACTGATTTATATATAAATACATGCAACTCTGACTTACATATATACATATATATATATATAAAAAACATAAAATCTCAAGGTTCACATTACCAAGAACTTGCTTGTGAGTACACAATTCAGTTTCACAGGATCTGCTGATCTTTATAATCTCAGAAAACAAACTGGAAACATTTCTGAACATTATGGCCTTATCAGAAAAACCTTTTTGTCCTAGATCTCAACACTTTCACTGAAGAAATGGTTACCATTGGTTCCCAACCTTGACTGCATAATAGAATTATCTGGGGAGCTTAAACAAACTGATGCCTGGGTCCAACCCCCCAGAAATTCTCATTTCATTGATCTGTGGTTTATTCTTTTTGGTTTTGGCTATATTCTGAAAACCCACAGAATATGACTTCATCACACAGCTTCAGAGATTATCAAATTTTGACAGTCTTGTTTCATCAAAGCCCCTGCTTTTGTTTTTTGCCTGGAGTATTTTTTTTTTAACATTTTTATTGGAGTATAATTGCTTTACAATGGTGTGTTAGTTTCTGCTTTATAACAAAGTGAATCAGTTATACATATACATATA
>NC_041233.1:95853087-95868560 GCF_002837175.3 Physeter macrocephalus
AGGCCCCAGCAGAGGGAGGCCCCCAAACCACAAAAAAAAAAAAAAAAAAAAAAAAAAAAAAAAAAAAAAAGAATAGCACGGCAACCATGTTAGAAAGGAAAAACTTCTGTAAATGAGTTTTAAGTACAATGACAGGTTTTTTCTGAACCAAAAACAGAGGCATGTACTAAAATAATGGAATGAAACATTTGAAATTCAGATCACGCAAAAACTCAGGAATTACGGTTGCTGTTATTATAATACACTGTGTGTACTGCACACTGTGCTGTGTATTACAGTAGTATAACAAGAGCCATAAATATATATATACACACATACACATATATAATGCTTATTATATTAATTTAATTATATTAATATAATGAAATAAAATTTAATTAATATATTAATTATATGAACTTATATATTATACATATATACACATAGTTATATTAATATATACATATACACACATATACATAACAATTATAGTAATATAATTACATAAACTTAACTGTATTTCAATATAACTACTACTGATTTATAATCTCTGATGTAACTGATTTATATATAAATACATGCAACTCTGACTTACATATATACATATATATATATAAAAAACATAAAATCTCAAGGTTCACATTACCAAGAACTTGCTTGTGAGTACACAATTCAGTTTCACAGGATCTGCTGATCTTTATAATCTCAGAAAACAAACTGGAAACATTTCTGAACATTATGGCCTTATCAGAAAAACCTTTTTGTCCTAGATCTCAACACTTTCACTGAAGAAATGGTTACCATTGGTTCCCAACCTTGACTGCATAATAGAATTATCTGGGGAGCTTAAACAAACTGATGCCTGGGTCCAACCCCCCAGAAATTCTCATTTCATTGATCTGTGGTTTATTCTTTTTGGTTTTGGCTATATTCTGAAAACCCACAGAATATGACTTCATCACACAGCTTCAGAGATTATCAAATTTTGACAGTCTTGTTTCATCAAAGCCCCTGCTTTTGTTTTTTGCCTGGAGTATTTTTTTTTTAACATTTTTATTGGAGTATAATTGCTTTACAATGGTGTGTTAGTTTCTGCTTTATAACAAAGTGAATCAGTTATACATATACATATATCCCCATATCTCTTCCCTCTTGCGTCTCCCTGCCTCCCACCCTCCCTATCCCACCCCTCTAGGTGGTCACAAAGCACCGAGCTCATCTCCCTGTGCTATGTGGCTGCTTCCCAGAGCTATCTATTTTACATTTGGTAGTGTATATATGTCCATGCCACTCTCTCTTTGTTCCAGCTTACCCTTCCCCCTCCCCGTGTCCTCAAGTCCATTCTCTAGTAGGTCTGCGTCTTTAATTCCCGTCTTGCCCCTATTGCCTGGAGTATTTTAAAGAAAATCCCACACATCATGTTATTTCATCCCCAAGTACTTCTGTTTGCAATTCTGATTTTTTTTTTTTATATAACCACCAGTCTTAACAAAACTTTAAAGGCTTAAAAATTTTAAAAGCTCCTTAATATGATGTAATATCCATTCCCTATTCAAACTTCTCCAAATTGTTTCTAAGATATATTTTAAAATTTAGTTTGCTTGAATTATCATCAAAAAAGATTTACATGTTGCTTTTGGTTATCACTTGATTTTCTTTATTCTACAATAGCCCCTTCCTTTCCACCCCCATACCATAATTTACTGAATAATCCAGGGCATATTTCCTGTCTAGATATGTCCTGTGGTGTCGTTTAACGAGTACCTCTATCCTCAGTTTTCCCTGAAAACCACCAGAAGCTCAATGAGATTCAGGTGTGATTTTTCCGGCATGCATGTTTCATTGAGCTGGTTACTTTCTGTAGTGACAGCATGAGATTCACAATGTCTGATAGGTCCACTAGGTGGTGCTATTAAGACCAACCCCTTGGTTTAGGGTTTCCAGCCTGAACCTTTTGTTACAAAGTCCTCCATCAACAGTTCACCTAATGGTTTCAGCCAGTGATGATCATTGCCTAGGGTGAGGTGTTATTTTAAAAGTATCAGTCCTCAATACCAGCATCATTAGAAGCTCTCCAGGTGATCCTACTGTGTAGCCAGGGTTGAAAACCACTGGTTTTCACCTGAAAATGGCACCCTTGGAGAAATAATTTAGCTATCAGAAATGGGAAAAGCCACTTTAGGTACATGGAGCTGTGCACACCAGAAGGAATTGTTCATTTAATTGTTTCTGCATTGGAAAAAAATGGGTCACTCTTGCAGAAGAACTAATGTGTGCCCGAAACTCAATGGTATGGAATACACACAATCTGATGTGTAGGTGTCTGCCGGGCCTGCCCTGCCCTTCTACAGCTGATCCCCACATAACATTCCTGCTGCCGCCTAAGCCTGATCCTTGATCAGCTCTACCCCAGTGGGAGAATTTAACAAAATGAAAAACTGTCGCTGTCTCTCCCCTCATACCTCCCAGTGATTAGAAGGTCAAAGAAAGTCACTCCACAGGAATATACTTGCTCAACTCCCAGAGGAGTATTTCATCTTACTATGGAGCTTTCTTAGAAGATCCCTCTGAGACCAGATCAACTTAAATAAAATGTAGTTTGTTCCCTAATGCCATCTTTGCCCCTCCCCTCTCCCCTCTCCCCACTGGTAACCACTAGTTTGTTCTCCTTATCTGTGGGATTATATGAAATCATGTGTGTCAAACTGTTGAAAGTTGCAAGGCACTATAGAATTTTTTTAAATGAAAATTAAGAGAAAAAATGTACTCTGAAAACCAACAACGTGGGTCACAAAAAAAAGTGACAGGCTTAAGAATGTGTCTTCCACATCCTCTCTCTTTCTGGAACCCAAAATCACTTAATCACTGCTCCTCCTCCCTCATCCCCAAGGCCAATCTCCCGGGACCCATCTTACTCCTTTCTCTAATGAAATTCATATTCTCTATACCTCATTCTTTATCATCTCTACAGTGTTCATCTGTTTGCCTGATCAAACGTATCAACTTACTAAACCGATCTGCTAATCCATACACATGGGAAAGCTGTAAAGGGCCACTTCAGGGCAGGGTAACAATATGCATTTTAAGACAACCTTCCACAAACTAGAGCACTGTATTTGCTGACAAATGCCTTAGTGTTTCAGTTAGACAGCACAGTACAAGGGAAAATATTCTGAGATCATGATCTCTGAGTTTAATTCATTGTCTCTACCAGTTATTTTATCTGTGAAAGACATGCTACCTCTCTGAGCCTCAATTTTCTCTCTTATTAAACAGCACATTTGGTTGAGACACAATTTAACTCTAAACTCTTATAATTTGATGAATGGTCAGTCCAAACCAGAGAGATGATTGCTATTACAGAAGGCCATGTAAGATGTATTTTCTTTAATAAGAATATAAGAGACACAGTCCTCATAATGAGATGAGCTGCCACATCAGGTATTAAAGACATGTTAAAAAAAAACCTCAGGGGCTTCCCTGGTGGCGCAGTGGTTGCGCGTCTGCCTGCCGATGCAGGGGAACCGGGTTCGCGCCCCGGTATGGGAGGATCCCACATGCCGCGGAGCGGCTGGGCCCGTGAGCCATGGCCGCTGAGCCTGCGCGTCCGGAGCCTGTGCTCCGCAACGGGAGAGGCCACAACAGAGGGAGGCCCGCATACCACAAAAAAAAAAAAAAAAAAAAAGCCTCAAAAGAAATGACTAGTAATTAAAAACTTACATAAATTACTTAAATATTCATAGGTGAAATGACATGATGTCTGGGAATACTTTAAAATTTTTCAACAAAAAATATTATGAATGAGAGAGCAGATGAAACAAAATTAGCAAAATACCAAAAACTGTTAAAGAGGATGGTGAATACTAATTTTTTCTAATTTTTGCATATTTGAAATATTTTATAATATGAAGTTTAAAAATCTCATACAATTGCAGCTACCTCCATCAGTTTAACTGTGGAATATATCCCATGGTTAAGACACTGAAGCACAGTTCTCCATCTGGAGTTATTGAAGGTAGCTGGAGTCCAGAAGAAGTAAAACAGAAAGTCTATAGATAACTATGTGGATTCCAGGATATTCCATAAATGTTGAGTCTGCTCATGCCAGCGTCTTTCTCTTCACTGAGAAACCGTCTGTGCTCGGGAAAGGAGCTAATTCTACTGAAGAACACAAGTTCACTATCATTACCAGACAAGATCATCAAGGCTCTAAGTAAGAAGGAGAAATTGCACTTAAGTTTCCCAAAATGCAATATCTTGAAGAATATTCTAACCCTCAAGGACTCCCATGAGAAAGCATAACAGGGGGAAAAAAAAAAAGAAAGAAAGAATATGAGAATCTATGGTTAATATGTGTTGGGTCAGATTTTCCAGAAGTTTAAACTGCTCCCTAAGGACTGAGCACCAGTGGATCATTTATTCACTCTTTTGTCCCGTGAACAATGTTCAGCAAGTCACCACCCGCAGTGGGCTAACACTCCAGTGTTAATGCTAATGGATAATGCTCCAATCACTATCCAGAGTGCTTAAACGGTAAAGTAATTCAGCTGGTCACCATAGCAACTCAAGATAAGGTGGATATTTTTCTATTCACCTGAAGAGCTTGGTAAACAAAATTATTCTAAACCGTGTGTTAACTGCAGGTCTGCTTCACTATAAGCACAGATATGCTCTTTTCAAGACTATAAATAAGCTAAATTAATACCTTATGCATGAGGAAAGTCAGCTACCTAAAGTGGTTATTAAAGTGAATAATTTTGCAAGGTGCATTCATTTCAAGCACAGAAATTCCCACCAGCTTATTGAGATGAAGACATCAGATGGGGTAAAGAAGTAACTGTTTTCGCCTCCTCAGCTGCTTTCAATTTCTGATGCAGTGGGTTATCTGATGTGATAGAAATGTATTCCAGGAAGATACACTACAGCCCTGCCATATCTTAAATACGATAGGGAAGATAAGGGTGGACCTCTGTTTTGTTTCAGTTGTTGTTATTGTTGTATTATTTTTGAACAAGAATTGGGGAATTTGGCCCACGATGGACAAATCTAGAAAATTTCTAAGTACAATAATTTGTATTTAAGCTTACACCACTTACTTATGAAGATTCCTTAAAGGCTTTCTTTTATTGCCACTTACCTTCATGAAACTGCACAAACATGAAGAATATAGGATATATCCAAAGTGGGGGAATGGTCAATGTTTTTTGTTAAACCAAGAGCATAAGTGAACAGAAATAAAACACTGGGGCGTTAAAAAAAAAAAAAAAAAAAAAAAAGCACAGAAAATCTGAAATTCCCATGGTACTAAAGCACAGGATTCTGGTTTCCTCATAATGGGTGCTTGGTAACTAAACGATCTGCCACAAATTTTAACAAATTAATCAACAAAAAGTATTCACAGTTTGTTCCTGGGGCGTTAAAAAAAAAAAAAAAAAAAAAAAGCACAGAAAATCTGAAATTCCCATGGTACTAAAGCACAGGATTCTGGTTTCCTCATAATGGGTGCTTGGTAACTAAACGATCTGCCACAAATTTTAACAAATTAATCAACAAAAAGTATTCACAGTTTGTTCTAGTAAAAGAAATCAACTAACTTTGATCAACCATTCTGTTCCTGGACTCTCTAAACGAAGCCAAAGCCTGCTATGAAGGCTACTGAAAATTTCTCTTTCTTTTCTCCATCTTAAGTCCAACTTATAGCAAGCCCCTGAAATAAAAAGAAAGACCTGCTACTTTCTCCCTTTAGGATACAAATTTAACAAGTGTTTGAAAACATTTATGGAACAGTCCTTCTCGGTCCATGGAAACGAGAAATAAAACTTCCCGGTAGGATGTAAATGCTCCATTGGGTATCAGATGACTCTTTAGAGCAAAGGATGATGCTTTTGCCAAAGGGAAGTAAGCATATATGAGATGTTATGTTCTACTCCAAGGTACCAAATGATAACAAATGGTAATTTAATAACCAATAATCCTTCAAATAAGAATTTATCTGAATTATTTAGTTAACTGAAAAAAAACTTCAACTTGAGAAAATCTAGAGTATTGCTCAAGGTAGAAAAATCATTAAACACAAAATTACTTGGGTTAATATTAAAACCCTTTAGTAGTTTTCCATACTACTATTCCTTTCCCTCTATTTTGCTTCTAGAATAAAGTTTCTAAACATGGAGTGGGGACAGCTAGAAAGGGGTGCTGTGCATCAGAGTGTGCTCCCAGTTTAGTTTGGATCCAGCTTGTGGATGCAACAGGTAAACTGACACAAAAACATAAGCCGCATTGCCAAAATGTTGGGTTTCGGGAAAGTGATTTTTCCTAACTAAAATGAGGTCATAATATAATAATGGCTTCCAAGATGCTTGCAAAACGTTATACTTTTATTAATAGCATATACAAGTAAGAGCAATACCTGATCTTATAAAGGGAAATATTTTACTATTTCATCACTAAGTATGATGTTAGCCATAGATTTTCTTTTATAGATTCTCTTTATCAAATGAGGAACTTCCTGTGCTTCCCTGGTGGCGCAGTGGTTGAGAGTCCGCCTGCCGATGCAGGGGACACGGGTTCGTGCCCCAGTCCGGGAGGATCCCACATGCTGCGGAGCGGCTGGGCCCGTGAGCCATGGCCGCTGGGCCTGCGCGTCCGGAGCCTGTGTTCCGCAACGGGAGAGGCCACAGCAGTGAGAGGCCCGCGTACCGCAAAAAAAAAAAAAAAAAAAAAAAAAGAGGAACTTCCTTTATATTTCAAGTTTGCTTAGAGATTTAATCATGAACCTATATTACAGTTTTTTCAAATGTTTTTCAGCGTCTCCTGAGGTGATCATATGATCTTTCTCCTCTGTTCTGTCAAATATGATAGACTGCACTGACTGATTTTCAGATATTAAACCAACCTTTCATTCTTTGGTAAAAACATGTTATTCTTTATACATATTGTTGGGTTCAATTTTCTAAAATTTTATTAAGAATTTTTGTACCCATGCTCATAAGGTTATTGGTTTCTAATTTTATTTTCTTATATTGTCCTTTTCAGGTCTTGGTATCAGGTAATACTAGCTTCATAAAATAAGTTGGGAAGTGTTCCCTCATGTTATTTCCTTAAAGAAATTAAGTTTGGTATGATTTTTTTTCTTAAAATTTTAGAGAATTAACTAGTGAAGTTATCTGGCCCAAGAATTTTCTCTGGGACAAAGTTTTGATAATAACTACAATATGTGATATCATCACTTCTATCCAGTATTGTAATTAGAAGTTCTAGCCAGAGCAATTAGCCAAGATAAAAAGTAAAGGCATTAAAAATTGTCAAAGAACAAAACTGTCTTTATTCACAAAGGATATAATTGTATACAAAGAAATTCCTAAGAAATGTACAAGGACCAACTAGCTCTAAATAAAATGAGAGATATACTCATGGGTTGGAAAACTCAGTATTGTAAAGATATTAATTTTGCCTAAATTTATCTAAAGAATCAAAGTGATTCCATCAAAATGTCAGCAAGCTTTGTGAAAACCTAATAAAGTGATGTTAAAATTTATATGGGGATTTAAATGACCTGAAATTGCTAAAACATCTTGAAAAAGAACAACAAGGTTGGAGAACTTAAACTATTTGATTTCTTGATTTAATTAAGAGTGTAGTATTGGCATAAGCATAGACAAATAGACCACAAAATAGAGATCCAGAAATAAACTCCTGCTTATATAGACATTTGAATTTTTACAAAGACACAAATGCAATTCATTGGGTAGAGAATCAGGGACTTCCCTGGTGGCACAGTGGTTAAGAATCCACCTGCCAATGCAGGGGACACAAGTTCGAGCCCTGGTCCAGGAAGATCCCACATGCTGCGGAGCAACTAAGCCGGTGAGCCACAATTACTGAGCCCGCGTGCCACAACTACTGAAGCCTGCGCACCTAGAGCCCATGCTCCGCAACAAGAGAAGCCACTGCAATGAGAAGCCCGTGCACCACAACAAAGAGCAGCGCCCCCCGCCGCAACTAGAGAACGCCTGCATGCAGCAATGAGGACCCAACACAGCCAAAAATAAATAAATAAATTTTTTTTTTTTAAATGGGTAGAGAAACATTTTCACTAAACTAAATGTGCTTAGTGGACATCTGCATGGAGAAAAATTAATCTTGACCCATACCTCATAATATACGTGAAAATTAACTAAAGACGTATTGCAACCCTAAATGTATGTTAAAACTTTAGGGCTTCCCTGGTGGCGCAGTGGTTGGGAGTCCGCCTGCCGGTGCAGGGGGCGCGGGTTCGTGCCCGGGTCCGGGAGGGTCCCGCGTGCCGCGGAGCGGCTGGGCCCGTGAGCCGTGGCCGCTGGGCCTGCGCGTCCGGAGCCTGTGCTCCGCGACGGGAGAGGCCGCGGCAGTGAGAGGCCCGCGTACTGGGAAAAAAAAAAAACAAAAAACAAAAAAAAACTTTAAAGATCCAAGAAGAAAACGTAGGAGATTATGTTCATAACCTCGGGGTAGGCAAAAACTTCTTAGACAGAATGCAAAAAGCACTACCCATAAAAGAAAATATTGATAAAATGGCATTCATCAATATTTAAAACTTCTGCTCTTCAATCAACAACCTTTAAGAAACTGAAAGGGCAAGCTACATTCTGGGAAAATATATTTGCAACACATATATTCGATTCACATCCACAGCACGTAAAGAACTATGAATTAATAACAAGATGACAAACTAATAGAAAGTGCATAAAAGACTTGAACAGACACTTCATAAAAGAAGACATGAGTGGCCAATAAGCAGAGACAAAGATGCTCCACATCATTAGGCATCAGAGAAATGCAAGTTAAAACCACTATGAGTTACTACGACACACCCTCTATCAAAAAGACTAATAATATCAAATCATTGGCTAGGATACAGACCAGCTGGAACTCTCATTCACTGGGATAGGGATATTGCAAAATGGTACAACCAGTGTAGAAAACTGGACACTTCTGGGGCTTCCCTGGTGGCGCAGTGGTTGAGTGTCTGCCTGCCGATGCAGGGAACACGGGTTCGTGCCCGGGTCCGGGAAGATCCCACATGCCGCGGGGCGGCTGGGCCCGTGAGCCATGGCCGCTGAGCCTGCGCGTCCGGAGCCTGTGCTCCGCAACGGGAGAGGCCTCAACGGTGAGAGGACCGCGTACCGCCAAAAAAAAAAACCTGGACACTTCTGATAAAGTTAAATATGCACATGGCTTATGATCCAGCAATACCATTCCGAAGTACTGTCCCAAGAGAAATTACAACAAAGGTTGACCAAAAAAATTGAATATAAATGTTCATAGCATCTTCATTCATAGTATTCCAAAACTGGAAACAACCCAATATCCATTGTGTGACACATCCATACTGTAGAACACAAAGAGAAATGACCTACTCATACACGCAACAATTTAGACTAATCTCAAGAGCATTATGTTGAGCTAAAGAATCTGGGCACAAAACAGTACCTTCTCTACGATTCCATTTATGTGAAATTCAAGACTAGGCAACACTAAGTGATAGTGACACAGATCAGTGGTTGCGTCTAAGTGGGATACGAGGAAGAAGGGTGAGGGGCCGGGGGAATTATCTGGAGTGATGGAATTGGTCTGTATCTTAATGGAGGGTGTGTTCACGAGTGTAGAAATCTGTCAAAACTTACTGAATAACTGTATCTTATTGTATGTAAATTATACCTGTAAATTATAGTGTCAAAAGATCATGTGTTGGTAATATCTGACACTATGTCTTTTCTCCCCTAATTGACTTCCTCTTTCTCCCATACAGAGTCCTCCTACAGGACACAAACTAAGGGAAGGATGACTTAGTTTCTTCAATCCCTCTCTTCATGCAGAATTCCAAATTTGCTTTCTTGAGTCTTGCTATGGTATTTTTCTAGGCTGCTCACAGGAAATCCAGCGAAATTGTATATTATTCACTTTTTAAAAATCATCCTCAGCATAAATGATCATTTTCGTTGTGAATGTAGCCCAGTGGAATATAAAACAAATGTCCTGATTTAGTGGAGTTGTTTTTCTAGCCAATGTGACAAAACCTAAATTATTTGAAACAACAAGAGAATTGGGGCTAAGATTTGTGAAAACCAAGAGTAACTCTAAACTGAATGATGAAAATACATTTCAACCCTCCTCCTATACCAGACTTAAAAGAGAGCTGCCAAAGAGGAGCTTAAGCAGCAAATTTTTTTTTTCACTCTCCTTATCTTTAACTACCTTTTGGTAAAAAGTACTAGTAAAACAGGCAGAAAGCATGTGAAAAAAGGCAAGAACAAATTTCCATTACTGAGACAGCCTGAAAATGATGCCAAATCAAAAACATCTCAAGATATGTATGTCTCAGAGACATAGCTTTGTTCATTCCTTTTCTCTAAAAGAAGCACTACAAAAATCCAAATGATGCTTCATAACTTTGAAAATGCATGAGAACCGTGATATTTAATGGTGATCACACCTTTAGAATATGCCTGGCCCCCCTTCAAAGGTTCAGCAAGTGCATTACTGAGATCCTGGCCCTACTGCAACCTCACTGTTTGCTTAAAGAAGATTGCTAAGATGATGGAACGGAACTATATTTACAAGCAAAGCCAAAAGAAAGCAGGGAGGCTCAGGGGGCTCCTCAAATCTATTAAGCATGACAGTTCTTCCTTCAGAAGCTCTTAAGTATATGGGCATAAGCCAAATAGGTAACACATTTTGTTATTTTTGAAGCTGTAAGATTTTTGATTAATCCTCTGTTTCTAATAGATGCAAAGGGGAAATAAAATAGACCCTAAGGTAATGCAGAAGGGCCCAGATGTAGAGATGCTGTAAGGATAATGGACACACATATTCTTTCATCTCAGTCTGGAAGGAGGCATGGTCGTCCTCAGGGAGTTTACTACCGCTCCCCGCACATGTATAGCTCGAAGCCCTCCACGCGGGCGGCCAGTGTCCATCAGTAACACGACTGGCACTCCTGGGTCAAGAAGATCAGCTTGGGGAAAACAGGTGTGCCCAGGAGCTTGCTTGCTTCAATGGCCTCTTCCCTCTTTTTTCAGCCCATTTCTGCCTTCTCTGCTTCCTCCTTCTCCTTTCCTGTTAAGAGACCTGCTTTCTACTCATCACCTGGGAAGACTCAATCAATTTCACCAAGATACTGGGATACGGTCTTATGTGTGTGTCTTCAAAGATACTTGTATTTCTCGAGGACAATCAATAGCACGTTTGTAATGAATAAATGATATTAAAGACTGACACTCTTCGTATGAAATGTGAGACATGAACTGAGGCTTCAATTGCCTCATCAACATTGTAAACCTGGGCAAAGGCAGGGAGATGGAAATACTATGCCAGCAAAGGACCTTGAAGACTGTGCTATACAAACGATAATTTGCATGGATTTAGATTCTTAGCTATCCAAACAGAGGGCTGTTTACAAATAAAGTGGTGATGTAAATAATTTAAGCTTTCCTCTTGAGTTGGCCTTGTCCTAACAGGTCTTTTTTTTTCTCCTCTTGGCCTTCCAAACCACCATGCATAGCCTTGATCCCATAGGAAAATGCTCTCTTAGCATCAAATAAACAACTGAGATTACTCTTTTGGAACAAATGCATCAGGAATTGAGGAAATAATGGTGATTATCTCTTCACATTTCAGGACTAGAGTTGGTAAGGTTGGGTAGGAGCAAGGTAGGAATTCCCTCTCTCTCTGAACAGCAGACTCCCCTGGGAGAAAGTGAATTCTCACCTCTGCAATGCAATGGAACCCCATGCCCCAGATTTGGTATTTGGCCAGCTTTTCAAATGGACAGCCAGGTATATTGGCTAATTATACATAAACCCGTAGGAAGCAGAGCAAAGATTCAAGTCCCAGGCAAGGTTAAATAAAGTACTTCCTGAAAACAGTGAGGTTCAAGAAACATTATTCACTTGCTCTAAGAGTTTAACATGTAAGTGCAATCTGAACACTTGCCAGTCATTCATACAACTGAGAGCAGCTACAATTCAGAATGAGTGACGTGTAAGTGGATGGATACAGCACAGCGAAGAGACTGTGGATCTGAATTCATGCTCGAACACCAGCTAGATGACCTTTAGCAAGTAAGCTTCTCAGTGTCCAGTTTCTCAGCTATAAAATATCTTCTTAGAGGGTGATGTGAGGTGATTAGCAGGAAGCTATATTGCGGGATGTCAAGACTGGGATTGCAGGTATAGACATCTTTATAAAAATCGGGGCTGCAGCTCAGGGCAGTTAAGAAAATCTATGGTTAGATAAGGCCACGCAGGTCAGTCCTCCCTGCTGAGACTTTGGAGAAAGTGAGCTAATAAACTAGCCTTTAGTTGGCAGAATTCCCAAAGCAGCCCAAGTCTGTCCAGGGCAGGAGCTGGCGAAGTAGTCACAGGGAGTGAGAATGACCCGGCAGAGCGTAATGGCAGGAAGGACAAAACCAACCGGCAGTGCCTGCTGGCTTCACAGTGAGAGTTGACGCTCTAGAAAGGAGCCTCACCTTCTACCTAAATACCTTGTAGGTGGACAGGGGGAAACCAAGTCAGTCAGCCAGCCCCATATCTGCACAACAGCAGGTGTTCAATAAACATAGTTAGAACCATTTTTAGGCAACTTTGCACTAAAAGGGCTACTTTTTTTTAAAATTTATTAATTAATTTATTTTTGGCTGGGTTGGGTCTTTGTTGCTGCGCGCAGGCTTCTCATTGTGGTGGCTTCTCTTTGCTGAGGAGCACGGGCTCTAGGCGCATGAGCTCAGTAGTTGTGGCACGTGGGCTCAGTAGGTGTGGCTCGCGGGCTCTAGAGCGCAGGCTCAGTAGCTGTGGCGCACGGGCTTCACTGCTCCGCGGCATGTGGGGTCTTCCCGGGTCAGGGCTGGAACCCGTGTCCCCTGCATTGGCAGGCGGATTCTAAACCACTACGCCACCAGGGAAGTCCCTAAAAGGGCTACTTTTATAACTACACTGTGCCTTCATTTTCCCAATCAAATAGATAGGAGCAACTTGTCCCTACGATTTTAGTACTTGTTACAGAGGCCCCTGAGAGCCTGTATGTGGAGCGGCTGCAGCCACTTGGAAGAACACGGGCCGCCCTCAGAGATAACTGCCACTTCGGTTCCAGACCATCGAAATAAAGTGAACACCACGATAAAATGAGACACTCATTTTTTGGTTTCCCAGTGCGTATAAAAGTTATGCTTACACTATGCTGTAGTCTCTTAAGTATGCAAGACCACGGTCTTAAAAAAACAATGGATATACCGTAATTAAAAAATACTTCATTGCTAAAAAATGGAAACCATCATCTGAGCCTTCAGCAAGTAATGATCTTTTTGCTGGTGGGAGGGTCCTGCCTCAATGTTGATGGCTCCTGACTGATCAGGGAGGTGACTGATGAAGGCTGGGGTGGCCGTGACGATTTCTTAAATAGACAACGATGACGTTTGTCCCACTGATCGACTCTTCCTTTCACAAACAATTTCTCCGGAGCAGCCAGTGCTGTTTTACAGCATTTTACCCACAGTAGAACTTCTTTCAAAATTGGAGTCAGTCCTCTCAAACCCTGCCACTAATTTTCATCAAGTTTATTAAATATTCTAGATCCTTTATTGTCATTTCCACAATCTTCATACAATCTTCACCAGGAGTTGATTCCATCTGAAGAAACAACTTTCCTTGCTCATCCATACGAAGCAACTCTTCATCCGTTCAAGTTTTACTGAGAGACTGCAGCAATTCAGTCACATCTTCAGGCCCCACTTCCAATTCTAGTTCTCTTGCTATTTCCACCACATCTGTAGTTACTTCCTCCTCTGAAGTCTTGAACCCCTCAAAGTCATCCATGAGGGTTAGAATCAACTTTTTCCAGACTCAGTTTAACGCTGGTATTTGACCTCTTCCCATGAGTCATGAATGTTCTTAATGGCATCTAGAATGGTTAATCTTTTCCAGGTTTTCAACTGACTTTGCCGAGATCCACTATCTATGGTGGCTATAGCCTTACAAAATGTATTTCTTAAATAATTAATGACTTTAAAGTTCAAAATCACTCTTTTGATCCACAGGCTACAGAGTAGATGTTATGTTACCAGGCATAAAAACGACATTAATGTCACTGTACATCTCCAGAGCTCATGGGTGACCAAGTGTACTGTCATGTCAACGAGCAATAATATTTTGAAAGGAATCTTTTTTTCCGAGCAGTAGGTCTCAACAGTGGGCTTAAAATATTCAATAAACCATGTTGTAGAGATGTGCTGTCATCCAGGCTCTGTTGTTCCATTTACATAGCACAAGCCAAGCAGACTTAGCATCATTCTTAAGGGCCCTAGGATTTTCAGGTTGGTAAATGAGCACCGGCTTCAACTTCAAGTCACCAGCTGCATTAGTCCCTAACAAGAGTCAGCCTGTCCTTTGAAGCCAGACACTGACTTCTCCTCTCTAGCTATGAAAGTCCTATTTGTCATCTCCTTCCAATATAAGACTGTTTCATCTACATTGCAAATCTGATGTTTAGGGCAGCCACCTTCATTAATTAGCTTAGCTAGATGTTCTAGATGACTTGCTGCAGCGTCTACATCAGCACTTGCTGCTTCACCTTGCACTTTTTATGTTGTGAAGATGGCTTCTTTCCTTAAACCTCAAGAACCAATCTCTGCCAGCTTCAGACTTCTCTTCTGCAGTCTCCTCGCCCCTCTCAACCCTCACAGAATTGAAGAGCGTTAGGACCTTGCTCTGGATTAGGCTTTGGCTTAAAGAAGTGTTGTGGCTGGTTTGATCTTCTATCCAGACTACGTGAACTTTCTCCACATCAACAATAAGGCTGTTTTGCTTTCTTGTCATTTGTGTGTTCACCAGAGTATCACTTTTAATTTCCTTCAAGAATTTTTTTCTTTGTATTCACAACTTGGCTAACTGTTTGGCACAAGAGGCCAGGCTTTTGGCCTGTCTCAGCTTTCTATCTCAGCTTTCTACATGCCTTCCTCATTAAGCTTAATTATATCTAGCTTTTGATTTAAAGTGAGATGGGACTCTTCCTTTGCCTTCAACACTCAGAGGCCATTTTAAGATTTTTTACTGGCTTAATTTCAATATTGTTGTGTCTCAGGGAACAGGGAGGGGCTAGGAGAGGGAGAGAAAGGGGGAACGGCCAGATGGTGGAAGTCAGAACACACGCAATATGTGTCGATTAAAGTTTGCTCTTATATATGCATGGTTCACGCCTCAAAACAACTACGAGAGTAACATCAAAGATCACTGATCGCAGATCACCATAGCAAATATAATAATAATGAAAAAGTTTGAAATAGTGCAAGAATCACAAAAATGTGACAGAGACACAAACTGAGCCAACACTGTTGGAAAAATGGTGCAGACAGACTTGCCTGATGCAGGATTGTCACAAACCTTCAGAATGTAAAAAAAAACCCAGTATCGGGCTTCCCTGGTGGCGCGGTGGTTGCGCGTCCGCCTGCCGATGCAGGGGAC
>NC_041233.1:95868598-95870221 GCF_002837175.3 Physeter macrocephalus
CAGCAGAGGGAGGCCCGCATACCACAAAAAAAAAAAAAAAAAAAAAAAAAACCCAGTATTATCTTTAAGCACAATAAAGCAAAGCGCGATACAACAAGGTCTGCCTGTATAAGGGTTATCTTTCCAGGGATTAGGAATGAGAACATATCATGCATCAACAACATCCACAGTGATACCACAAGACTTCATCCTCAGAACCTTCCAGCGCAAGGTAAAAGTACGTCGTTAGCAGCAGTAGCAGGTTAACCTCACTCAAAGAAATTTTAAGGCCTCTCAACTGCCTATTTTCACATTAGGAATGTTGCCTCTGCTACTTACAATAAGGCAGATGTTAATAGCATACCATACATTTAACATCATTAAATTGGTAGACACAAAATAAAATAGGTACTGGAGGGATGTGTTTCATTTTAACCTCTCTTTGGAACAAGTATTCTCCAACCTTTGACATCACCAGAACCATGTGATGTATTAAGAATTTAGATCCTAAGAATAACTAATAGGTGCTGATATCGCTGCAAAATCCTAAGGACAAAACCTTGAGACAGGGAGGTCAGAAGAGCAAACACCATTTTTTTTAAATCCTGATGTACTAGAATAAGTAGGGATAGAATAGTTTTTGAGTCTTTCTTTCCCTCTATTATATTTATGATAGTGATTGTTTGGCTCGATTTGGCAGTATAAATAATTAAAACAGCAGGGCCTGACCAAGTGAGTACTGCAGTCTCCGCTGATATTTTATTGCATGATTCAGTTAATTTAATAATAGAAGACAAATCATGGCTCCTTAACTGACTCAAGTTTACTTTTTTAAAAGAAGTAATTAAATCTCAAAATTCCCCAGGCTCTCCTCTCCACAGTCCTGCAAGTGTTCCTCTAACTTTCTATAACCTTACAATCGAGACCAAAGATTTAACTTCAAAATAGCTGAGTACATACCAGGTGGATAAGTGATATACTTCCTCACCTCTAGGGGGGTGATGGGCCTTCCAACAGCCCATGAAAATTCACAAAGCTTGTAAAAACAAATATAGTAAATCTACTTTTGAAAGTGGCTTGTTTATAAAAGAAAAATATCTGCATCAAGGAAGTAAAAAGAGCACTGAGATATTACATTTCCAATCCTAGGCTGTCACCACTGCCTGGGATCTTACAGATCTTCCTGTCAGTTTCTCATCAGACGCTCACCTTGGAAAATTTCGGAGATGAAGAGGATGAGATTGAATAAATTGCTCAGAGTCACGGAGCAAGTTAGTGACAAAGCCAATAAAACACAGTTCATGTGCCCACCACATCAGCATAGTGGCTTTCAATATTGTCCATTCTAATAATAATAAGTATAATCATTTGATAAGTGCTTACTGTTCTCTGCAAAGCCCTTAACATGTATTACGTCTTTATCCTCATAAGAATCTGTAAATAAAACTTATCGTGCCCTTAAAAACTCTAGAACTGGGGGCTTCCCTGGTGGCACAGTGGTTGAGAGTCCGCCTGCCGATGCAGGGGACGCGGGTTCGCGCCCCGGTCAGGGAGGATCCCACATGCCGCGGAGCGGCTGGGCCCGTGAGCCATGGCCGCTGAGCCTGCGCGTCCGGAGCCTGTGCTCCGCAACGGGAGAGGCCG
>NC_041233.1:95870277-95916164 GCF_002837175.3 Physeter macrocephalus
CTGTGCTCCGCAACGGGAGAGGCCACAACAGTGAGAGGCCCGCGTACCGCAAAAAAACAAACAAACAAAAAAAACCTCTAGAACTGAACTGCTGCTGCTCTGCCCCTTCTAATCTGCTCCTTCATGTTCTCCCAGTCCCACCAGCATTCACTCGACGGCTCAAGCCAAAAACCTTGAAACCACCCTCGACGGACCTCTTCCTCTCATAGCCATGCTCAACCCACCAGCAAATCCCATCAGCTCTACCTTCAAAACAGACAAGGGAAAAGTGGTCAGATTTGAGATCTAAGTCCAAGGGACCAAATTCTCTAGCCAACACTACACACATCTGGCACAGAGTAGATGTTGAATACACATCGGCCTCATGTTGACTGCACAGTCTCCTTGTTGGTCCCATCCCCCAGGCCTTCCATTCCTGCCTTCTTTCCAGTCTACCCTCTGCAGGGCCATCTGATCTGGGGTCCAGTGAAAGTGTGAAAAAGGTCACGTCACTTCTTCACTCTAAAGTTCCCAATGCATTCTCATCACATGTAGAATAAAATGTAAAACCCAATAACCTTACTCAGCTCAGCTCCAGTCACTGTTCTTGCTCTTCTTCAAGCATCCACAAGCATTCTCTTGCCTTCACTGTCTGTTCTCTCTGCCCAGAACATTCCTTTCCTTCCTTCATCTTTCCTCCAGCCCTGACCTCCTGACCTACACTAACTCTCTCTCTCTCTCCTTCCATTCAAAGCTGAAAAGTTGTCTGCTCTTCTCTATATTCTTCACCTACCCTTATTCTTCAATCCCTTCCCATCTAGCTTCCACACCTGAACTGACTCTTGCTAGGATGGCCCGTAACTTCCGGTTACTAAAAACCAATACGAATGTTTTCTTCCCCATCTCAGTTAATCTGTCACAGCATTTGACCCCACTTACCCCTCCCTGTATTTTGAAACATCAATCTCCTTGCCTTCTACAAAGCAGTCATCTTCTCGTATCCCTCCTATCTGGTCCTTCGGTTCCTCCTTGTAGGCTCACTCTCCTAAATGCAGCTATTCATGTCTCAGCTCGTCACCCTAGGTGTTCGCATCATGCCCATCCCCAAATGTGCACACCTAGATTTCTCTTCTGGAGTCCAGAGTCATACATATCCATCTGTCTTTGCACATTTCTAAGTTTCGTAGGTGGCAAATACAGGTCAAAGATCAAGTACATGGTCCATGCCCCTAATCCGGCACTAATAAAAAAACAAATGACCCAATTTTTAAGAGTCAGGTTTTCTTGCATGTTCCCCATCTCTATAAATGGCGCCACTATCCATCTTATTATGCCATGCAGAGCTCTGTGTCACCTTAAAACCCTCCTCTTCCTCACCTCCTCCTATCCTTCTATCAATGAATTCTATTAATTCTACCTTCATCCCCAAACTATCTATGGATCTCCATCTTTACCTGAACCACCCCATCTAAACTACCACTGCATTTCATCCAGATGATTGAACTAAGTCTAATCTGTTTCAACTGGTTCTCCACACTACAACTATAATCTTGTATTGAAAAAGCACATCGGGCTTCCCTGGTGGCGCAGTGGTTGAGAGTCCGCCTGCCGATGCAGGGGACGCAGGTTCGTGCCCCGGTCCGGGAAGGTCCCACGTGCCGCGGGGTGGCTGGGCCCGTGAGCCATGGCCGCTGAGCCTGTGCGTCCAGAGCCTGTGCTCCGCAACGGGAGAGGAAAAAAAAAAAAAAAAAAAAAAAAGCACATCTGTTCACATTAAAGCCCTTGAAGAAGGCTTCTCAGTAGCTTTCCATTACTTTTAGGATGAAGCAAAATTCCTTCAAAAGGTCAGAAGAGCAATACCTGGTCTGGGTAGGGGCTCACATCCTCAGCCTCAGCTTATGTGATACTGACTGCTGCACCCCACCCTGTCATTCAGCCATCCTTCTCCTATTTTTCAGTTCCCTCCTACTGCAGATTCTTCGCAAATGCTGTTCCCTCCCCCTCTTTACTGAAGTAACTCCCACCATCTTTTAATTAATATCCCAGTGACCAATTCACTGAAGAATTGGTTACTGGGGGCTTCCCTGGTGGCGCAGTGGTTAAGAATCCTCCTGCCAATACAGGGCACACGGGTTCGATCCCTGCTCCAGGAAGATCCCACATGCCACTGGAGCAACTGAGCCCGTGCGCCACAGCTACTGAGGCCTGCGCTCTAGAGCCTGCGAGCCACAACTACTGAGCCCACGTGCCACAACTACTGAGCCCGCGCACCTATAGCCCATGCTCCGCAACAAGAGAAGCCACCGCAATGAGAAGCCTGCGTACCGCACCGCAATGAAGACCCGACACAGCCAAAAATAAATAAATAAAATAAATGTATTAAAAAAAAAAGAATTGGTCACTGGGATATTCTTCCTTCACTCTTCCAACCCCCCACCGGGATTTGTGGCTAATTACTTAATTTAAAATTTTACGCACGTTTTTTTCAAGTGTAACATTTATAGAGAACCAACTGGCTCAGGGTTGTAAAGAGGATTAAACTGTTTCTAAAATGTCTTGTCTATAGTTAGCATTGGACAAATACTATTTCCTTCTCTCTTGCCATTCTCCCTACCCCCATGATTGTATACGACCTGTAATACTGCTGCTGTAAACTATTCTTTGGGAATTGAAATAAGAAGAGAATGACCCTTTCTTTCCACCTCTATAAGAAAATAATTTGATTAGTAATTGCGAGGCCATAGTTCTTCCATGAATTCCACTTCTGAATTATTATGCCAGTTTCTAGTAGAACTCATAAATTCCAGTGACCTGAGGTTCATATTTTCAAATTGCTCTAAGAGGTATAGTCAAGTTACGTAAGCACTCAGGGAACAAGAGAAGGAGAGAACAGAAATACCACTAAACTAGAAGAAAGCTAGGAGAGGTCAAATCCCCACCTGCAAATATCACTGCATGATCAAGAAAAAACACACACTATTAGGCAATGCTCATTTAGTAGAGTAGCATTCATTTCAGCATAAAAATTTAGAGAGTCACTTGTGGTTTGCTGTAACAAGACCTGATCTATACAGCAGTTCATTCTTAATAAAACACCATTCTGAGTTTACTTACAGGTGAGGCCACCATCGGCATTCTAAGGATCTTAGGTCTCTCTACTGATCACTTCTACTTTTAAATGTACTTGAGGTTTATAATTTATTTTCTCATCATTTAGTTCTTATATTTCACCTCTCTTTTACACATCACCATCCTAGACAGAAAAGTAAAGAATGTGGGTGTACATAACAGCGCTTGACATAAGATTTAGACGTTCAATCCTGCATTTGTGTATTTGTATTGCAAAAACGTTCACACGCATGTGTGGTATCCTGTGATATAAAAATAATAATTGTTCCATTGAGAGCATGGTCTTCTTGCTTCCCCACAGAGCTCTCTCTGCTAGCACAGCCCGGCGTGGAAAACATTCACACGAGGTTAATCCAGGGGACACTGAGGATTGGATTAGGAAAATGGCTCCCCACTCCTACTAATTACCTGCTTTCTCCTTTTCCTGTAATCAGGTGATGTTCACGAGATGGAATGTCATGCTCTGGGGAGCTCTATTTGAAATCAAAGTAACCAGGGTCCTCTTCTACTCTCTGGATGTAAATTGTCTTTCAGGAAAGAAAACAGCTTCTCCTGGTGGAAGGTGGTAGTGAGAGAATGCAGTCATCCATCCCATCTTCCAGAAAGAGACGAGCAGAAGTGAAGTGGAGAGGCTAAATGTCCCCAGGGGTAACCCCAATGAAAGCTCATTTATGTAGTGTTTATGTATTATGCAGAGGCATGAAAGTCAGGTAACTGCTGACTTGGCCTCCAAAAAAACGATTAAGAAATGTTGCTTGCAAAAGAATATAATCAACCCCTAATTTGCAAGCACTAAATTATATCGGATATCTATTTATAATCCCCCCACGTATGCAGATGTATATTGCCTACACTTATCTTTGACCTAAATCTTTTCTCCTTTTTCCAGCACCAGAGTCCTTGCTTTCACTGTGAAAAACAAAATAGAAAAACAAAACATGAACTTGTAAATAGAAAGTTCAAATTTTAAAAAAAATTTTTAAAGGATAAAAGTTGTGCAAAGCAAGAAAAGCTTAGTGGGCTACCTCTAAGAGCTCAGTTGCAGGCGTTCTGTTTCAAATGACCACCCTCTATACTTCCCTTAATCTTTTGCTTCATTTTCTTGTACTGCCTGGCATTCTACTAATTAAAGGTATACTGGGAATGACAAGTATCATTTTTGAAAATGACAACACACCTAAGAGGATTAAGAATAAATCAGGCAATTTATTATGAATCAAGCTTGTTTTTAATTGAACATCACCTATTTTCCGGATTATAAAACCAATACATTAGAAAACGGAGAAAACTATAAATAATCACTTTAGAATCCCACCATCCCAATCTATATACATTTAATATTTGAGGTGTTTATTTCCTATTTTATATGCATTAGTTTCAGGGTTGATATCAATGCTTTTATCTTGAATTTTCTCCTTAACATTGAAACTTATGCAGTTTCCCCTGTCATTAAGAGTCTTCATAAACATAGCTGTAATGGTTGCATAACACCTCATTGTATGCATTTAGCATAGTTTACTTAACCATTCATCCAGTGTTGCATCTAGGCTGTTTCCAATTTTTTATTATTGAAAAGAAAGCTCTGATTAACATCTTTAGGCAAAAATCTTTGCATTTCAGAATATTGTTTTAGGATGGATTCTAGGAGGAATTACAGGGTCAGGAGGAGGGTAGATGGCTTTCATTTTAACGTGTACTTGAGGTAAGCTCACCGAAAGCTTGGGACTCTCTTAGGGACTGGACAGGCGAAAAGTACTGAAAATGGGGCAAAAAAATAGCATGAAAGTGAAAAAGAGGAGTGCCCAAATGTGAGAGAGAAAGGTGAAAAGATGCCAAAGATATACTTCACCTATTACACAAGTTTGCCTTGGGCTGGTCCTGCATAAGATAAAAGGGCCTTTATTCTTTTTTCTCTTCATACAATCTCCTGCTTCCAGGATTTAGGTCTCGGGCTAAAAATGTGACTGCTCAAGGTCAGCTACAATATTACAAGTTAAAAAATAAAAATTTGTGTTGGCTTGTGTGGTTATACGCATTCCAAATTCAGAAGAAGGAACTAGAAACTAACTTAAGGAGACAATATGTGAAATGGTTAAAGGCACAGATTGCAGAGAGGGTGTGCACGGATGGGTTCAAACATTGGTTCCGTGACCTTAAACAAGAGAGTAAGCTTCCCTATCCCTCAATTTCCTCACCTATGAAATGGGTACAATTAACAGTACTCAGAGTTGTTGTGAGGATTTAATGAGTTAATGATATCAAGTGTTTAGAATAGTGCCTGGCACATACTAGTGTGTAACAGCATTATAAAAATAGTTGTTATTATTATAAAGTTTGGAAAACAAGAAAAGCTGAGAGCAACCTTTTTAGAATGCAAAGAATGTTAAAAGAGAATGAACCAGAATAGCAGGAAACCAATTTCATTTCTTACAATAGTGTTAAATATGGTGGAAGGGTAGACTATTTTATGTGAGGTTTTGCAAAGAACAATAAAAACAGGGTGAAACTTGACCTTGCCAAGTGCTGCAGGGACATGACATTAAAGTCAGGACAATAAATTCAACAAAAAAAGACTAGGTGATCTTTGTCCTGATTATCCACCAAAGTCAGTCATCTTTAAGCCTAAGAATATACCTGTAGTCAACATAGTAACTCTACACCAGCAGCTGATAAGCCTGGGTTATATTTGAACCCTAAATATCCAGACAACCTCGTGTCAAGAGTCCACGTGTATTTGAAACAAGTTTATATTTCTGGGTTCCTCTTAAACAAAATAACCAGATATTCCAGTGAGGCCAGTAATAATCCAGTTTACAGCTTGTGAAATGGAACCCGTAATAAAGGTAATCAACATGGCCAAGATCACCCCCCAGAAATGCAGGCAAGGTGAAAGAAAAATATCTCTGTGACTACTGAGGCATCTCGATCTGACAGAAGTATCTAAACTTCAGAGAAAAAACATAGTGGAAAAGATAGGAGAGAAGGTTGTGTTTACACAGAACAGGTATCCTCAGGAAATGCTGGTTGATGGTGGGGAGACACTCTTGCTTGAACTAATTAAGTAACTGGAAAAGAATTTTCATCTCCAAACGTGGCACTCCACCCGAGACTGTGTGGTCCCTTTTATTCATCTGATGAGAGTGGTAATAGTGAGCAAAGCAAGGACACAGACCCAGTTAGTTCTTGTCTGAAATCCACAGCATTGGGACAACACTTTCCTCATTTCATTAGTCCTACTGGTCCAAGAGAATCATCTTAAACCTATTTCTTCTGATAAAACACCTGGAGGGGTAACGTCTCTCTACTCTGCCTCACTCTCAACCTTGAGCAGTGACTTGCATATGGCAGACACTAAATAAGAACTAACTGAACACTGCCTCTAATTTTGAACTCTTTGGCCTGCTTGACTATTTCCATCCCATTCATTCATTTTAATAAATTTAATGAAGAAAATTAGGTTGCTCACCTATCCTCAACGAAAAGCAAAAGCACAGCAGGTATGCCCAGGCTTTAGCCATTTCGGTGTTTTTCCCATGAAGGTTTGTACTGATTGCTTCTGGTTGGTGGACATGCATTTAAACATGATCCTAGGGCTGTTTTTGTTCTCCCCAAACCAAAAAAAAATCTCCTGCAGGATCTAACCAAGTTTACACTGATTTGTCAAAGCACATAGAACACAGAATTTCAACTAAAATGGTTATTGTCCAGAGAGGCAGCTCACAGTGCTCTTCTGTGATCACATTTCCAGACTAGCTATCTGTTGTAACTCCTGATGCTACATCAGTTGATGGAAATTTACCCTTCAAATAGTCTCCAGGTCCCAGGATGGTTTAATAGCACTCTCTCTCTTCTCTTGACTTCTTTTCCTTTATCTAGTAGTAGTAGTAGTAGTAGTAGCAGGAATAATAACAAAGATACCATTTACTAAGTACCTACCATATGCTAAGTAAATATATGAGATCATTCCTGCTCACAGGAGGCATGAGATAAAGGTATCACCACAGAGTCTCAAATGATACAAGAAGAAATGGAGGCTCGGTAAGATCGATTCTCCAAAGGATCTCAACTAGTACACAACAGAGCCAAGATTCCAGCCTGGACTCAAAGTCAAGACTATGATGTTTCCATCATGTTAAATAGTGTCACATTTTTGGTAAATCAGTCTGTTCTACTATCAGCTCAGGCTGAGCTTAGGAAATAGAAGAATGTCTCCTCTAAGTCCAACTATTACCTAAACTTGTCCAATATAATGGTTTATATAGGTTTGTAATTATATTTGCAAATCACATCACCCACATCTGAACTATGGAGTTTCATACCCTGCCACTGCCCCTCCTACATCCTGCCCTTCAGCATGTTAAGTATTTAAAACCCTTTGATTTCATCAGGTTTCCCCAAATCAAAGATGCTGGCTCAGGCTGTTCCCTGTATTGGGGGTAAAAACGTATCCATTGGTCTATTCATCCAGCTTTGCTCAATCACCAGCTGCTCAGAAACTTCCAAACATCTCTAACAGTCATCGCATAAAATCACGATTGTATATTTAGCTTCTTCTTTCTCTTAAAAATAAACTACTCGGAGGTAGAGTTTTCTTATCTTCATCATTTCCTCCCTAATTTCTGGAAAATTCTGATAAGTAATAACTGCAGATAACATTTATTCAATTCATCAAAAAATCAGGTTACTTATGCAATAATCTGTTCCTCTTCTAACTGTAAAACCTCAAATTTATCTTTCATACAATATGTTGTTTCAGGTTTCTTATTTTTTCTTTCTTTTTTTTTTTTTTTTAGAACTTAGAAAATTCCAGAGTATTTGCTAAGCCAAGACATCACAGAGCCAGAAAGGGAGCCTGATTTTAGAACACTACCCAATAAATAAAAGCATCTCAGTTCAGAATTTTTTGCTTTTATCTTTTGTTTTACAAAGGAAAGACCACGTAAAATACCAGAAAGACTGCTTAGATATTCACAGTGTGGAATAATAAAGTTGTGCAAAGCAAGGACCCAGTTCTGATATGTGTGAGTTTAGGTTAACACAGGACAACTGTAAGGACCACCTTATACAATATTCAAAATCCATGGGCTTGGAAGGGGTCCATGGAAGTGCGAGGCCCTGAAGCTTAAATTTTATTAACTTCATGGTATGCTCACCTCTGGGGACAACAGGAACAAAGATAAATCCCCAGGAAATTGAGCTGACAGGAACAAGCTGAAAGTAAACCTCTCTGCTATGTGGCTGGGTGCAGGATAGGGCTATGCCATTGTGGTTTTTTTCAAGTGTAACATTTATAGAGGACCAACTGGCTCAGGGTTGTAAAGTAAAGAAAATTAAACTGTTTCTAAAATGTCTTGTCTATAGTTAGCATTGGACAAATACTATTTCCTTCTCTCTTGCCATTCTCCCTACCCCCATGATTGTATACGACCTGTAATACTGCTGCTGTAAACTATTCTTTGGGAATTGAAATAAGAAGAGAATGACCCTTTCTTTCCACCTCTATAAGAAAATAATTTGATTAGTAATTGCGAGGCCATAGTTCTTCCATGAATTCCACTTCTGAATTATTATGCCAGTTTCTAGTAGAACTCATAAATTCCAGTGACCTGAGGTTCATATTTTCAAATTGCTCTAAGAGGTATAGTCAAGTTACGTAAGCACTCAGGGAACAAGAGAAGGAGAGAACAGAAATACCACTAAACTAGAAGAAAGCTAGGAGAGGTCAAATCCCCACCTGCAAATATCACTGCATGATCAGGAAAAAACACACACTATTAGGCAATGCTCATTTAGTAGAGTAGCATTCATTTCAGCATAAAAATTTAGAGAGTCACTTGTGGTTTGCTGTAACAAGACCTGATCTATACAGCAGTTCATTCTTAATAAAACACCATTCTGAGTTTACTTACAGGTGAGGCCACCATCGGCATTCTAAGGATCTTAGGTCTCTCTACTGATCACTTCTACTTTTAAATGTACTTGAGGTTTATAATTTATTTTCTCATCATTTAGTTCTTATATTTCACCTCTCTTTTACACATCACCATCCTAGACAGAAAAGTAAAGAATGTGGGTGTACATAACAGCGCTTGACATAAGATTTAGACGTTCAATCCTGCATTTGTGTATTTGTATTGCAAAAACGTTCACACGCATGTGTGGTATCCTGTGATATAAAAATAATAATTGTTCCATTGAGAGCATGGTCTTCTTGCTTCCCCACAGAGCTCTCTCTGCTAGCACAGCCCGGCGTGGAAAACATTCACACGAGGTTAATCCAGGGGACACTGAGGATTGGATTAGGAAAATGGCTCCCCACTCCTACTAATTACCTGCTTTCTCCTTTTCCTGTAATCAGGTGATGTTCACGAGATGGAATGTCATGCTCTGGGGAGCTCTATTTGAAATCAAAGTAACCAGGGTCCTCTTCTACTCTCTGGATGTAAATTGTCTTTCAGGAAAGAAAACAGCTTCTCCTGGTGGAAGGTGGTAGTGAGAGAATGCAGTCATCCATCCCATCTTCCAGAAAGAGACGAGCAGAAGTGAAGTGGAGAGGCTAAATGTCCCCAGGGGTAACCCCAATGAAAGCTCATTTATGTAGTGTTTATGTATTATGCAGAGGCATGAAAGTCAGGTAACTGCTGACTTGGCCTCCAAAAAAACGATTAAGAAATGTTGCTTGCAAAAGAATATAATCAACCCCTAATTTGCAAGCACTAAATTATATCGGATATCTATTTATAATCCCCCCACGTATGCAGATGTATATTGCCTACACTTATCTTTGACCTAAATCTTTTCTCCTTTTTCCAGCACCAGAGTCCTTGCTTTCACTGTGAAAAACAAAATAGAAAAACAAAACATGAACTTGTAAATAGAAAGTTCAAATTTTAAAAAAAATTTTTAAAGGATAAAAGTTGTGCAAAGCAAGAAAAGCTTAGTGGGCTACCTCTAAGAGCTCAGTTGCAGGCGTTCTGTTTCAAATGACCACCCTCTATACTTCCCTTAATCTTTTGCTTCATTTTCTTGTACTGCCTGGCATTCTACTAATTAAAGGTATACTGGGAATGACAAGTATCATTTTTGAAAATGACAACACACCTAAGAGGATTAAGAATAAATCAGGCAATTTATTATGAATCAAGCTTGTTTTTAATTGAACATCACCTATTTTCCGGATTATAAAACCAATACATTAGAAAACGGAGAAAACTATAAATAATCACTTTAGAATCCCACCATCCCAATCTATATACATTTAATATTTGAGGTGTTTATTTCCTATTTTATATGCATTAGTTTCAGGGTTGATATCAATGCTTTTATCTTGAATTTTCTCCTTAACATTGAAACTTATGCAGTTTCCCCTGTCATTAAGAGTCTTCATAAACATAGCTGTAATGGTTGCATAACACCTCATTGTATGCATTTAGCATAGTTTACTTAACCATTCATCCAGTGTTGCATCTAGGCTGTTTCCAATTTTTTATTATTGAAAAGAAAGCTCTGATTAACATCTTTAGGCAAAAATCTTTGCATTTCAGAATATTGTTTTAGGATGGATTCTAGGAGGAATTACAGGGTCAGGAGGAGGGTAGATGGCTTTCATTTTAACGTGTACTTGAGGTAAGCTCACCGAAAGCTTGGGACTCTCTTAGGGACTGGACAGGCGAAAAGTACTGAAAATGGGGCAAAAAAATAGCATGAAAGTGAAAAAGAGGAGTGCCCAAATGTGAGAGAGAAAGGTGAAAAGATGCCAAAGATATACTTCACCTATTACACAAGTTTGCCTTGGGCTGGTCCTGCATAAGATAAAAGGGCCTTTATTCTTTTTTCTCTTCATACAATCTCCTGCTTCCAGGATTTAGGTCTCGGGCTAAAAATGTGACTGCTCAAGGTCAGCTACAATATTACAAGTTAAAAAATAAAAATTTGTGTTGGCTTGTGTGGTTATACGCATTCCAAATTCAGAAGAAGGAACTAGAAACTAACTTAAGGAGACAATATGTGAAATGGTTAAAGGCACAGATTGCAGAGAGGGTGTGCACGGATGGGTTCAAACATTGGTTCCGTGACCTTAAACAAGAGAGTAAGCTTCCCTATCCCTCAATTTCCTCACCTATGAAATGGGTACAATTAACAGTACTCAGAGTTGTTGTGAGGATTTAATGAGTTAATGATATCAAGTGTTTAGAATAGTGCCTGGCACATACTAGTGTGTAACAGCATTATAAAAATAGTTGTTATTATTATAAAGTTTGGAAAACAAGAAAAGCTGAGAGCAACCTTTTTAGAATGCAAAGAATGTTAAAAGAGAATGAACCAGAATAGCAGGAAACCAATTTCATTTCTTACAATAGTGTTAAATATGGTGGAAGGGTAGACTATTTTATGTGAGGTTTTGCAAAGAACAATAAAAACAGGGTGAAACTTGACCTTGCCAAGTGCTGCAGGGACATGACATTAAAGTCAGGACAATAAATTCAACAAAAAAAGACTAGGTGATCTTTGTCCTGATTATCCACCAAAGTCAGTCATCTTTAAGCCTAAGAATATACCTGTAGTCAACATAGTAACTCTACACCAGCAGCTGATAAGCCTGGGTTATATTTGAACCCTAAATATCCAGACAACCTCGTGTCAAGAGTCCACGTGTATTTGAAACAAGTTTATATTTCTGGGTTCCTCTTAAACAAAATAACCAGATATTCCAGTGAGGCCAGTAATAATCCAGTTTACAGCTTGTGAAATGGAACCCGTAATAAAGGTAATCAACATGGCCAAGATCACCCCCCAGAAATGCAGGCAAGGTGAAAGAAAAATATCTCTGTGACTACTGAGGCATCTCGATCTGACAGAAGTATCTAAACTTCAGAGAAAAAACATAGTGGAAAAGATAGGAGAGAAGGTTGTGTTTACACAGAACAGGTATCCTCAGGAAATGCTGGTTGATGGTGGGGAGACACTCTTGCTTGAACTAATTAAGTAACTGGAAAAGAATTTTCATCTCCAAACGTGGCACTCCACCCGAGACTGTGTGGTCCCTTTTATTCATCTGATGAGAGTGGTAATAGTGAGCAAAGCAAGGACACAGACCCAGTTAGTTCTTGTCTGAAATCCACAGCATTGGGACAACACTTTCCTCATTTCATTAGTCCTACTGGTCCAAGAGAATCATCTTAAACCTATTTCTTCTGATAAAACACCTGGAGGGGTAACGTCTCTCTACTCTGCCTCACTCTCAACCTTGAGCAGTGACTTGCATATGGCAGACACTAAATAAGAACTAACTGAACACTGCCTCTAATTTTGAACTCTTTGGCCTGCTTGACTATTTCCATCCCATTCATTCATTTTAATAAATTTAATGAAGAAAATTAGGTTGCTCACCTATCCTCAACGAAAAGCAAAAGCACAGCAGGTATGCCCAGGCTTTAGCCATTTCGGTGTTTTTCCCATGAAGGTTTGTACTGATTGCTTCTGGTTGGTGGACATGCATTTAAACATGATCCTAGGGCTGTTTTTGTTCTCCCCAAACCAAAAAAAAATCTCCTGCAGGATCTAACCAAGTTTACACTGATTTGTCAAAGCACATAGAACACAGAATTTCAACTAAAATGGTTATTGTCCAGAGAGGCAGCTCACAGTGCTCTTCTGTGATCACATTTCCAGACTAGCTATCTGTTGTAACTCCTGATGCTACATCAGTTGATGGAAATTTACCCTTCAAATAGTCTCCAGGTCCCAGGATGGTTTAATAGCACTCTCTCTCTTCTCTTGACTTCTTTTCCTTTATCTAGTAGTAGTAGTAGTAGTAGTAGCAGGAATAATAACAAAGATACCATTTACTAAGTACCTACCATATGCTAAGTAAATATATGAGATCATTCCTGCTCACAGGAGGCATGAGATAAAGGTATCACCACAGAGTCTCAAATGATACAAGAAGAAATGGAGGCTCGGTAAGATCGATTCTCCAAAGGATCTCAACTAGTACACAACAGAGCCAAGATTCCAGCCTGGACTCAAAGTCAAGACTATGATGTTTCCATCATGTTAAATAGTGTCACATTTTTGGTAAATCAGTCTGTTCTACTATCAGCTCAGGCTGAGCTTAGGAAATAGAAGAATGTCTCCTCTAAGTCCAACTATTACCTAAACTTGTCCAATATAATGGTTTATATAGGTTTGTAATTATATTTGCAAATCACATCACCCACATCTGAACTATGGAGTTTCATACCCTGCCACTGCCCCTCCTACATCCTGCCCTTCAGCATGTTAAGTATTTAAAACCCTTTGATTTCATCAGGTTTCCCCAAATCAAAGATGCTGGCTCAGGCTGTTCCCTGTATTGGGGGTAAAAACGTATCCATTGGTCTATTCATCCAGCTTTGCTCAATCACCAGCTGCTCAGAAACTTCCAAACATCTCTAACAGTCATCGCATAAAATCACGATTGTATATTTAGCTTCTTCTTTCTCTTAAAAATAAACTACTCGGAGGTAGAGTTTTCTTATCTTCATCATTTCCTCCCTAATTTCTGGAAAATTCTGATAAGTAATAACTGCAGATAACATTTATTCAATTCATCAAAAAATCAGGTTACTTATGCAATAATCTGTTCCTCTTCTAACTGTAAAACCTCAAATTTATCTTTCATACAATATGTTGTTTCAGGTTTCTTATTTTTTCTTTCTTTTTTTTTTTTTTTTAGAACTTAGAAAATTCCAGAGTATTTGCTAAGCCAAGACATCACAGAGCCAGAAAGGGAGCCTGATTTTAGAACACTACCCAATAAATAAAAGCATCTCAGTTCAGAATTTTTTGCTTTTATCTTTTGTTTTACAAAGGAAAGACCACGTAAAATACCAGAAAGACTGCTTAGATATTCACAGTGTGGAATAATAAAGTTGTGCAAAGCAAGGACCCAGTTCTGATATGTGTGAGTTTAGGTTAACACAGGACAACTGTAAGGACCACCTTATACAATATTCAAAATCCATGGGCTTGGAAGGGGTCCATGGAAGTGCGAGGCCCTGAAGCTTAAATTTTATTAACTTCATGGTATGCTCACCTCTGGGGACAACAGGAACAAAGATAAATCCCCAGGAAATTGAGCTGACAGGAACAAGCTGAAAGTAAACCTCTCTGCTATGTGGCTGGGTGCAGGATAGGGCTATGCCATTGTGATCCACTACACCAGTGGAGAGAGAAAAACCAGGAGAAGCCAAGAGATTAAGAATAGGTGGTCAGGATATTTTAGAGGAAGAAATAAATTCCACAAAATGTCTATGAAAGTGACTGGCCCAGGGTTTTACAAATAAAAGACATCCAATTATTTCTTGTCCCTACCCACAGACATTGGACTGGAGATGGAGGATCTCCTCATTAGTTCTAGAACAGGGTCAGGACAAGGAACACAGAGCTGGCTGCACATTCTACACATCTGGGATGGAGCTCTGGGCAGAGACCCAATACCAACGGCATTAAACAGCATCTGACAATACCTGCACAGGTGTATTATACCACACTTGAATATCTGGCCTTTCTAGCCAGAGTCAGACCCATCAACACAAACCTGGGGTTAGCTACCACGAAATACCCAAAGCTTAAAGGAATCTTGGCAAAATCTTTTAACAATTTCTAAAACGTAGTCCGTCTCCTCTATTTAGTTCACATGTTCATATTGTAAAGACCTAAGGGTTTAAGGCTATGTATGTAGCAGTCTTCTTTCCTATTCCTGCACTCCAAAGCAAAGCCTTTTCCCAAGGCAATTTTACACAGCTTACATTGTTCCTATGAAAGCTTAAAGATTAGAAATCATGTCAAGAATAATTCTCAGTGCTTTTGCTAACAATTTTATCATTCTGGGAAGATGAAAATCTACATAGTTTTTGTGTTGTACGTACAGAAAGTGCCTGCTGGGGGTTTAAATCAAGATCTCTCAACATGTTCAAGATGCAGACCCCTTAAATTCCCCCCATATTTACCCTATAAATTGTTATTTACAATAAAATGTATTTATGAAGCAATAATTTTTCCTAGATGCACACATACACATGTAGCAAACAATAAATAGATAGGAAAAAACTACCACTTACAGCTTATATCACAATCATGACTAGTCTCCACACACTAAGTTCCTACAATTTCAGCCAAACCCAAAGAAACTTGGCATTTAAGTTTGCTGTGATGTTATTATTATTAACAACAACAGCAGCAGCAGCTATTGTGTAGCTCTTACTATGTTCAGGACTTAATGCATCATGAACTTAACTCTAGGACAGACGGCAGTCACACAACAGGCACAATTTGGGACACTAGGAATACACAGCGTGCAACCAAGGAGAACGATCATACAGGAGACTCCACCCTCCAGCAGGACATTATTATTATTATATATTATTCCTGCCATGAACCAGTGAATGCCGTATGTCTCCCAGTATTCCCTTTTCCAAATGGGCATTTTGATTACAGTCACCCCATCCCTCCTTCCCCATTGTATATTGACAATGGGAGAAGATGTGGGAGGGAAACAGCTTCTTTTTTATTCAGAAGTTGCAAGATTAGGGGCTTCCCTGGTGGCGCAGTGGCTGCGCGTCCGCCTGCCGATGCAGGGGAACCGGGTTCGCGCCCCGGTCCGGGGAGGATCCCGCATGCCGCGGAGCGGCTGGGCCCGTGAGCCATGGCCGCTAGGCCTGCGCGTCCGGAGTCTGTGCTCCGCAACGGGAGAGGCCACAACAGTGAGAGGACCGCGCACCGCGAAAAAAAAAAAAAAAAAAAAAAGAAGTTGCAAGATTATAAGAAGCCACATCCAGTACTAATGGGGAGGACTGCCCACTACCTGGAGACACCACTCCTACAGCTCAATGTCCTGATGGGATTTTGGATGGTCTCCCTTGGTGAATGGGTTCTATGTATAAGAGGAAGAAGTATATTGATATCTAAATAGATGATTTAACTAGATGGATAAAAGGCAGCAGGGACTGACGGGCTAGCTATTCATAAATGCTATCTCTTTCTCTTTTGCACACACAGCTAGGTGACCCTTGCCAGCCTCATTACCACTTAGGAGGGGCCACAGTACTGAGTTCTGGCCAATGGCACTAGGATAAAGTATAAGCCTTGCCCACGGAAATCTCCCACATAAGCAATGCCCCATGTTCCTTCTCCTCTCAGAGACCTGAAGCCACTTGAAGATGGCAGACCCACCAGATGCAAGGCTCCAGGACACCTGAAATACCACTTGATGATGAATGAGCTGCTGCCCATAGATATTCTCATCTTTCCCCTTCCTTGAGCATCTTACATCTACTGTGTTACACTACTAACACCAGGGAAAGGGCAGTACCTGTTAACGTAGCTAGCACTCACTTAACTAATACGAGGTATGAGGGGGGAAGGTTCACCACACTGTAGAAAGAGAAGGAGAACCTAACCCCACATTAATAGGGAAGAAAGCATTTTCCATAGAAGGTGATACCTTTTACAGTGAAATTCCTCAAAAGAGTGGTCTACACTTGCTGGCTGCACATCATTCCCACTTTCCTCTTTTTATGTTTTTTTTTTTTTTTTGCTTTATTTACTCAGCTTTCTGTCACCATGCTTACAAAATAATATATTGAAATTTATGTACAACTTAAAGAACAATCATGTTTCTACCATCACTCAGACTAAGAAATGGAAGCATCCAAGTATATGGGAAGATACCTAGCATGGCTGTCCCCACTCATATCCCCTTCCCTCCCTCCAGGGTGACCATGATTCTGAATCTGTTTTAATCACTCTCCTGATATTCTCTGAAGTTTTACCACATGACTGAGTGCATGCATATTTGTTTTTTCCAGTTTTTTTTTTTTTGCATCACAAAAATTCTAGGAACATTCTTGTACATGTTTCCTGGTGTACATATGCAGGAATTTCTCTACATATATATATATATATATATATATATATAGTATTGCAAATCTGTAAACAGGTATATCTTCAAATTTTATAGCTTATGCCGAATTGTCTCCAAAACTGATATATACTCCCAAAGCAGTGTTGCTTCTCACCCTGTCAAAATTATCATAATTTTATATTTTGGCTAATACCGAGTGAAGTAATATCTCAGGAAGGTTTTTTTTTTCATCTTCCTGATTACTAACATTGAACTTTCCATGTTTATTAGCCAGTAGAAGACATTTTCTGAACAATGTAATCATTTTTGCATTTTGCTACTATGTGACGCTTTGTTATTGATTTTTAGAAGTTCCTTTTTCATTCTGGATGGTAAGCCTTTGGAGGTTAAATGTACTCCACATTTCTCCTTTTTTCTTGTGGCTGTCTTCTCAGTTGCTTTGAGTCTTTTCATTAAAAAAAGTTAATAAACTTTAGGTATTCAAATGACTCCCTCTTCGTCTTTATGATTTACACTTTCGATACCTCGTTTCTCATTTCTGACCACACACACACACACAAAGTATCCATTCAGTGCTAAGCAGTCTTTCAGGTGTTTAAGAGAGAGCAACAAATAAAATAGACAAATTCTGACCGTCTAGTAGGGGAATCTAGAAACTACTAAGAAGAATATATGACTTGCATACATAGAGAAGAAGCCTGCAGATTCGTTTAGGGGCAAGGAGAGCACACAGTGAGTACAAGAGACGGTGGGGGCAGAAAGTGGAGGACAGGGTTTCAAGCATGGCAGGGGATGTCTTTTCTTAAGAAAGTGACATCCGAACAGAGCTCTGATGGAATTGAGAAAGGGACCAAGTGGAAAACTGAGTCAACAACTTTGCAGGCCTACGGAGGAGAAAATGCAAAGCCCCTAAAGCGGGAGCATGCCTAGTGTGTTCTAGCAAAAGTAAATAGTGCAGCTGGAGAAAAGTAAGCAAGGAAAGAGTAGGAAATTCCCCCAGACCTGACCCTCCTCCAGGCTTCCCCTGTCTATAGAGGCAACGTCTCCTCCTCCAGGTGTACAAGCCAAAATCCTTGAAGTCATCCTTGAAGCCTTTCGCTCACATCCTCCATCAACTGGAATCTGACCATTTTTCAATCCCTCCGTGCCATCCATCACTGTAGCCCAAGTCAACATCAGGCAACTGAACCTGTGCAACAGCTTTCTCACTGGTCTCCCTATTTCCATGTTTGTCCCCCTAGCGTCCGTTCCTCCCATAACAGCCTCAGTGTTGTTTAATTATACACTCAAAACACTTCACATCTCACTCAGAGTAATGTCCAGATTCTTACCTTGACCTTCAAGACCTTCTACCAGACCTGGTGCTCATCAGTCCCCTGACCTCACCTACCATTCTCCCCAATGACACTCACTAACCTCAGGGCCTTTGCTCGGCCTTTCCTTCCCTCCCTTCCTTCCTTCCCCCCCTCCCTCTCTCACACACTAATATACACAGACAATTCCAAGTTACCCTCGTGGAGAAAGGACAGTTGTTTGCAAGTGGACAACCATAGGAATTTTTTTTGTCAGCAATGAAAAAGGCCCCTGGCAATTTAAGCATTGTCTTTTCTTTCTCATCTTTTTTTTTTTTTTTCTATTTAAAAATAGTAAGAATTATAGCAAACATCACTGAACCCACCTTTTAGCTCTGGTCTGAGTATCAACCAAGCAATTTTCCAATTGTAACACAAGACCACAGAAGTCTTCCTTGATAAAAATCCCTGTAGAAAGTCAAAGCAGGATACTGTCCGCTACAGATGGAATTTAAATTGGCACTCCAAAATAAAATAAAATATATAAAATCAAAAATAAACTCAAGGCATATACTTTTCATAAAGCTAAAGCATCTCAAGTACTTCCTTACTTCTCTCTTCAGTCCTGTGTGTGGGTTTGGTCTGCTCATCTAAACACCTTGATGGCTCAGTTAGTTAAGTTGGTTTGCATTGCCTAATACATAAAAGAACCGAGAGAAGAGAAAACACTTAACAGGAAAGAGTCTCATTCTTTTCCCCCACATGGCAAATGATTTCAGCTGCAACAGCCTTAAACATTTATAGCTAGCTAAATATTTTATGAGATGCTCCTAAAAAGGTTCCATCAATTTCTTAAGAATGATAGCCTGGTCACAGAGAGTCTCTTAGAAAGCCAGTGTCCAAGTCTTTGCATTCTGAATTGGAATTTTCATCAAAATGTTAAGGAAAGCTGAGTAATGACTCTGCCCTACCCAATCCCAAGTCTTTTATTCAAAATACTAGCCAGGGGCTTCCCTGGTGGCGCAGGGGTTGAGAGTCCGCCTGCCGATGCAGGGGACACGGGTTCGTGCCCTGGTCCAGGAAGACCCCACATGCCGCGGAGCGGCTGGGCCCGTGAACCATGGCCGCTGAGCCTGCGCGTCCGGAGCCTGTGCTCCGCGACAGGAGAGGCCACAACAGTGAGAGTCCTGCGTACCGCAAAAAACAAAACAAAACAAAACAAACAAAAAAACAACTAGCTAGTTTTTCTTCTATTTTATAAAAGAACAAAATAGCTATAAAAAATAAAGTGCAAATTGAAAGAGAAAACACTCTCATGCAAGTGGCAATATTAGCATCGAAGAAGAGAAATTCTTATTCTTAGTAAACAGTGTACAATATTAACATTTAGATATTATGCTCCCCCAAATGTCACTGCCCCATATTCCTACTATTCTAGGTCTGCATGAAATTATAAAATGGCTTTCTTGTACAATCTCCACAATGTTTTAGCACACAGCAGCATAGTAACATTTTTAATATTTATGAACCCCAGAGAAATCAGTACAGCTTGGTTTTCAGAAAGGCCACCCTGCCTAGCCTTCCACCATCAAAAAAGTAATAAAATTACGTCTGAACAGCTTAGTGAAAGAACCTGAAAGAAAATATATGTAGATCAGAACAAGGGGAGGGAAACTGAAGCATAAAATATAAAGCAACACCAGACCAAGAAGAACACATTAACCAGAATCACCTTTTAAAATCAGTGTTGCATTACAAACTCCAATGTGAGACAATGTGTTATGAATGAGAAAACCTGGGTGGCCAAATAATTGGTTTGTAGGATGAAGAGTGACCATGACAAATTCTACTGCCTTAGCAGACCTGGCTTTGTCCATTATTTCTAGTGAAAGGCTAAACGTAATTTCATGGAAGCAGAAAACTACTAGTAAAATTGGGAAGACTAACTTCTTTGCATATATGTTGAAAGGTATTAAACACAAATACACACACACACACACACACACACACACACACAGTTAGGGGTTAAGATGTGTTCCCGAAAGAGAAGTTGAGGTCCTAACCCCTAGGACCTCAGAATGTGACTTGACCTTATTTGGAAATGGGGTCCCTGCAGATGTAATTAGTTAAGATGAGGTCATACTGAAGGACGATGGATCCTTAATCCAATATGACTAAAGTTCTCACAAAAAGAGCGGAATCTAAACACAGAGACAGAGACACACAGGTAGAACACCATGTGAGTATAAAGGCAGAGATTGGAGAGATGCATCTGCAAGCCAAGGAACGCCAAGACTTGATGGCCACGACCAGAAGCTCGGGAGAGGGGAGCAAGGACTCGATCCAGTCTCAGAGGGAGCACAGCCCTGATGACACCTCGATTTCAGATTCTAGCCTCCGGAACTGTGAAAGAATACATTTTGGTTGTTTTAAGCCACCCAGTTTGTAGTCGTTTGTTACAGCAGCCTGAGAAGATGAATACAGTTGACCCTTGAGCGACGTGGGTTTGAACGGCGAGGGTACACTTATATGCAGATTTTTTTTTTCCCCAATAAATACATGCTACAGTCCTAAAGGGACCACAGTGTTGAACTCCTGGATTTGGAACCGCATATACAGAGGGCCGACTGTCAAGTAACGCACAGATTTTTGACTGCACGTTGCAGCGGTGGGGAGTGGGCCTCACCTCTAGTCCCCCTATTGTTCAAGCATCAACTGTACGCGTGCACGCACACACACACACACCAGGGAAAGACCTGGAAGGAGAGGCCTAGCAATAGGCATTTGTACATTATCATAGTTCAAAAATAAACCTAGCTATCTATGTCTGTGAGTCTGTTTCTGTTTTGTGAACAAGTTCATCAATATCATTTTTTAGATTCCACATATATGAGATATTACATGATATTTGTCTGACTTACTTCACTTAGTATGATCATCTCTAGGTCCATCCATGTTGCTGCAAATGGCATTATTTCATTCTTTTTATGGCTGAGTGATATTCCATTGTATATATGTACACATCTTCTTTATCTACGCCTCTGTTGATGGACATTTGGGTTGCTTCCATGTCTTGGCTGTTGTGAATAGTGCTGCTATGAACATTGGGGTGCATGTATCTTTTACTCACAGACATAGAAAACAAACTTATGGTTATCAAAGGGAAAAGTTGGGGGGGATGGAAAAACCAGGGATGTGGGAGTAACATGTACACGCTACTATATATAAAATAACAAGGACCTCCTGTATAGCACAGGGAACTATACTCAATATTTTGTAATAAACTATATGGGAAAAGAATATGAAAAAGAATACATATATAATATATACATATAACTGAATCACTTTGCTGTACACCTGAAACTAACAACATTGTAAATCAACTATACTTCAATAAAAAAATTTTTTTAATTTAAAAATTTTAAAAATATAGAAAAAAACCTAGTTTAAAAAAAAATCAGTGCATACTTTGGAGTAATAAGTTATGGCTGGCTGAAATACCTTGAGTTTTAACATGAATATAAGTACAGCAAGGTATCATACACACACTAAATAGTGATAGACGCTTGGCTATTTAAGGAACCATGCTGGCTTGAAAATGAAGTCCAGCTCTTCCCCTTAAACTGCACAAGGAATAAAGCACCACAAAGACCTGATTCCCTCACCACCTCAGTTACTCTCATAAGAGGCCATTCAGTAATGAGATCAATTTCCTGCACAAATATTTTCATCCCTCACTGCCATTATGAGATCTTTGGTTATAGACCTCATCCTCTTCCATCCCGATTCTGCAACAGCCTCTACTCGTTTCCCACCTTTCATATCCATCCTGCTCCCGACCACAGGGCAGTTACTCTCTAATTTAAAGCTAGTCAAGGCCCATATTTGCACACAGCTGTATTTTCTAAACTGTGTCCCATGGAACACTAGTTCAGTGGGATGTTTATATATAGAAAGTTGAATAATATTCTTAGGTCAAAAAGGACTGAGAAATTCTAGCTTAAAAAAAAATAAAGTTCTTTACTGAAAGACTCAGTGTCTCTAATATACTAACATCTGTGGCAAATTTCCCAGGGCAAAGGATAATGAACAGTGTTTTCCAAACAATGAACCATGGAACCCTTTTAAATCAACTCTCAGGGGACTAGATGTCATAGAACAGACTTGAAGGGAGTATTTCCCCAAGGCATTAGAAGGTAATCTACAAATTGACTTAAATCACACAACCTCCTAATACCCAAGTTATTTACATTATTCTAAAAGAGTGATTTAACACCAAAATTCTGATTGTTGTCCTATTATGTGATCTAGCCAAGAGAAAGAGACATTTTTATCATATATGGAAGATAATCTATCCCAAGAGAGACATGCTAGATAAGCCAGTAGCGCCAAGGATTCTGTCCGGGAAGTCATTTATTCATTCATTTATCATTCATTAGGCAAATATTTATTGTGTCCCTAGTAAATTTGAGGCCCCATTCTCAACTCTAGAAGTGCAATGGAGAGCAGGGGAGACATAGTTCAACCTCTAGAGAGCATAGTCAGGTGGGTAATGAAGGCAAGTTAAAATAAAAAGAAATTACAATATAAGTACAATAATTGAGGAAAACAGGGTCCTATGTAATCACAGAAGAGGAGGCACCTAACAGTCTTGTGTTAAGAGAAAATTCCTAGGAGAAGTAGCATCTACACTGAGCTTGGAAGGATGAATGGGAAGGAACCAAGAAAAAAGTTGGGGAAAGTATCAAGTCCCCTTTGCCCCATCCCACTTCCAAGTTCATAGAGACCCTAAAACTGGGATAAAAGCAAATTATACCTGCAGTTTCAAGTCTAATCAATTTATTATCTTTTCTAGAAGGCTTCGAGGATTCTTTGGAACAGACCTAGTTTAGAGGGAAAGTGTTTTATAATCAGTCAGTAATATGTGCCACAGGAGAAGGCAGAACCAAAACCATGTATTTATCCAACCTAACTCAAGTGTTTTCTATGTTATTCCTCTTAGAGCCTAAGAGGTAAGGCTCTAACCTAACCAAAACTAGGATTAGGGATTGTGTAACAGGGTGATATTGTGGGAGAGGAAGTAGTATACGTATGACAAAGGGTGACTGCTGCCCATCTACCTGAGTCGTATTAATGAGAAATGGCCTGGTATTAAAAAAATATACAACAAATATGTAAAGGAGATTACAAGTGTTTACTTCCCATAGCGTATTTTTTTTAGAACAAGAGGAGCCTTTGAAATGATCGAATTCAATCTACTATACTCAAGGAATCTGAGACTAGGCAAGTTAAGCACCCGCAAAGGGAAACATATCTAGTAAGCATCAGATCTACACGGGGAACTAAGCTTTCTTGGCTGCCTGTTCAAGGTTTGGTCTACTACCCCACGACAGAAAATTAAAGTTTAATTCTTTCAAAATATCATGAAGCAGCTACTATGTGGCAGTCACATAGTAGGTTTTGGGGATATATTTAGGTATCGGGGATCAAATATCTCTACTAATGCGCTTCCCTGGTGGCGCAGTGGTTGAGAATCCGGCTGCCGATGCAGGGGACGCGGGTTCGTGCCCCGGTCCGGGAAGATCCCACGTGCCGCGGAGCGGCTGGGCCCGTGAGCCATGGCCGCTGAGCCTGCGCTTCGCAACGGGAGAGGCCACAGCAGTGAGAGGCCCACGTACCACAAAAAAAAAAAAAAAAAAAAATATTCTCTACTAAGAAGGAGCTTAACAGGAGAGAGCAGGACAGGAAGTTGGGACTGCTGAGAGCGCCACATTAGATTCTAGTTCCTGAAGGGTAGTCAAGCCTTGTTGAGAAGGTGGCATTTGAACAGCAACCTGAAGAAAGTAAGGGATTAAGCCACGCAGATACGCAAAGGAAGCTCACTGCTGGCACAGGAAGCAATTAGCACAAGAGCCTTGAGGTACCTCAGGAAAGGCAAGGAGGTCCTGGTGTCCGGAGCGGAGGGAGCTGGGAAAAGTGGAAGGAAAAGAGGCCACAGCGTAACAAGAGACCAGATGATAAAGGACATTATCAGTCATGGTAAGAACCTTGGGAATTGACACTAAGTGAGGTCGGCAGCCATTAGAAGCTTCAAGTAGGAGTTACATGATTTGACTGTGGTTTGAAAAAGTCAGTCTGGCTAATGAGTGTAGTGTGTAAAGGTGCATAAAGATCAGATATGAGGTTATTGTAGTAATTCGGGCAAAAGTTGGTAGGTGATAGCAATTAAGGTGGTAAGAAGTAGTAAGAAATTCTGGAACTATCCAGCTAATTGGTTGTGAATTGGATGTGAGGTGTGAGAGAAGGAGACAAGTAGAAATGACCCCAAAGTTCTGATTCTGACCTACTGGGGAACTGGAGGTGCCATTTTGGGGGTTGAGGGATACTGGGTGGGAGACCAGTTCCTGCATAATGCTAAGAAGTTACAGAAGTTAAAAAGATCATCTATACATGTTTGCAAATGGACAGATTTACATCATTTAATTGTAACTACAGGTCGTATTGCAAAGAACAAAAAGCAATCAACAGAAACAAAGCACAGGACATGGACGGGGGAAGGGTGAGCCGAGACGAAGTGAGAGAGTGGCATGGACATATATACACTACCAAACGTAGACTAGATAGCTAGTGGGAAGCAGCCACATAGCACAGGGAGATCAGCTCGGTGCTTTGTGACCACCTAGTGGGGTGGGATAGGGAGGGTGGGAGGGAGACGCAAGAAGGAGGAAATATGGGGATGTATGTATATGTATAGCTGATTCACTTTGTTACAAAGAAGAAGCTAACACACCATTAGAAAAAAAACAACAAAGCACAAAGCATGATGATCTTGTTTCAACGGCTACAAAATACTGCACTGAGGTCCCATTTAGAGATTAAAGTATAACTTTCTTTGTTAACTGTTCACATGTGTAATCATATTGTCCAGATATAAAAATAGGAATGTATATTACTTCAAATTCTGACCATTTAATATCGAGAGAAGTCAGTGGGTTTTGTTGTTCTTGTTGTTATAAAGGTAAAGCTCTAATTTAAGTTTCAGTTGGCATAGTAAGTATAGCTTTCACCACCACTACATATGCCTCTCAAACAAATCTTTCTTTAGACTCCAAACCTGCAGACATACAATTTGTCATACACCACTCTGGAGTAGAAAAACCTGTTTTAGGAGAAAGCAGTGGGTGTGTGGAGTGTAGGGGTGGACAGAGCACATTGAATACTGTGAGCTTAAAGTCTATCTAAACCCTGTTGTCCTTCTACACCATTCTCAGTCCCTAGAAGTTGATTTGAAAAATTCCCCCACTAGAGTTTAGTAACAGGTTGGTTCAGTGCACTGTCTACAGAAGGCCATTACCAACTTGCTCAAGAAGCATTTAGCCTGTGTCCAAGTGTCCAGCACTGCATACATATGTGGTGGAGCTCTCCAGACCTCTGCCAACATCACATATCAGCTAACATTCATTGGATCCTTAGACAGAACGATAATAAGGTTGGCCAGAAGCAGGAAAAAGGGAGAGTAGTACAAAGAAATGGAAACCAGTGGATGAGGGAGGCTTATGATGAAAGAACAGAAGGGGAGGGTGTGTGTCTCTAAGGCAGGATTCTTTCCCACACTGCAAGGTCAGTCCTGGTGCAGCACCTGTCAACGGACACTTTTATCAGCCTCTATGATCCCGATGAAAGTGAGTAAATTTGCAGTAATAATCAGGGAAAACTGGACTGAATAGCATTTAGAATATGTGATCACTTTCTCGGCGGGTAAAGTTTTAGATTGAAGAAGACTCTATTAATTCCTAAGATTTATAATGCAGTTTAAAAACAGCGCTTCCATTTTTTAAAGAAATAACATCTATTATCTATTCTATAATCAAATCCTTTAAAACATAATATCAAAATGATTTCCTATAGGTCAGACCTATGATTTTTAAAAACTTAAAGAGTTAAAATAATGACAAAGTATTCACTATATCTCAAATGACCAAGGGAGGGTAGGATACTGACTCACTACTGCCAGCAATTAATTCATCCTGTGACAGAATATAAACTATGCTTCAGTATTTTGATTTTAAAATCTCTTGCTCCAGGAGGAAATCATCACACGTGTGCTGAAATCCCTTTCCTCTTTCCTGCTGTCACTGAACACCTTCTTTCTGACATCTAGCCTCTGGGGAGTAACAGAATTTTCTTGTTTGAATTCTTCAAAAATGCTTAAGTCCAAATAAGCCTACTCAAGTTGGTCCGACAAGTCAGTCAACTGTTCATGAGCTCCAGCACAAAATGGTAACCCCCAAGAGAAATTTCCATCTTCTTTTCCATTTTATTTAAAATGATGGTTAAACATGGGACACAGGTAGGGTTGGGGAAAGGTTAGAGAAACAGGAAATGATAAGTTCTCATCGAGTAAGAGGATCTTAAAGGTCACCTACCCCACGTCCAGTGATGCAAACAAGTGATTCTGTAGCCTCTGCAGGAATGTATGTCTGAACGAGAAATTTATATCTGCCAAAGGCAGCTGTTCTCTCTCAGGGGGAGCTCTTCTTATTTACAGGAGGGCTGACAGTGGGGTCAGGTGGGTTCACTCCTAGAAGCGGGACACAGGGACGAGTATGACAGGGTGGCAACTGGATTTGCCATGTCCCAGACAAAGGCTTCACATCCATCTGTTGGCCATTAACTCTGCCCAGTTAAGAGAATAACCACGCTTATCTAGAGATGGGAGGAGGAAGCAAGTGAGCAAGAGCTGCAACTCTTCAAAATCTTCCCAAGTGTCAGGAATCAAATGGTAAGTTAAGTCCAGTTTTCAGAGGCGCATCCAGTTCACACCCAAAACCACAGTCTCAGGGCAAGAGTGTGGCCAGATTTCAAAAGTACACATTCTCGGTCTTCCCTGGTGGCGCAGTGGTTGAGAGTCCGCCTGCTGATGCAGGGGACACGGGTTCGTGCCCCGGTCTGGGAAGATCCCACATGCTGCAGAGCGGCTGGGCCCGTGAGCCATGGCCGCTGAGCCTGTGCGTCCGGAGCCTGTGCTCCGCAACGCGAGAGGCCACAACAGTGAGAGGCCCGAGTACCGCAAAAAAAAAATAAATAAAAAAAATAAAAAAAATAAAGTACACATTCTCATGATGCATCAGTCTTATTCAAGGTTAGACGGGGCAGTGTTTTTACCTGCAGTCACTGGAATTCAGAAAGATTCTTAGAGGAGTTAAAGAAGTAGATTAAACAGAGGCAACTGATATACCTATTCTCCATTTGTGTAGATTTCCAGAATCTGGGATGGCTGTTAGAACACAGGGTAACTAGGATAACTGGCCCAAGATTTGAGGTGCTGAAGCTATATTATATCTGATTTGCCTCTGCCAATCTGATTAAATTTCAAGGAGTGAAGTATCTAAACCAGACTTAGAAGCAGGGGTTATATTAAAAACTGGCATGGCAAGGGTATCGACCAATCACAGCAGGGTCAGCTGTGAACAACCAATGACCTGAAGCGAACACACTGGACTTCGTCCTGGAGAGGAGTGAGAAAGGGCTCATGTGTGATTTTCTCTCCAACTGCCTCACCCTGTCCTCATCACCAAGGACAGTGCACTGGTTTTATGTAGGAAAACTTTCGATAACTTAAAAAGTACTAGGAAAAAAACAATAACTTTTTACATTTGGTCTCTGTGTTTAGAGAAAAAGGCATGAAGAGGATGAGGAACTAAACTACTGAGCAGCCACCATGTTCTAGATGTCTGACTAAACCACGCTGACTTCACAACAGTCCTACAATGGAGATAGCATGTCATAAATGTGATGAAATTCCAGTTCAGACCTTCATTTTATTTAATGTTGCAACTGCATTTCAATTAAGAGCCTGAAAAGTTTCAAACTGCATTTTAGGTCAGAATTTCCATAAACATGTTTATGCTCTTCTCTCACTGGAAAATATTATATTTATTTACTATATGTAAATTAACTGCATTATGTTTTGCTTCAATATTTTTCAAACTATACTCTTGAAAAATACTTATTGTTGAAATTTTTAAATTATTTTAATATATTTAAAAAGTAGAGATCCTGTATGATTCAAATATTAAATTGTGTTTATGATTTGTATATTTACATCTCCCTGTGCATATGCTGAGCATATAAAAAATATATATTACACTTTTGGTTTTGGAAAATATATGTATTATGTAATTTTGTATCCTAATTTTTTCATTTTACTTTATGGTATGGATTTTCTTATGTCATCAGTCTTTGAAAACACAATTTTAATAGCTTCACAGTATCTTCATGAATTATTAAATCATCATTGTTTAACCACTGCTCTTCAGTTGGACTGGTGGATTTTTCCTGGAAGTTTGGTATAAGAACAATGGTAAAACAAACAAACAAAAAAAATAATGTTTCATTAAACATCCTTTGAATATACATCTTTGCTTTTATCTCTGGTATATTTTTAGGTATGATTTCTATATGAAATTTAGATCTCATCTGCTAGATCACAATGTATGTAACATTAAAGTTTCATCATACAGTCAGTTTACAGATATTTCTTTTGTCTGTTACATATTTAAAATATATTTTCCAGGTTTGTCACTTCACTTTTAAATTTATAATGACTTTTAAATATTACTACAAATTAAAACGTGTTACTAAATGTGCCTTTCCGAAGATTGTTTGTTTCTTCTTGTTTTTGTACAAATATTTCAAATTTTTCTTTTTTTGGTATCTGGATTTCATGCTTACTTTAAGAATCTTTCCTCTTTGCAAGATTATAAAAATAGTCTATTTTCTTCTGAACTTTTATAGTTTTATTATGTGAATTTTTAATTCACCCACATTTTGTTTATCTTGGAAGATAGGAATCTAACTTTATTTCTAGCCAAATTTAGAGCAAATTGCCTCAAGTCCATCTATCAACCGATCATTCCCCACTGATTTGAGACACCAGATTTATCAAATTCTAAATATACATATATATGTATATAGATGCATATAAGTACAATCATCTATTACTACCTCATCTATAATTATCATATAATTATCTAATGAGTCTCTCACAGTCTCAGAGACACAGTGAGTGGCCCTCATTAGACTTTCCAACTGTCATTACTGTCCCCAGTTTATTAAATGACAAAGACACATGGGTCCAAACTCTGATGTACTCCAGGCATTTGTCTGGAAGTACAGGGAGCATGAATTTCATTTCACTACCTCCTCGACAATTATCAGAATCTTAAAGAAATGATAATTACTGGTATTTGCCTAAAGTTTATGGAGATCTCCATTCCTGGGTAATCTGAAATCCAGTTTTGGATTAATCAGACCACAGGAATGTTGTTCCTGGACTGACTGCTTTTTCCTTCCAGTTAAATTGTTTCGACTATACTTGCTCTCTGGCCTGAAATCATCTGACTACTCAACAGATACTAAAAGATACGGCTTTTAAGACTTCCCATTGCACCTTATACTCTATAGGGTCTCCTTCTGATAAAGGGAAAATACTCTGCCTCACTTAGAGAAAGAATTAGGCCCCTCCAGGGTTAACTGGCTCAATTTTGCTTTAATACTTAGAGTTGGATATCAGAATATTTAGATACATTTGTGCCCCTTCAGCAAATGAACAGAAACGCAAACACTTTTTGTACTAACTTCACTCCAAGCTCTTTCTTCATTTTCAAAACCTTACTTTGTTTGTCCTGATTTCCTTTTTATGGAATTTATTAGCATAAATTTCCTATTTATGCTAATCTTCTTACATGATATGTATCAATATTATGGTAAAGTGCCTTAAATATACTTTAGAAAATGATGGGGCATAAATAAATACAAAAAACATCTCTAAGAAAAAACCTTTTTTTTCTGGACCTCAACGATCAGAAGTGAGGATTGGAAAAGACCAAATTTTCCAATCCTGTCTAAACTAGAGACCAGACTTACATCCAGTGGTATATTTAGAGAAAAGAATCTGGCTCTGGGCACTTTAAAAAATTACCGGTTATTTTCCAAAGGTAAATTTTTGTAATGCTATTTTGTCTGATATCATCATGTTCTTCTCTTTCCAAATTACACTCTCGTCTGTATTTGCCAAAGCAAGCAAGACCTATATGTGAATGTGTATAATACATGTTACTTTCCAAACGTAAAAAACATAATATACTTATTTTTAACATGACCTTCTTACAAAGCAGCAAAAAAATGGAAAAAGAACTTTGTTTCAAAATTTTAAATTCCTGCTTTCTATCCTAGTATTTACTTATGTCAGTGCTGATATTCCCAACCTTTACCTAAAATAGATGCTCAAAGCCAACTGCTTCAACACCATTCAGCATATGTATATAAGTGTATAAATAAGTATATATACACAATTAAACCTTTACCACTTTACCAATGTTCCTTTTTTAAATGAAAACTTTATTACCTCAAAATAAAAGCCCCAGAACCAGATGAACCCTAAAGCCTCCTCCAATTCTGAGTCTCCATGGAATTTAGAAGTAAAACAATAATTACCATCTCTCCTAGTTCTCTCTTGCTGACCAACAAATCCCAGTAGATTTTCTGAGACCTTGGAATATGCTACCAGGTTTTTAAGTAACTCATTTCCTTGTGACCCTAGGGTTCTAGGAATTAAGGATGATAAATAAAATTCACGCACTGAAACTTCTGAAAAATTAGTCTAAAACAGTACACTGAGGTACTGGTGGTCCCGCAGTTAAGACTCCATGCTCCCAGTGCAGGGGGCCCAGGTTCGATCCCCGGTCAGGGAACCAGATTCCACATGCCACAACTAAAAGATCCCGCGTGCCGCAACTAAGACCTGGCTCAGCCAAACAAATATATTAAATAAACATTTACCAAAAAAAGTACATTGACATTTACCTTTTAACTTTTTGATAACTTGGTGAGCAAGCCTAAAGACTGTGACTCATAATAGTTTGTAATTTTTACGAGGCATAAATTTAAATTGCCTAAGTTATAAACTTAGCTAGCATGAAGCAGTGAATCCCTTAACTAATTACAATAACGAACCTCCGAGTTTTCTCACATTGATGCACTTTTTTTTTTTTGCTTGTCATCATATTCATATAATACTGCAGAAGTTCCCTGAAAATTACTAAAACTTGGGACAAAAGTGAAAAGCAAATAGGATGTGATCAAAGAAATTAATATTTGGGGGTAGAAAGTAGGAATACTAATGAGTTATAGGCTCCTCCAGGGTATCAAGAATAATAGATGTTTTGGTTATACTTTGATGCATTTCATAGAGAAAAATATATGCTGTAATTGTAGTCATTCATTTGGAAGACTTGAGAGGGGAGCAGTACCTATCCATTGTCTATTCTACTTGGCACTTCATACTTACAGTTTAATTATCAGCAACTGGTTTGACTGTAGGAGAGCAGAGTATGTTTTTTAAAGACTCTGGTTGCCTCATCACAGTATGATAAGAAATTAGAGGAAACATCTGTGAAGGGAAAGAAATCTAAATTGACTCAGATTTGGAAGCTGTCATCTACCAAATAAAAATAAGCAGCATGAATAGAACTTTTTTTGTGAACTAATGCTTTTTTAAAAATCTTTCAACTGGCACATACATAATTGCTATTTGAGCAATTATGCCTTAATTGTTTCTTTACATCTGCTTGCAACTAGGTGGTAAACTTGAAGGTAGGGAATGTATTGGGTTGAACAAAATGTTCATTCGGTTAGTGAATACATTGTTCAATAAATTCTTGGAGAAAAAGAAAAATGTTTTATTTTTACTTAAAACTGAACAAACTTTTTGGCCAAGCCAATATCTCTGTTTTTATCTCAAGTACCTGACACTCAGTACGTTTTAGAAATAAATGCTTCCTGCCTGCCCTGCAGTCCAAACACTTGTTCCCAGTAAGCCCTTAGACAAACGTTTTCCAATCATAAGTACCATCTGTTGTAGTGGATGCTGTAGTGTGCTGTCTGGAAACACCTTTGGGACTAAAATGCTCAGACTTTTGGCTACCGGGAGTGTTGACCATTAATGATGCATAACTAGACCCTCTCTGGGAACTACTCGCAGTTGAGGACAGCTGCCTCACTCAGGTTTCCACCCCCCCATCCCTGGGGCAGCCTGCATCCAATGTTTGGTCGATGCGAAGGTACAAAGTCCTACTCGCCTCATTTCAGGACAATAGCCTCATTTCAGGACAATTCGCGCAGGCCACCTCAGCTCCAGGGCTCCTTAGGATCTATTGCAACTGCTCTGAAGTTCAGCTTTTCCTCCTCTCCAAGCATGCTTCTCCCTCCCACTGGTATTATTCCCTGGAGAACTCCCCAGTAAGCCTCCTACATAATGCTATCTGCCTCAAATTCTGTGTCCTGGAACTTAAGACACCAGGGAAGGTTTATAAAAAATACAGATTTCCGAACCTCGTTCTAGATCTACTAAAATCAAAAAATCTTAAAAAACGTAAATTTTTTAGTTTCGTAAGTTATATGTCAAAAGTTTTCCTTAAAATTTTTCTATTCCCAACAAAATAGCAGCCAGTACTTCTGCTTCCGATGAACTTCTAGGTCTCAAGACTAGTTGCTGCCTGGTCGTTGACCTTTTTAAAAAATCCATGTCTTCTGATCTAACACTTCTCAGCTAATGGCTTCTTTTAGTATCTCTCATCTAAACTGGGTACTTAAAAGTTTGTTATTTCTTGTATTTACTTAGGCGGACATCTATTAATAGGTGATTACAAAGCTGTGGCCTCCAATTTGTACGAACCAGACCTTTTTTTAATGCAAATAATTCATCAGAACCATTAGAAATGGAATTCAGGCTAGACAAACAGTGTTCCGTGACCTACCAGGAAGGAGGATGCAGACTGCATCAAAGATTTAAATATTTAGCAATCCCTAAACCTGTTTCAGACTTTGCCACTATTATCTTTCGTATAAAGGCAATAAAATAGGTATGATCATCAACGTTGCCATTTAGTGATTCTCCGTAGTAGTTGGTTCCTCTCTTTAAAAAAAAAAAAAGTTAGGGTGACCACGCTTTTCATCTGTCTGATAAGACATTTTATAAAACCATTCTGTGATGGAAATCTCTTCATTTCAAGTGTAATAACTGTATAAAGCACAAAGTCCAAGAGCACACTTTTGAAAATTGCAAAAATTCTTTAAAAGTAAACTTACTGGGCCAACAGTTGCAAAACAAATATTATAATGAGCACACTTTTTTCCTTTAGCTGTTTTGATTTCAAAGAGCTTTCCCTCCTCAGTCCCTTTCTATAATTTAAAGATTGGCTCTAGCATAGACTAGCAAAGATGAGCCTTTTCCCTTGAGGCTGGGAGTTGGTATGACAAGTTCAGTCTGCTGTTCCTGGAAGAGTGCTGAGACGTTAGAACTTTGAAAAATGTGTTTCTGCACAGAAATGCCGACACCAGGTATCTGTACCAATTCAACTCTGTGAGTTGTGTAGGTGCAGTGCGCTACTTTCCCTGCATTACACATTCTGCCCAGCTCTGAGGCAGGCAAATAACACAGAAAATCATTTCTCCTATGAGAGTATTCTATTTACCAGGGAATGTATGAAAAAACAAAACGAAACAAAAAACATGTTCCCATGTCTTCCATCTAAATGTCAATCATCCAAATGGCTTAATAAAGGCGGTTCCCCCAAAACCACCACCATACCCTGATCCTTCTAAATTTGGAGCTGTTTTAGAGCTGGACAATCACCTGGAGAAAGACTGGCAAACAGCAAACCCTGGGCCAAATCAACATGTTTCTATACAGCCTGCAGGTTAAGCGTGGTTTTTAGATTTTAAATGTAAATATTAATGGTTGGGAATCAAAAGAAGAATATTTCATGTAATATAAGTATTACATAAAATGCCATTTTTGTGTCCATAAAGTTGTATTAGAATACAGTCACCCTAATTTGTTTGTGTGCTGTCTAGGGCTGCTCTCACACAGCAATGGCAGCAGAGAACTCTGTCTTACAAAACATGAAATATTTACTATCTGGCTCTTTACAGAAAAAGTTTTCCAACCAGTGACCTAGAGCATCGCAATTTACAAGGCAGATGCACCAAATTTAATCCTGTGGAGGGTATTGTGTCTATTCTACAGGGAAAAAAAAAAGACTTTTCCAAGGTCATATAACGAGTAAGAAGTAGAGTTACTCATATTCTTTCACTTTGTCAAAAAGTTTTCCTACAAATAAGTGTTGTAAGTGTTTAGTAACACTAATTAGTATTTGGTTTGTAAAAACGCTGTCATCCATCCATTTCAATACTGCAATCAAAAGTGATTTGCTTAAAACCGAGCACTTAAGAGTATTTTGGATGGTGAAGGGCCAAGGATCAAACTCTTGTAAAGCACGTTTTGCCTAACAATATTAACCAACAGACTTGTCACTCAAAGGACAAATGGAAGTTTCTCCCTTCAGCTCCTCAGATAGGCTGTGGAGAATCCTGAACACGTCACCTTTCTCCTGGACGCCTTAATTTTTCTCATGCAGATACAGCCGATCTTTCTGACAAGGTCAAACTCTTCTGAAATTGAGTTACTAAAGCAATTTTATACATTCGCTCTCAACATGCCATCGGCCTTGGCCTGAAGATACTACTCAAGCAGAAAAAACAAAGTTTCATCTTTTCCACTAAGTTTTCTCTCAACATTTTACACTTGAGTAGCTACAGAATTTATATGTTTAACCTTTATACCGTTCCTCTATTTATATATATCGAGAGGATATACAATGATTATCAATTCATTTATTAAATGTGCTATAAATACAAGGAGTAGGTAAAGTTCTACTAAATATAATGACCCAGCAAATACTCAGCTACAACCCAGGAAAAATGAGACTTAGCCCCTGCTTGACCAATAACTATGTGACTTTGGGAAAGTCCTTGAATCTTCCTAGGTTTGTTTCCTCAACTATATGGGCTATTCTTGTTTAAAATTATCTCTGCTTCTTAATATTTGATGAATGTTCATTGTATCCAAGTCTGTTTCGTCATCTCTAATTTAGAGATGAGACCTATGATACGGGTGGTTAATTAAAGTGAGAAAATGCACTTAAAGGACATGCACATAGCGCTCCAATGAGGACGGTCACAGGGTTATGTAGATTGTCTCACTTGTGATAAGCAGTTGAAGAAGAGGCTAGAAAGAGGAACCACACACAGAGTGAAAATGATGGTTCTTTTTTTTTTTTTTTTTTTTAAAGGTACACAAATCCATGGCAAACATTCTCTTGGTACCCAAGATTATTCTCACCCTGCTTCCATGAGGCAAGTAAGACCCAAGTCCTTGCCAGGGGTACTCTCTCTTCTTCACTTCTCCTTGGCTAACACAGACCAAGAGGGTGAACTGTGGTCCTTTCAGGCTCAAAGTAATGAGAAAGGCACTCAGATCCACAACCACTTTTCACAGTGAAAGATCCCAGCAGCTTGAAAGCTTAAAATATAAAATACACTCTCTTTCTATTACATCTTATTTTATAAACAAGGTGTTTCTAAGCAGTTTCACTAAAACAAGCTCTGCCTTGAGACTGAAATTCAGAATCTCAAAGATCATCAACATAAAGGTAATTTTATACTCTCAAAGGTAATCAATATAAGATTTCTCAATCATTGTGAATATTTTCATATTCCCATAGTTTTTTTAAACAGAGCTTAACTGTTGTTGGAATTTTTTCCAACACTATGACTTTATAAATCACAGTCATCAAATTAGTTTACATTTAAATTGATCAATCACCGCCCCCACCCCATAGAGGGCTTAGAGCCATCACACTAACCTTTAAAAAATTAACATTTCTTAACTAACAATAACAAGAAGAAACAGGGATACAGAGCAGAACCACTTGATATTTGAGCCAAGGTCTCCCTGGATCTTTTCTAATCTCTTTCCGTGAGGTCATGTAGTGATGGGTTACATCTTTTACTCTGTGTGTCTGGTTATTTTTCTGAATAATAGGAGCAACAAAATCCTATGTTCTTGGTAATATTCTAAGAGTCAACATTTAAGGTTACAATTGCTTAAATCTGATACTCTCATCAGGATTTAAATATAATTCAATGAAGCCAAGGCTTGAAAATACAGAAACTACTTCAGAACAATTAGAATATTTCTTCGGCTCATTTATCCATAATAGGCATTTGCAAGCAATACCACCATAGATTCTAGAGATGCTATGTCCACTATCAAGGGATAGTGAACTATTTCTAGAGGATGCTAAGTGCTGGGAAGGAGATGTGCCCACGTCTATGGGGTACAGATGAGAGGCATTCAAATTCAACATAAGGGAGGTGACAATAATACCCAGTGTCGAAGAGCCAGTTGGAAATTACTTATGTGAAGAGGCAGGGAGTAAAGAGAAACTTCAGGATAGAGTAAGTGCACGTGGAGGAGCACAGTGCTACACCCCAGTCTAGGGCACTAAAACTAGTTAGTTGTGGTCTGACTATGCAGTATTTTGGGAAAGTGACCAGAGTTGAAAATGCCAGGTCATGAAGAGCCATGGATGTCATACTAATGAGCTTGAACCTCAGCCCCGAAAGCTCTGGGAACCCAGGGGAGGGTTTTAAGCAGGAGAATGACTAATCAGCTTTGACATTAAGGAAGATGTAAAGAAAAGTGAAAAGATAGAGGGGTGAGTGGTGAAGGGGCAGAAACCTGAGGAAGGTGGACAACTTAGGAGTCTATTGCAGTAACGCAGATAATGCTGTGAGTTCATGTAGGAGGAACTGTAGTGAGAAGGACAGGGATGCAACAAAGAACATTTAGTAAGATTTGGAGCTTTATCAGAAACAGAGGGTGAGTGAGTGAAAATTTACAACTCCTGGATTTATGACTTGGACAACTACGTGAATTTTGGCACTCATCATTATAAAGGGAAGCATAGAAGATATATCATTGATGACATTATTTTTTTTAATTAATTAATTAATATTTTTTTATTTTTGGCTGCATTGGGTCTTCGTTGCTGTGCGCGGGCTTTCTCTAGTTGCAGCGAGCGGGGGCTAGCTACTCTTTGTTGCGGTACCTGGACTTCTCATTGCAGTGGCTTCTCTTGTTGTGGAGCACGGGCTCTAGGTGCATGGGCTTCAGGAGTTGTGGCACGCGGGCTTCAGGAGTTGTGGCTCATGGGCTCTAGAGCACAGGCTCAGTAGTTGTGGCGCACAGGCTTAGTTGCTCCGCGGCATGTGGGATCTTCCCGGACCAGGGCTCGAACCCGTGTCCCCCGCATTGGCAGGCGGATTCTGAACCACTGCACCACCAGGGAAGTCTGATGACATTTTTGACATTTATGATATATAAAGAATTTCACTTACAGGAAAGATCTGTTGAAATTAACTTTCAGAAGAAGTTCTGCAGAGCAAGAATATTAGGCAATAAACACAGAAAGGACAGGGAGAGATGGAATTAAGACAAATTTTCACACATGCCCAAACAGAACAAACAGCATCATGGGTTGTGGTAAAAGTGAGAAAAGAGTAAGAAGGGAAATTCAATGCTTGAATTTCAATGTTCCAACCAAAATAAAGAGGAGTGAAGAAAGGTCTAATACAGCTCCTGGAAAGAAAGACATGAAATCTGCCAGAAGGAGAGGGTCAAGGGAACAGCATGGCTTCATAAGACGTGGTACTCTCACACAAGAAAATATTTCAAAGGATAAAAGAAAAAGATGATAATTTTAAAAAATTACTTAATAGAAACTACCAGGATTTGACTACTTAAATGCATGTCTAAGGAGGAAGGCAGATAATTTAGGAATTATGCCCATATTTAGATCTAAAAGCTAGCAAAATGAAAAATGTTAACATGACTTTGTCAAAAGCAGCAGCCACTGTTCACACACGCATCACAGTATCCCGTGGAAAGAATAGCTTAGATCTAATGCTTTTGGGATAATAATCAAATTTGCAATTAGAAGACATTTTTATTCTCACACAAGTATGCAGAAACAAAGCCAGAAACCATTTTTCAAGAAAAAAAAATTGGCAAAGTTTCCTAAACAGAAGCCCTACTTACACCAAATCTGCTACAGTTGGGTGCCAGACATCCACAGCAGGCACAGACGGCGGGGCTCCTATTGTCTGCTTCACAGATTGCTGTCTGGTTGCCATTTCTCATCATATGTGATTTGGTGGAGCAGAGAAAAGCCCCTGGCTTTCCCCTATCAGTCCTGCAGCCATAGCTCCATCCATCAAAATAAACCTAATTGCCCACAAAGATTATTCCCAAGTATTGTCTCTGTTTACCCAGAAAGCATTCCTTTACTCCTATGCAAAGTTCAAGGAATAATTTAATTTACAAATTGTCGAGAAGCACAGACTAAGAGTGATGAGAAAACAAGCATCCTTAGCTGTCATTCCTGCAATCTAACTTCCCTAAGCTCTGCATCTCCCCTTCCTTCCTTGATATCCACCCTCCTTCATTTCTTGAATTGAAGTAGAAGCCATTTTAATAGCACTGCCTTTATTTTTAAAAAAAGAAAAAGGAGGGGTTGGCAAAGGAGGTCATCAATTAATCATCCACACACCCACTCAAACATTATACCAGGTACCAACTATGTGTCAGGCATCCACCATCACTAGCAATTGAAGAATTAGGCATGTTTGAAAGCTAGTAGGAGCATCTAATATGGAAAAACAGTTATAGCTTTAAAATACTGTTTTATAGATGCTATAATAGAAATATAAACAAGTGTTAAAAAAAAATCCAGAAGGAAAAAAGTAGAAATGTTGGTCTTTTGTTAAACATGTATTTTTTAAAAGCCCTTTCTTCGATCACACTCACAAAGAAACAAAGACATCTCAGATGGCCTTTTCATAATGCAATGTCTACCATCCCCACAACTTTTAATTTTGCACAAGATTTGAGAAAAGCAAAGCCAATACTGAGACCCTTTTTCTCCCACTAAATCATGCTAAAAATCAGAACCTAAAAAATACTGCATTCACTTAAAAATCATAACCCCAGAGACTGGACATTCATATACACACCATATGGCAGTCTCTGCAGATAAATTTCCATTTATTCTCATCTTGACAAATGTCATGCAGGACCACGGTTCATCTTCAAGGGTTCATGCCCAAGAAGAAGGTGTGCCTTCTTTTATACCAATACTTACTTAAAAGAAACCTCAATTTACCTTAAAATAGGAAAACGTAGTGAAAGCACTATAAAATGGACCATTCTAAAAAGAAATTGTGGCAATTTTATACTTTCAAAAATCAGTATTTGGGAGTTCTAAGATATTAGAATTGACCAACAAAACATCACTCTCTCTCACCCCTAACTTCAAGACTTAATTATTTCTTTTCCATATCTCAATCCTGAGAACGTCTTTGGCAGTTACGAACATCTAAATGATAAAACAGATGGAAACACAGTTGTAGACAAAATAAAGTAGAACTAGGAGTTACCTTCTATACCTAGTTTAATTTTGAGTACAGTTGGCCCTTGAACAACATGGGTTTGAACTGCATGGGACCACTTATATGCAGATTTTTTTTTTTCAATAAATACATGCTACAGTCTTACATGACTCTCAGGTTGATTGAATCCATAGCTGCAGAACCACAGATACAGAGGAACCACATACAAGGAGGGCAAACTGTAAAGTTACAGGCAGATTTTCAACTGAGCATGTGTTGGGGACAGGGGTGGCCCTAGCCCCAGCACTGTTCAAGGGTTAACTATTTCTCTCCTCACTTAAAATGATCCTTCAAAGTAAATGACAGTAAGATTAACAAAGGTAAACAATCTGGTTTTAAGACACTAGAGACATTTTTATCTCTCCAATAGGAAAAGATCTAACATGTCAACCAAATAAGAATATTTAAAGAATATATGTCTGAAACACAGTCGCAGTAGATAGATACCTTTGACCAAGTTTCAGATTTAGAGGGGAACATGGACCAATAAAAGTGAAACAGCCACCTACAAGACAATCAGAGGAAACAAACCAAACCAGGTTATCGACTGGTATGATAGATGTTTTAGCCAGATCACATTCACATACATATTTTTAAGACAATCGTCTGGGCATTAACCAAGGGCATTAGGTACCACTGATAGGAATATCTAAATGCTATACATACACACACACACACACACACACACACACACACACACACACACACACACACGTGGCATTTTTTCCCCTAACAACTAGTGCTTTCTAAACTTAGTGTAGGATGTAACAAGAATCTACAATGAAAACAAATACTTTCAGTCCTCATATGCAAGTGTGCATGTGTGTATATATAAACGAATATATATATATAAAACACTAAAAAACTACGTATATCTAAGAAAATCTCACTGTAGAAATATGTTTCATTGTTAGAGATAGTTTTGCTTTTGCTATTTCTCACTGACTCTCTTTTTCTTAATCTAACCATTCCAGAATATTCTGAATGTACATCACTTCAACAGGAAAAGTTTCAATTCTTGAAATTTAATGGCTCTCTATAAAAAGGGTTCCAGTGGGATATTTCTTAAGTTTGTATCTTCACTGGCATGATCTGTGGATGTCAAGATATAAAAACAATCCAACCATTGTGTACAAAGACTTTATCACAGAAAAAGGAGAGTTGGGGTCAGAGCGCAAATCCTGCTGCGAATATTCTGGGTTGACCAGGGAGAGCACAGTATATGTGGAGAGGAGTATTCTGCTGTAAAGCATGAAGCAGTGTAGGCCTCTTAACTGCTCTGGGTGACTGGGGGTGCATTAAAGGGTTAGCGTAAGAAGCATGCCTGACGCGGATGAAAACATATTCCCTACACCATACACAGCCGCCTAGTCCAGCTGCGCACACTATTTGAAGCAGGTACTGAGGAAAAGACAGGCTGGAGAATTCTCATTCCTAAAACATACATTGTTTCTCCATACCAAATGATAAAAGAAAGTAAATGCAAACACGATTTCAGATAAGAAAGGCAGAACTAGAAGTTCCCTTCTCTAACAAGTTTAATTTTCTGAGTATTTCACTGTTTACAAAAAATTGATTCTGTGCAAATATCCATTAGATTAAAGAATGTAAATGATGTTGTTTTTAAGACACTGGAGACATTTTTACTTCTCTGACTGATAGAAAAAGATTTAACATGTTAACAAACTGGAATGTAGAAAGATGTCTAAACACACACATATGCGCGCGCGCGCGCGCACACACACACACACACACACACACACACACACACACACACACACGCAAGCAACTCAAAGAAGCATTCATCAGAGCACTGAGCACAGTGACCATGGAATTCTGTTTCCAAAGTTGTAATTCCCAGATAGCTAGTGGGAAGCAGCCGCATAGCACAGGGAGATCAGCTCGGTGCTCTGTGACCACCTAGAGGGGTGGGATAGGAGGGGTGGGAGGGAGACGCAGAGGGAGGAGATATGGGGATGTATGTATACATACAGCTGATTCACTTTGTTATACAGCAGAAACTAAGACACCATTGTAAAGTAATTATACTGCAATAAAGATGTTAAAAAAAACAACAACAACAAAGTAGTAATTCCCAACCATGATGATTTAGGGTATTCCCGGGTATCTCAAGGATTACTATAAAAATATCATCACCACCACCACCAACAAAAATGTCATTTAATTTTCATTATGCTGTGCTACAGCACTTTGGCGGGGGGAGGGACAGCATTAAAATGATGAAAAAAGGCATCACAAAAAAATTAATTGTTCTAAACTTTCAAAGATTATAAACCACGTATTTTAGGGGAATAAAGATAAAGCTATGGATTCTTTTCAAATAGCATTGGATCGAGTGGCTTGTTCTCATGGAGGTGAATGTGTCCAAGGAACACAAAGGATGTTGCTACTTTGTAAGATTAGAGCAGGGATATTCAAAGCGGAAGGCGCTGATCATGGGTGCCCTTCATATGTGACCTCCTGTAAAGTTTTTCTTTCCTCCCAGGCCCCCATGTTAACCCACTCCCATATCTACCCTGGAAAGTAAACAAAATACAAAGGCAACCGATCCACCACCACCCGAGGGGATTAGTGAGCGGTTCTCAAAGTAGCTATCTAACACTGACACGTGCCCTAAGGAGAATCTCTCCTGGAAATCCAGGCTTGGCACAGACTTCTCTGTCCCTGGGGTTTGAGTATTTTTGAAATCATCTATCAGGTTATGAAGATATAACTGAAAGTATTCATGCAGATTTCATACGTGCTGACTACATCAGGTCACAGGGAAGCTTCCACTAGCTTTGGGAAAAATAAATAGCACATATTTTCTGAGAAAATTACAACTATCTATTTGTCAATTATCCCCCAAAGTTTTAAGAAAAAGTACAATTCTAAATATCTATGACTTTGAAACTATATTTACCTAAAATAACTCAGATGTCAGCTAGAACCTACCTATCATTTAAGATCAAGAAAAGATCTCAAGGATTACCTTGAACCTCTCAGCGCGTGCCTTATACTAGTTAACAATAAACACTTCCCATCCTGTCATGCTGAACAACTTAATCTTTTGCAGGGATTACTATTTTCAGGTCTCTCACATTTCATCACCAATGGTTTACCAAGCTTTTTTCCCAAAAACATGGTTCCTTCCCCCAAAGTAATTATGGTGCCAGTTGGTTACAATAATGGTTTTTTAAATCTTGACAAAAATAATTAAATTTATAGCAAAAAAGTTAAGAAATTACACTGTTATGACTTTAAATACAAGGCTATTATATACTTTAATTATTTCCTCGATTCAATTATATGAAAATTTTTCAGAGATTTATATTAGCTTATTGTTACTTACACTTCTGTTAGGAAGCTGCTCTGTACTTTTACAAAGAACTTGACAATAGTCCAAGTGACCAAGAGAACTCTGAATAGTTAGACTTTCTCTTAACCTAATCACAGATCATTTATCTCAATTAGATTGACTAGTGCTAAAAAAAAAAAAAAAAAAAAAAAAAGTGAATCAATCTCTGGCCTAGATCTGTGTACATGCACTTTTGTCCGCGAAGTCTCACCTTGTTTCTGTATCTAATATTACATATTTTATAGGCCTTTACTCTGTAATTTTATCATACTTAATAAATTCAGCAAATATTTGTGATTCAAGATTTTATCATGGTCTTAATCTTAAGCTTTATATTAAATGAGTCTCCTGAATTAATTCTTTTATATTTATCCTTACATAAACATAGCAGGAACACTTTGTTTTTTGTTTCTGTTGTAAGGGAGATGTCACCTGTAAAACGAAAATGCAGAGACAAAAACATTCCAAAAAAATATATTTTTACTTATAAAACTTAAAAGTTTTTAAGGATCCTTAACAAAAGGACATAGCAGGTGTTAAAAAAAAAAACCCTACAAGGCTACCAAGGTTATAAATATTCTGTTCATGGTGGAACCAGTGGTTTCCTCTTTGGTTCATCATATCTGCAAGGAACACCACATATCTGCGACTGTAGTTTTGCAAAATTCATCAAATGAGTTGTTTCCCTTAGAAAGTTAGCGACATAAGAAAGAGCTCAACATTTCCTTAATTTGGGGAACAAAGTGGTTTGGTAGATGTAGATAAAATTTATATATGTCTATCTAATCTATCTCAGGATGCAAAGTGATTCCTATTTCCTAACTGTGGTACATGAAAAGCTTAGTCACAATGACAACAGACCAAAAGACCATTAACTCACACAGAAGTCTATGTGAAGCATTATATGGTCACACAGTAACCGAACAATCCTTAAATATAGAAAACAATAAAAATGATAAACAGATAACAATCAGCAAAATTCAAAGGGAAAAAGGTATGAATATGCTCCCACACACACACCATTCTAAACCCTGGCTAATTTTACACCCTACAAGGATGCACATCTCATTTTGAATTTACATATGTGGCCATCAATTTTAAAAAGCTAAAATGAACAATATCAACAAATAAAACGTCAGTTTTCATCTTTTGGCATGAAGATGGCAACAGAAGAGAGAATATTCCACTTCCTGGATATTATATAAAAGTAACAGGATAAAAAAACTAAAACTATTTTCAGCAAACTTGGAAGGATATAACCTGCACATTTCACAAACTAATGTAAGCTGCCAAAGCAACTGAGACTGGATGGAAATATTAGAGAAATAATTGTAAAGAAACTCAGAAGAGGAAAATGGCCCTTCAAGACTTCCAAAGACAGCAGCAGAAATATTCTTTCAACTTGTGTGGTACCCTGAAGTGCTAAAACTATACTTTTCATATGCTAAACAGTACTGTCAATAGAATAGAGGTCTCAGAAATGGTAATAAAAGAGAAAATCACCTTAGGGTAAACAAGTCTATGGAAAACAAGGGACATAAGAGCTAAGAAATTAAAAAGTAGAATAAAATTAAGTGGAAATAAAGACTTGAAAAGAATTAGAGAGTAGAAGACAGATATGGAAGACAGATAAAGTATATAGATACAATGAACATATTTGGAGTGCTTAAAAAGAAAAAGCAGGGGAACAGAAAGCTAATTTAAAGATACAATTTTTTAAAATTTCCTTGAAATAAAAGAAAACTTTATGAATATGGAAAGGTACACTGTGGGCCAGGAAAAACCCAGGATAGACAACCCAGAGAGACTGCCTCACTGTGCAATTGAACTTTAAATGATAAACAAAGAATCATTAAGACAGCCCAGCAAAAAGAACACATTATTTTTAAGTGGAAAATTCAGATTTGCCTGTTGCATTCAATGCCATAAAATAGTATAGCAACATCTACAAGATGCTCAAAAAAATATTTCAACTTGTCCTTCAAGAATAAAAGCAACAATGTACAGTGGTAACTATAGTTATAGTTAACTATAACTAACTATAGTTACAATGGTAACTATAGTTATTAATACTGTATCACAGACTTGAAATTTGTGGAGAGTAAATCACACACACACAAAATGTTAACTATGTAAGGTGATGGATGTGTTAGTAACTTGACTGTGATAATCATTTCATATCTTTCTTAAAGACAGTGACTAGATGGACTTCAGCCAATAAAATGACTTGGGAAAACAAAGAAAAAAGATTTGAGGATTGAGATGAACTATAAAAGAAAGTTAATATATTATCTGCTCCGACAAGCAGAAATGGTACAATTAATAAAAATGAAAGGGGAAAAGCAATCTAAAAGTTGAAAAAGTTTACTGATTGCCTTACAGTCATACCTGGAAATCAAGTAATATCATTAAAGCAAACCAAAAAAATAAAATAAATAGAAGTATAGATATATTTTACATAAGGTAAGCACAAAGTAAACACAAAGACAATTTTATTGGAGAGAAAGGAGAGAAAACGAGGAAGATACTCATGCTTATCACTGAACTTAGTAGAAAACTGATACACTTTAAAGAAAAGGAAATCTAAGGGAATAACATAAAAGCACAATTTTAAAGATAAACACTAGAATAAATATGGAATTTTCCTGAATCAGAAAAAGTGTATACTTAAAACAAAAGACACAAACAACATAATGAAAGACTAAGTACAAAAGCAACCTAAGTGTCCATCAACAAATGAGTGGATAAGGAAGATGTGGTGTATACACACACACACACACACACACGCACACACACACACACACACACA
>NC_041233.1:95916195-95929763 GCF_002837175.3 Physeter macrocephalus
AGTGAATATAACAAAAAAGAAGCAGACTCACAGATATAGAGAACAAATTAGTGGTTACCAGTGGGGAGGGGGGTTACAAACTGTTGGGTGTAAGACAGGCTCAAGGATATATTGTACGACATGGGGAATAAAGACAATACTTTGTAGTAAATGTAAATGGAAAGTAACCTTTAAAAACTGTATAAAATTTTTTAAAAATAAAATCAAAATTAAAGAAATAGCATTCACAAAAAGGCTACTAAAGAACAAAATAGGGCTCCCCTGGTGGCACAGTGGTTGAGAATCCGCCTGCCGATGCAGGGGACACAGGTTCGTGCCCCAGTCCAGGAAGATCCCACATGCCGCGGAGCGGCTGGGCCTGTGAGCCATGTCCGTGGACCCTGTGCGTCCGGAGCCTGTGCTCCGCAACGGGAGAGACCACAACAGTGAGAGGCCCGCGTACCACAAAAAAAAAAAAAAAAGAACAAAATAAAGCAAATATGAAAACATAATATTTAACATGACAGCACTTAGAACAAATATATCTACTATATCAATATCAATAGGTTTAACTTGTTAAAAGAGATTTTAAGATTGAATCAGAAAGTGAAACCTAGTTCAATGTTTAGAAGAACACCTAACACAAAGTGATTCACAAAAGTTACAATTAAAATGTAGGCAAAGATATACCAGCCAAATGGAAACCGAAAAAATGTAGATGGTGTTGATCATCATATCAACCAAGGTATAATTCAAGTCCAAAATGATGTAAAGAAATTGTGTAACTCTACACAATGCAATTCACAATTTTAACTATACATAGCAAAACATTCATAAAACTGAAATTACAGGAAAAGACAGAAATACACTAGTTACAGGAGACTAGTCCTCTTCTCTCAAGTGAGAAAACAGTATCAGATCTGTATTGCAAAATGATCACCAAATAGGTCTAGTTAACATCCATCACCACACAGTTATATTTTTTTCTTGCAATGAGAAGTTTTAACATCTACTCTTAGCAACTTTCAAACATACAACACAGCGTTATTAACTACATGCTGTATCTTGTAACTGAAAGTTTGTACCTTTTAACCCCCTTCACCCATTTCACCCACTCCCCACCCCCGCAAACACCAATCTGTTCTCTGTATCTATGAGTTTGGGTTTATTGTGGGGTTTTTTGCGGGGGCGGGGGGAATTCATGGTTTTTTTAGAGTCTACATATAAATGAGATCACTGACTTTCTGTCTTTGCGGGGATGGAGATTGTTAAGGGAACTGGGGATGTAGGATTTAGTATATATTTACTTACTCTTTCAGATTTTTGAAACGTGTCAAAGTATTACCTATGCAAAACACTCAAGCTTAAAGGTAAAAATTTAATTTTAATTTATTGCTCTTGTTCTAAGGAATTGGAAATAATGTAAGAAATTATAAATTGAATTTAGCCTCTAAGGTGTTCCTGAAGCCAGTCATCAGACGTGCAACGAGCAATTGCCTTTCTTTTGAACACTGTTCTTTGGTACTCATAAAAATGTTTTAAGTTTGTTTTTATTTGGGCATTTGACTACCCCCTCATTAAGTAGGGATCACCGAAGTATGGGGTTTTCTTCCTGAAGGCGCAGAAGATTAGTACACATAGAATCAGCAAGTGGAAACATGGGTGGTAAGTATTTTTACTGTTCACAAGGTAGGTCAAAAATCCTATCTCCCTAATTATCACTCCTTGGTACAGACTAATTGGGAAGAAAGCCAAGAATACAAATGGAGAATAAAGAGAAAGTAATTCTCTCAGCAGAGAAACAGTGGAGCTTGATAGCTTTTCAATGATTTTATTCATCAAAATAGAATCATCTTGTCACATTAATGTTCTACAATTTACTTTCATAAAGCATGGAACACAGGCTCTCTCCACAAAATTACTGTTTTCCAACTTTCATCACATCTCCTGTCCTTCAGTGGCAAGATGGGGTAAGGAGTGTGGTGCGGGGAGAGAAGAGGAAGCAAGAGAGACATTTTCAGAGTTGAGACATCCTTTGGAAACCTGCTCTCCTCTTGTAGCTATGTGCTCTATGAAATGTGTGGAATTTTATTTTAACACACTTAAGGCTTTATCTTAAAACAATGAATCAGAAATATGTATCTACTTCTGGTTTGTTAGGGATAAGTAACTAGAGTCATATTTAAGATATGGAATCATATTAATTTTTCTAACCAATCAAAAAGAGTCGTGAATGTTAAGAGTAAGCTTTCAAGTTTGATCCTAACTTTGGTTACAAGGCCGATACATCAACATTTGAGTAGGTTTCGCTTGGTAGTAGCAATTCATGCTTGCCACACCCTTACCATTCAAATAACAGTAATGTTCCACTTATTTGGAGAGTATTCAATAATATTCTGTACTATCCAGATCATAGATAAGAATTCAGAAGCAAGCAAATAATAAAGGCATCCAACACAAAAAAACAGTACAACCAACTCATGCATTTAATTCATAAGCTGTTTCTTTAGATGTTATTCAAAGTCTGTTTTTTCTTAAATTAAAATTTGGGGGTAAGTTTTACCAACCTACAACAAATCTAAAAATTATGGACTTCCCTGGTGGCGCAGTGGTTAAGAATCCACCTGCCAAATGCAGGGGACATGGGTTCGAGCCCTGGTCTGGGAAGATCCTACATGCCATGGGGCAACTAAGCCCGTGTGCCACAACTACTGAGCCTGCGCTCTAGAGCCCGTGAGCCACAACTACTGAGCCCACATGCCACAGCTACTGAAGCCCGCGCTCCTAGAGCCCGTGCTCTGCAACAAGAGAAGCCACCACAATGAGAAGCCCGTGCACCACAACGAAGAGCAGCCTCCGCTCGCTGCAACTAGAGAAAACCCGTGCACAGCAGCGAAGACCCAAAGCAGCCAAAAATAAATAAATAAATAAAGCTGCAACTAGAGAAAGCCCACGCACAGCAACGAAGACCCAACACAGCCAAAAATAAATAAATAAAATAAATTAAAAAAAAATTATATCAGAAAGGAAAGTACTTCTATTTAGAGACAGATTCAGCAGTAAGGACAGATACTGACAGCAACAGAGAAAAAACATTAAAAATTAGAGAGTACAAAACAATGAGAAAGACACAGCCCAGGTTCATTTAATACAGGGACAACTAGTCCTTAATATCTTACCTGTCTGGTAGAAATCACTACGATGCAACTTATTTTTACTGTGTATAATGTCACTCTAATTTATCTGGAAAGGATTAAATTGTGTTCAGCATTTTCTTTTCAAGAAGCATGAATTGGTTAAATTTAAAAGTTTTTTTTAGTTAAAATGTTTATAACATAGAATCCTAAAATAGTTTTCTCCTCATAGTCTGCCTTCCTCTATATATACAAGCAGTCATATGTGATGATCTGACTGGACCTGTTTAGAAAGAAAAGGCAACTTAGCCCAAGAAGCTACTTTGCATGAACCTGAGATGTGGTGGAAGAAGGAAAATCACTGGACTGATTGAAGCAGAAGAGTGATGATTAGGGATCAATGAAAAATAGAACAGTAAACTGAGGGCCATGAATCCTGGCACAGCAAACAGGAGTAAATGAAAGTTTTCGGGAAAATAGTTACGTGGGATGCATTTACAGTCAATGAACCTTTGACAATGGTGCCCAAAACACAAAATGGGGAAAGGATAGTCTATTCAATAACTGGTGTTAGGAAAATTGATACCCACATACGAAAGAATACCACAGACAAAAATTAACTTGCAATGGGTTAAGGACTTAAATGTAAGACCTGAAACCATAAAACTTCTAGAAGAAAACATAGGTGGTAAGCTATTTGACATAGGTCTTGGCCATATCTTTCTGGATTTGACACCAAAAGCACAGGCAATAAAAGCAAAAATAAACAAGTAGAACTATATCAAACTAAGAAGTTTCTGCACAGCAAAGGAAACAACAAAATGAAAAGGCAACCTATAGAATGTGAGAAAACATTTGCAAACTACCTATCAGATAAGGGATTAATAGCCAAAGCATGCAAAGAACTCATATGCCTCAATAGCAAAATTTTTTAAAAAAATCCAATTAAAAAGTGGGCAGAGGACCTGAATAGACAGTTCCCCAAAGAAGACATACAAATGACCAGCGGATATACGAAAAGGTGCTCAACATCACTAATCATCAGGGAAATGCAAATCAAAACCACAATGAGGGCTTCCCTGGTGGCACAGTGGTTGGGAGTCCGCCTGCCGATGCAGGGGACGCGGGTTCGTGCCCCGGTCCGGGAAGATCCCACATGCCGCGGAGCGGATGGGCCCGTGAGCCATGGCCGCTGAGCCTGCGCGTCCAGAGCCTGTGCTCCGCAACAGGAGAGGCCTGCGTACCGCAAAAAAAAAAAAAAAAAAAACAAAAAAAAAAACACAATGAGATATGATCTCACTCTCTATTATAATGTTTATTATGAAAAAAGACAAGAGATAACAAATCTTGGTGAGGATATGAATAAAGGGAACCCTTGTACACTGTTGGTGAGAATGTGAATTGGTGCAGCCACTATGGAAAACAGCATGGCGGGTACTCAAAAAGTTAAACATAGAACTACCGAATGATCCAGCAATCCCACTTCTGGGTACATATCCAAAGGAAATCAGTATCCCAAAGAGATATCTGCATTCCCATGTTCACTGCAGCATTATTCACAATAGCCAAGATAAGGAAACCCGTGTCCATCAATGAATGAAGAATAAGTGGTATATATAGTCAATGGAATATTATTTAGCCATAAAAAATAAAGAAATCCTGTCATTTGTGACAACATGAATGAACTTGGAGGGCATTATGTTAAATGGGAAAAGTCAGACTGAGAAAGACAAATGCTATATGGTATCACTTATATGTGCAATCTTAAAAAAAAACTGAACTAATAGAAACAGAATAGAAGGGTCCTTGCCAGGGTCTGGGAGCTGAGGGAAATAGGAAAATGTTGGTCAAACGTACAAACTTTCAGTTTTAAGAAGAATATGAATAAGTTCTGAGGATCCAGTATACAACATGGTTACAGTAGTTAATAATACTGTCTTGTATACCTGAAATTTGCTGAAACAGACTTTAAGTATTCAAACCACCAAAACAAAAACAAAAACAAAAAACAAGGGTATGGGGGTAGAGGGGAACTATGTGAGGTGATGAATATGTTAATTAACTTGATCAGGACCAGTATTTCCCAACGTCTAGGTGTATCAAATCAGTTTGTACACTTTAAATATATACAATTTTATTTGTCAATTATACCTCAAGAAAGCTGGGAAAATAAGAACTAAATAAGTATTTAGTAAATGAAAAAAAGTTATGAGGTAGGTGTTTAGGAAATATTAATTAGGAAACACTGTACAGACAGGACTAGAGCAGACAGGTACTGCAAACAAGGAAGTAATCTCTCTCTTCTTCTATGGCCATAAACTAAGAGTACCCATGTCTGACAGCAATTCATCAATGTCCCAAAATTCAGATTCCCAAGAAAAAGAACAAACGAATAGGAGAGAAGAGATGCTACGTATATCCTCAGCCCATAGCTTTACCTGTTTTCAGTCTACAAACCAGTTTCTTACAGTCCCCTGGGAATAGGAACATTAAACTGGAGGAGGATAATGGTTGCTTTAACATCTCCCTCTAAGCTCATCAATGATGTGCTAATAGTTCATACATTTAAGCCAGACACTTGTAACTCATTTTCAGTGGTGCAATTGTCCAATAAATTGTTTGAAACTTTAAAAAATCTTCAGTGTTCCATAAAAATGAAAGCCTTTTCAGAATAATTGAAACCAGTAATGCAAAACAAATGTATTTCCTTGATAAATTTAGTTTTAAGTAAGCTTTAATTTATACGCTAAATTTTTTTAATTTAGTTCAAGATTTGGCAGAGACATGTTTATTTTAATTGTTGGCCTTCAAAACTCTAGCTTAGGAATAAGCATCTGCTTCTTTTCAATTTTCTGCATAAACTGGGTAAATTTCTTCCAGTTGCAAATGAGGGGTGAACATACACTGTATTGCTTCTGGAAAGGTTACAAAACTGCAGCACTTTTTGTGAATCCTTTATGAGAGATCTTATAGCATTACCCTTAAATCTTAACTAGGGTTCTTATATGTACTTATATTTAAGCTGTTTTCAAAGAACATAATACATTAGCATCTAGACGTTGTGCCCAAATATCCCTCTTTGGAGCACTTGTTGAATACTCTAATAAATTTTGAACTCCTCTCATTGCTTTATAGAGATTCACGAAACACATGGATCCTTTCTCTAAGATGAAAAACCTCCCAGAGGAAAAGCACAAACACAGCCTCAGCCCACCTATACTGGAGACCCTGTAAACAATCTGACAAATAATAACATACAATGTGTATTTCTCCAGCTATAGGCTTTGGAGGAAATCAATAAAACTTTCAGAAAATTAAAGTTAGAGCTCTTGAAACATTGTATGAGGTAACATTCATCCTTTGCAAATACCTTAAGAAAACTGACTTCTGAGAGAACCCAATCCCTATTATAAAATATTTTTCTTCCTTCACCAGTAATGGCAACATTGATAAAGGCACTGCTAAGCATGTAGGCACCCATCTGAACCAAGCAGTCATAGAATCTAGGTAACAACGCCCACTGGCTACTAATATGATTGAAACTATCTGTGAATTGGGACTCAGTTGATATTAAGATGTAAAACCCCTGCAAATCTACAAGCATTTTCTTCTGGGGTGTTTTATTTCGTTGCTTTCTTTTTCAGTCTACCTTTTAAAGTATTACACAATCGCCATGTTACGGTGTCTAGCCATGGTACTGATGTTCATGATTCCATGAAATGGCATATTTGCTTTACAAAGTATCAGGGTTGTAACAGAGAGAGTGGTGAAGGACTAAGAAACATACTTTAATAGAGCCAGTTAACTTGCTGGACATTAACAGCCAGTCAGGAGCCTCAAGTAAAATCTCTGCCCAAAAGTTTCAATTGCTGAATATCAAGGGAATAATATCAAGGCCCAATCACAGCGTAGCCAATACCAGAGGCCTGGGAAAATCCCAAGAGAATAGCTTCAATGGCAGTGATTCTCAAATGTTCAAGGTACACAAGAATCACCTGGTGAATGTGTAAAAACAGTTTCTGAGGCCGATCCTCTGAGATTTTAATTCAGCAGGTCAGGCAAGGTCCGTGAATTTATAGTTCTAACACGGCTGGCGGAACCAGAGCTGCTGCTCTGAGGAACACACTTTGAGAACCACTGCCCCACCACTATTAAATCAGAGTCGGCAGCCTTGTCAAATGCAAGGTGATTTGCATGTTCATTAAAGTTGGAGAATCACTGCTTTAGGGAAGGAGGCAACAGGTTGGTTGGTTGGTTTTCCTTCCTCCTGTGATATCAGGATAGGGAGATGGTGAAAAGAGATGTTTTCAAAAGAAAGTAAGTGCTTTTCAGTCACACTCTGTCATGAAACAAACCTATCTGGACACCTTGCTCACCTTCCTCAATGAAGCATCACTCACTCCTTCCTTCATCCACCTCTCCATCCTCACTGTACCTTACCTAGGGCTCACGAGGAGACAGAGGTCCCATATGAACTTCAGACCTGCATGTTATAGATTTCCCGGGAAAATCTAGAATTCATATAATTTTTTTTCTAGTCAATAAAAATTACACTGGCATTAAACAAAGAATCAAGTTTGAATTACATACATTTATAAAACTTTTCATGTAAACAACTTCACAAGAAATTCACAGAAAAATATTTTTTCAGGCTGATTGGCAACAGGGCCACGACAAGAGCAAGAAATGTCAACAGAGTGGCCTCCTACGGTCACCCATGTCTCAGAGATGGAGGAAGGAAAGACAGCCTCTTGACTGATTTGCATTGTATGCAATTTTACATTACATGTAATTACGTGGACTAAACCAAGTGTAACACAGAAGACTAAACATGCTATCATTCCATGTGATGAGCCTCTACAAAGAGGAAAAAATAGAAGATGTGAAAAAAACCCACTTTTTTTCTATTTTAATTTTGTACCTATATGAGATGATGAATGGTCACTAAACTTACTGTGATAATGATTTCATGATGTATCTAAGTCAAAGCACTACGCTATATACCTTAAACTTTTACAGTGCTGTATGTCAATTATATCTCGGTAAAACCAGAAGGAAAAAAAAAAGTGGAAGATGTGAATATATCAAGCCTTGGCAATGGGAAAGGCCTAAGTCTACGTGACTAATTACACCTCCTTCTTGCTGATTCATGCTATTGTAGATTCAGCAGCTCCAGCAGCGAAACAGCTTATCTGTTAATAAGCTACAGAAAGAAGAGCTCCAAGTCCCGTCACACACTGCAGAAATGTGATCTGAACTGGCAAACATCTCCCAATCCACCACAATAACCCCTTGCCTCGCTTACCTGAAACTTTCACACATACCACATCTCCCCAATTGTTTCCATAATCAGTGAACCTATTGCTGATCTAAAACCTGACACATACATGAGTAGATTCCAGGTCTGTTAAGTACCAGGAGCAAAGGAGGACACAAAAACACCGCATTTAGTCTCATTTTCTCCGAGAAATTCAGTGCACTGGAAGACAGCACTGGACTGAGAACACTGAACCAAGGTTCTAACACCAGTTTTTCTACTAGATACCTTGAAGCAATTCACTTGGCCTCTTTCATTTCATTTCTTTTGAAATTCGACTACATTATCATTCAGATACTTCCATATCTAGGAGTCTATGATTATGCTGAGTATCCATGCTATTAGAAAGCCAAAGAAACAGCTACTCAGAAGCAAATGGAAAATAACCATCTTAGATGAGACTTAAGAGCTGCAGTTGCACTAGCTCCACACAAGGCATCCTAATCCCAGGTCAGAACTCGGTACTGCAGGCTGCCCAGAAACTGGGGCATATAATAAGGTTTAGCCACGTGATTATCCCCTTCCTAACTTATCCAACCAGAAGTCTTTCATGAATACCACCCAGATGCTGAAATTAGGATCGCCATCCTTAGGTATCAGGGATTAAAGTATGATCCAGAGAGTTCAAGTTGCCTCCAAAATGTCTGCAACTGCGTGGAAATTGAAGGCCTCACTCACCTCATTCCCACCATATCCTGCAAATCCTTTTCTTAGAAGGAAATCAGAAACTCCCTTTTTTGAAGACAGATGGGTAATTGATGTACAACCATCTATGAGACTGCCTGCATGGGGCCTCCTTGTTTGAAGACTACAGAGATTTTAAATTAAAAGAACCATCTATGTCAACTCTGTCTAGATGATGTGTTCAAAGGGAAGACTCAAAGCAGCAAACTAGAGGGAACTTTTCGTTTACTTATTTCTAAAAAGCCAAATAAACCTTCTAGAAATGGTTATCTGTCACTTGCTTTCTCAGCATCCACTTTTCCTTCTTCTGGTTGCAGTCACAATTTTTATTTGCAAACCATGACTACCGCTCTCAATGGACCCATGTCTTCAGTCCCAGGGTTCCTTTTCCTCTAAGAATTTTAGGATCTGCATGAATCACTTTGCATAGATAACTAAAATTGATCATTAAAATCTGAAATTTAAAAAAAAAAAAAAAAAAAAAAAGAGCATGAAACACCCTGTTCTTATTTTGCTTCAAGGACACTCCTCCTGAGCTCATGGGGTTGAAAGCTGCAAAAACTTGAAGGATCCTCCTCTCTGGTTGAAAGACTAGGACATGAAGTACCCAAGTATGCCACACAGAGTTCAAGAAAAGGAATACAGCCAGATCTTCCATCTAAGTATCAGGAAGAAATCCGAGGTAGGGAAAAAGATTGGGGTCGCTCAGCAATAGCCTTTTTCTTAATGTCAGAACCCTGATTTTTATTCCAAAACAAGGCTATAAAACAGCATTTCCCAGACATTCTCGCATGGAGGTGTAATCATGTGACTGTGTCTGGGCCAATGACCTGCAAGAAAAAGTGTTATGCTGGCTTCCAAAAGGCTCTGAAAAAGTCCAACTTAATGAACTGAAAATGTCTGATTAGACTTTGACTTGTCCTGACAACTCTGGTCACAGGGAAAGAAGTCTTATTAACTCATCATGTCATTTCGGTCAACTATTAATACAAGGAGTATCATGAGGAAGAAAGAACTGCTTGCAAATGTACAAAATAAGCAACAGATACCCCTGTCAACTGCATTAAATTATGCATCAATCACACACTACAGGTTATATCACAGTAGTTACAATGATGGAGGCCACTGGGTCCTCACCAACAAAAAAGACTGGTTCTTCCACTTTTAGGACAGTTAGTTAGAGCAGGGGTCCCCAACCCCCCAGGAACCTGGCTGCACAGCAAGAGGTGAATGGTGGGGAGCGAGCGAAGCTTCACCTGCCACTCCCCAACACTCCCATTACCACCTGAACCATTCCCCCCACCCCCCCGTCCGTGGAAAAATTGTCTTCCACGAAACTGGTCCCTGGTGCCAAAAAGGTTAGGGACCGCTGATTTAGAGGACTACAGGGCACTCAGCGTTTATCAGGAGTCTGTGCTTTCATAGAATCTACTCTTCAATAAGTCTATAAATCTTTTATCCTTGGCCCTAAAAGCCAAAATCAGGTTGTACTTTATTATAATCAAGGTTTTTAGGAATTTCCGGTGAAAATAAAAGTTTACACATATTAAAAGTGAATAACTGTTTCTGAACCTACCTTTCATCTTTGGTTAATATGTTTCTTGCTAAACAAGCCAGATTCGTAAAGGAAAAGATAGGTTACCTCATAACACTTTCTTTTCAACTAAAGCAGTAAAGACCCACACTAACACTGCATTTTTTTACTTTCGAATTCTATACATCAGGCTTCTCACAGAAACTTTCACTTCAGCCAGTGTAATACCTTGCAGGAGGCAGGCACTCAAGAAATATTTGTTAAGGTGACTTGAACATAGTAACACATTAGGTGAACATTATAGGAAGTTAGCCTAAGGGCTCTTCACTGAGGAGAAAACAGCTTTTTACCATGTTCTTTATTGCCAAGTGAAAGGGTATACATATACAGCCTTGTTCGCTAAAAATGTACCCTCTCCACATCACTGACATCCTGTAAATGGCCATAAATCACAACTGGTCCTTGTCAGGAGAAAAACTGTGTGTCAACTTGAGTTTGTCTGACTTAAAAGACAGGTGCAAGGGTAAAATCAAACATATTTAAGTGCTTGGGAAAGAAACACTACTCTACAGAAGCAAGGGAATATTAGGGGCAGGAATTAGAAACATATACACCTTTTATAGCAATAGACTCCAGACAGGAAATCAGGATGAGACTGGTCTATCCTGGCATTCATTTCATAGAGTTTAGTTTTGTCTGGTGAATATTTAAGCCCAAAGCACTGCAGTGGTAGTGCCAATATATGTAATATTTTCAGTTGCATATCCTTTCTGGACTAGAAGCACTACTAACTATTCATAAGCCTTAAAATCCTAATTATTGGGTAGACCAGTGGCAGACTGGAGTGACACGAAATTAAGGTTGACTTTTAAGAAAACAGGCACATGTCTTGTACTTCTCTATTAGATACACTTTGGCATTTTTCAGAGCCCAAATAAATTACAGAAGAGACACAGGTACTGTTAATACATCACATGCCTTCTAAAAATTCTGGAAGACTTGGGGAGTCCCAGATCATTTCTTTGGGACTAGAGACGTTACCAAGGACTAAAACTGATAATGCATAGAAGGAGAACCCTCCAAAAATAACTCTTCTGCTTTGCTGACCCAAAGGAAGCCAAAAGAAAGAGACTCTTTCACTCAAAGTAACTCCCTAAACTAACAATGTTTAGAAAAAACAAGTATTTTCAAGATGGTTCAGAGTTGGAGGATAGAAGGCAGAGGGTAGAAACTGACTTGGATTTGATTATGGGGTCACTAGAAAGGATCAGAAGTGTTCATTTTTAGTTATTACGGAAGTTTTTATAAAATCCCAAGACATGCATTAGAACTTTACTAATTAAGACACGTAAGCCACACACAACTAGACTACAAATACTTAGAACACATTTTTTTGTTTTTTGAGAAAGAAATCTCAACTACCAAAGGTTCACCAGCTGCAGGACTTCAAAGGCAGTAATAGGAGCAATGGTCTCCAATGACTCAATTTGGAAAGAAAAATCTCTCACACAACCCACCCATCAGACAAGACGACATATACATCTACTTCAGGACACCTTACATTTTGGATGAATAGCCTTGAATTTACTTCACAGCCAATAGCTTGCCAGAGAAAACTTAGAGTTGGATCCTATTACTTAATACAATAAATCCAGAGCTCAAAGTCCATCTCACTGGATAACTGAATATAACTAGCGATGGGAATTAAAATGGAGGATGCTAGCAGCCCTGATTTCACTGTTATTATTTGTATTGTTGTGAAATGATTTTCATATTGGCAAGTATGGGATCTCTGAAACTGTGCGCTCTTCCTAACTACCATGGTACACATGATTATTTGCCTGTGCACGCTCTGAGGGGCAATGTGGTACAATGAAAGGAGCCCTGAGCTCGAGTCAAAACCAATTCTAGTGCCAGCTCTGCCACTATCTGGCTGAAGACCTTGGACCACACTTTAGGTCTAAGTTTACTCATTAATGTATTTAATAACCATGGTTTGATCACAGACCTAAAAGAACACAACATTGCTCGGCTGTAAAAGGGGGGAAACTAGACCTAGCTGGTAGAACTGGTGTTAGATTTAAATGAGATAATGGGTGTACTTTGCATCCAAGACACATCAGTGCTAGGCTTCTTCTACCGCAACTATCAGGCACTGTGTTCAGTCTAAAACACCATTGCAGGGAGCACACTGGAAGCCCTCAACACGTTTGTCATCACTGGGTAAAGCCTCTTGCCTCTTAGTCGGTAAAATCCATGAAGGCCAGGATTTTCTTCTTTCTAATATACAGATACATCCTCTGAACCTGCATATGTGCCTCAGCACCTAGTAAGCACTTAATAAATAATTGTTGAATAAATTCTCTTTTATTCCTTAAAATAACTCTGGATCAACTAATCTTTTTACCATTTTACAGTGAGGAGGCTGAATAATGAGATAAACTGTCTATAAAATCAGGTGATAAGTCCCTTCCAATTCCACAATGCTATCTATAGTTTATATATTTTCCAATAGTTCATCATTATATCATTCTTCCTAAATAACTGCTACTTACTCACATTTATTGGTTATTGCTTAAATAATAGCAAGAGTCTCAAACTTTATAAAATCTACTCCTGTCTTTAAGGAAAATAAAATATTTGAACTATAAAAAAAAATCATCTGTTTATAAGAAAACTTTATTCTCACATCTACACACAAACTATCGAATGAGGTTATTCTTAAGAAACTCTTCCAAGTAATTTTCCCAACCTAAACTTCCATATACTTTTCTCCAGATAAGAAGCGAAATAAACAATCAGTCAAGAGTGATATTAAAAACATGGGGGCAGGGCTTCCCTGGTGGCGCAGTGGTTGAGAGTCCGCCTGCCGATACAGGGGACACGGGTTCGTGCCCCGGTCCGGGAGGATCCCACGTGC
>NC_041233.1:95929965-95971675 GCF_002837175.3 Physeter macrocephalus
GCGTACCGCAAAAAAAAAAAAAAAAAAAAAAAAAAAAATGGGGACAATCCTGTTCCTAAAACATTTCTTCAACAAAATTGGATTCTTTCACTTTAAGAGAAGCAAGATCATCTTTTTTACTATCTTTTAGAAGATAATTGTAGCTTCCCTAGTCTGGGGCCCTAAATGAGAAAGACCTAGGTTAGATGCAGCCAATGTCACAGGGTCTCGTGGCTCTGAATCATTATTTTCACACTCTCCCAATCATAAATGCCCCAGAGACCTCCTATCCCCAACACTGACACTGCTGTATCTCAAGTTCAGGTTTACAGAATGATGGCCTCCTCCAAGGCTTTCCTTATAAAACGTATTCCCAAATTTGCCATCTCACCTCACGCTTCCTTCTCCAAAAGCAGCCTCCTCTTTACCACTTACAAGTATTCTCCTCAAAAGGACTGAATGTATATTGGGGCACTCAGCAGATATTACACTCTACTCCATCAAAAGGATCTCATAAATTTGTTTTAATTTAGTAATTAACATTCCTCTAGACTTGCAGAAGTGTTGAGAGCAAAGTCATAATGCTTTTAATGGCAAAATCAAAATGTAAGCCCAGATCAGACTTCATATCTAATGCTGTTGCTGGTAGACCCAGTGATTTTGAGACCAAGCAAGATGATTTTATAATTAAGGCATCACCACTGCTGTGCACAGAATTTCTCTTTCATTACACCTCAGCTCCCTCCCACCTCAAAACGCTGCGTAGAGTTCTAAATACTCTGTTCAGAGTACCCTGAAACCACAGTAACTTATGACAGAACAGCCATCATGATGACTTGTAAGTATCAATATACATATCAACCATTGGCTATGTGTTTTTTTTTTTTTTTTTTTTTTTTTTGTGGTATGCGGGCCTCCCTCTGCTGTGGCCTCTCCCGTTGCGGGGCACAGGCTCCGGACGCGCAGGCTCAGCGGCCATGGCTCACGGGCCCAGCCGCTCCGCGGCACGTGGGATCTTCCCAGACCGGGGCGCGAACCCGGGTCCCCTGCATCGGCAGGCGGACGCGCAACCACTGCGCCACCAGGGAAGCCCCTGGCTATGATATTAATACTTGAAGTATCAAATTTGCTAAGGAAGCAAAAAGGAGCTTCATTCTTCCTCAAGGGGAACCAGAAACCAGTATGTTCGAGAGAGGACTTCCATAGGAAAACCGCCCCTGCCTCAGACAGCACCTACCATAAACATGTTTATGGGCAAACACAGTATCAGAAAAACATGCTGTGAGTCTTAGAAACAGCATATGCCTATTTCATAGGGGCTGCTATGGTGCTAGGCATTGTGTGTTTTTTTTTAACTGCATTTCAGAGAAATAACCATAAAATGAGGGTCTATAACCAGCATATAACACAATAAACAACAGCATCAACTTCTGCACCCTTTTTGTGAATGGTTTCCCTATGCTTTAATTGAAAATGTAAATTTTAATATGCTTTGTGTTTTCTCTCAAAATAGTTTGGGACCAATTCTAAGACTTCTGTATTTACCATCTCCATCCAAGGTCCAAAGATTTACAGAATTTACAAATGAAGGACACCCCCTACACACACACACACACACACACACACACACGTCAGTAATACAGGAACTATGACAACAAAATTCCTGAATGACAGAAAGAAACACAGAGGACAGTGGCTTGAAACAGAAATGGTGGTCACAAGCTTTGTCCTGGAGTTCAGCTCAGGCCTTTCTGAAAGCCTGGACCAAAAATTAACAAAAACAAGAAGCAGTAACACAGTTCACATAACTTTCCTGAGCTTAAATATATAATAGATCTGGGTAACTGTCCAACCTAGATTTTATCTTCAGGGAATCTCAAACTCTCAAAAAAACCAAGGTTTCTGGCTCAAGAAAAGGCTTAAAGTTAGAGATGAGCATTGTTAAATCACTGGTTCCTATTCACATTTTAACCCTTGAAATAAACGTTTCACTACTTGTCTCAGTCATCAGCGACTCTAGTCTGTCTTGAGAAAGCTCACGCGCCTCCCTGGACTCGGCCATCTCCTTCTCACCGACAGGTCAGGTCCAATACAACCAAAGCTTAATTCACTTTAAAAGATATGTGAACTATTATTCAAGGACAGTAGCTGTCTGTTCACAGAACCTTCATCCACATCAATGCAGCTGAGTTTGTGAGCTTGATTTTTGTATTCTTCTTTCATTCTGTCAAAATTCAAGTTTACAGATATTTCTACTTTCAGTCTATTCTTTAATAAATGTCCCTCTCAGTGTAAGACAGGGCTCAGAGTTTCAATGACATAACTGTATATTTTCCCAACAAAATTGTTTATGTACCTTTCCATAAATGTTTTAACTTTTTCACCTAGAAAATAAAATCCTTGAAGAAAATGTCTTGTCTTCTATAGTTTAGCAGGATACATGCTCAACAATTTCCAAATCACCTTTAGTACCAATTTTAACCATGAAGAACACTGAAAATTCTACTGTAAATTATCAAATATATGGAAGCAAATATATAAATGAAATTCTTCTGTAATTTAGTACAAAGAATACAGATACAAGTATGGGATAATTTCTCAAATGAGTTTCAACTACTTAATTTGCTACTTTAAAGCATATTCTCAAACAACAGAAATAATCAATCTGAAGAACTGGATTCATCTCTATACACAAGGGACATTTTTATACAGTTTCTCGAAGAATTAGCCACACAAGCACATTAGGTACCATAAAGATTAAAAGAAAGTAACTGCATTAAAAATACTTCAGTTTATTAAAAGGAACGGTTCTTATTATTTACATGTATACACATATTTTTATAGAAAAGAACACATCTATTTTTATTCTAATTTCCATGACTCACTCCCCACCCATTCACCAATGAGATAGATAACAGTTGATCCTATTTTTCACCTTTTAATTTATTCTACCTGGAGAAATAAAATTCATCACCGTCCTATGCTATTTTCCCTCCCCTTTGGACATTTATCCACTAAATAAACATCTATTACCCACTGCTGTTAAGCAGTGTGCTGGGTCCTGGGGCTCCATCCCAGTCTCCTCTGCTGGTTTCCCCAATTTCTAAGCACTGAAGTGTCCCAGGACTCAGCCCTGTCTCATTCTCAAGTCAGTCTACACCTGCTCACTTGGTGGTCTCAGCTAGTCTCCTGGTCTAATTAGCATCTATCCTATGCTGACCACCCCCCCCATATTTATATATACTGCAGACCTCTTTCCTGGGCTCCAGTTTCACATATGGGATCACCAACTCGTCCTCTGCCATTAGATGTTCTACGGATCTCGAACGTTTAACAGGCCCAACTAACTCCAGATCTTCTCCACCAAACCTCCTTTCAAAGGATGAAGTTGGTGACAACTTCGTCCTTCTAGTTAGTTAGGCTGAAATCAGCCTGACACCTCTTTCTGTCATACCCCACATCCAAGCTATCAACAAACCGCTCTTGGAAGGCTGGCCAAGGAGACAAGTTGACGTAAGCTTCTGCCCAATCCTGACGCCTCTGCCTCCCTTTCCCAAGGGCACATGCTTACAAGTATTCTACACGCTAAACCCTGTCTGAGTCTACTTCCCAAATGACCCAAATGCTTCAAGTCTTCACTACAAACATCCATTATAATATTGTGCATAGAATAGTTTATCCCTACTAGAAATAAAACAAAGAATGATTTTAGCTGATCTATGTGTAGAATCATATAGCTATATATTCAGAGATTAAGGATATTTCTTGTCTTCTTTACAAGGACACTGAATGCCTCATGCTGCCTTACTACTCTTTTTAGTTTTTCCTTAATGCAGCAATGAAAGGCTTTAAATAAATCTTATCCATTCAAGTCCAACTGGTATTTTTTCTTTCTCTTCCCTGAGGAGCATCTTTTCTCTATACTATCACTTCTCTATTGCTTCAGTTATTCACTGCATTTAGTTGTTTATCTTATTGTTTTTCAGAAATATTCCTTTATAACAAGAAGGTGCTAAAAACCTCATTTCACAAGTAGGTATGAAAAAGAAATATCTTGAACACCTTTCCTAAAAAGAAATCTAAAGGTAGGTAATTTAGTACATAAGCCTTTAGGAAAGCATTAGAAGAAAGAAAGACAAAGTCAAATATTAACAATTTACTGAACATAAAATCTCATTACACAAAAAAGTATCTCTTCTTATAACTTCAAAATATTAATAGGGCAGCACAGCAAAATATCAAGTGTCAGATGCAGCTAGACTCCAAAATGTTATGCTTTTATTTTAGAAGTATGTTTTTTATTATTGCTGAAACGAGAATTTTAGAAGAAAAACTACCATCAGTTTCTTAACATATAATTTATTTGGAAAAGTCAACCAAAACAATCTGAATTCAATCATCAGCTCAGGAAGCAGATTCCATGACATTTTTTTCCCCTAAATGCTAAATGACACAGGCAGCGATAAAATATGCAGAGAAAGAACCATGTCACAGAAGATATGACAATTTTGATAAATGATGATAAATTGCGATGTAGAATAGCAGTTTGTAAGCTGTTTTCAAAAACATGTATTTTAATGATGATTTTTGCCAAACATCATTTTAGAGAGATATTTTGTAATAAAACCATTGACAAACAAAATTGGTACATTACAAATTCGAATAGAAATGTATTTGAGTTTTCAGCAAACTTATAATTTTACTTTGAATGCAAATGCATTTTAGATCCAGTCAGCTCCTTAAAATGTTAAACACAGTTATCATCTGACCCAGCAATCCCACTCCTAGGGATAAAAGAGAAATTAAAACATACTTTCACACAAAAACTTGTACATGAATGTTCATACATGCAACATTATTCATAAAAAACAAGAAGTGCAAACAACCCAAATGTCCATCAAGTGACACATAATATCAATAGAGCAGAATATTATTCAGCAATAAGAAGGAATAAAGTACTGATACATGCTACAATATGGATGAACCTTGAAAATATTATATTAGGGAAGCCAGTCACAAGAGGCTACATATCATTATGTTTATATGAAATATAAATTCTATTTATATGAAAGGTCCAGAATAGGCAAATCCATAGAAACAAGATGTAGATAAGTGGTTGCCTAGGGTTGAGAGTGTAGAGGGAATGGAGAGTAATTGCTAATGGATATAGGGTTGCCTTTTGGGGTAATGAAATGTTCTAGAATTGTGCATGGTGATGGCTGCACAACTCTCTGGCTATACGCAACCTCTGAATTATACACTTTAAGTGGGTGAACTGTATGTGAACTACATCTCAAAAAAGCTATTTAAAATGCCAGTTAAAAAGGCCAGTCATGGGCTTTCCTAGTGGCGCAGTGGTAAAGAATCCACTTGCCAATGCAGGGGACACGGGTTCGAGCCCTGGTCCAGGAAGACCTCACATGCCGCGGAGCAACTAAGCCCGTGCGCCACAACTACTGAGCCTGTGGTCTAAAGCCCACGAGTCACAACTACTGAGCCCATGTGCCACAACTCCTGAAGCCCACGCGCCTAGAGTCCACAGACCGCAATGAAGAGTAGTCCCCGCTCGCCACTAGAGAAGGTCCACGCACAGCAACAAAGACCCAACGCGGCCAAAAATAAATAAATAAATAAATTTACTTTTTAACAAAAGGGCCAGTCATGTTGTAGCTGTTTATAACTTGCATAGACTTTTCAAAGTCTAAATCCCTAATTATCAAAATGTGTTTCTTACTGTCCACAAATCTCATTGCATTTCCTTACATAAAACCATCTGCCTATTCCACTATAAACACTACAAGCAGTGAAAGGAAGAAAGTGCTTCTAAAATTAAATCATGTTTTCAAAACAGATTTCTCCTTAATATATTTAATTTTAATGATTCACATGTGAATTATCCACACTTTCCATTAGCTATGGTTAAATTTTCAATCTAAGTATCCCCCAATACAAAAGCACATTAACAGGCCATTCCTCTCCCAACACAAGCTGTGTGGACTAAATTTTTAACGTATTAGCTTGAATTTTAAAAGGCAAAACTAAGGAGGCAGATCTCTAAGAAAAGCAAGCATATGAAGTCTCAGAATTTTAGAATGGAAAATATTTTCAAGATTGATCCTCTTCAGGACTACTGAAACTTTAATATCTAAGAACCCCAGGAATTTTGTGATATTCTCTTATCACCTTACTTTTTAAATTTTTATTGGAGTATAGTTGATTTACAATGTTGTGTTACTTTCTGCTATACATACCTTACTATTTTGCCTTATTATTTATATTTATATTAAGTTGATTCCTTTCCTTTTTTTTTTTTTAACTTAGCAATGTATGACACAACACCAGTGAACTTATGGGTTTGGTAAGCTATTTGTACTAGTCTAACAAACATTACAATAAATAAAATTTTAAATGGTGATGTGTCTATCACTTAAAAACATCTTGCACATGATCAGTACTACATATACCACACTTTGGGAACCACTGATCTAGTTTTAACTTCTAATTTTATGGGTGAGAAAGCTGAACTTCCTGGTGACTCTCAAAAGTCTGTGCACATCAGAATCTCCTGGAGGGTTTGTGTTAAAATAGAGATTGCTGGGCTCTTCCCCAAGAGCGTAGGTCTGGGGTAAGGTCTGAGAATTTACGTTTCTAACAAATATCCAGGTGGTACTAATGCTGCTGGCCCAGGGGCCGCCCTTCAAAAACCACTGAACAAAACCTACTAGCCCCAAATTAGAGTCAGACCAGAATTTAAACTAGAACCCAATCTTCTCTTAGATGCTCTTATAATTATATGCTCTATCAAACATGTTTAATGTTGCTCAATTTTATTTACCTTTCACTTAATTTTATTCTTTTCAATAAAGGTGATTATTAAATGCTAAAGATCAGGTTTATACATTTTTAAGACTTAAGAGTTGTTATAAAATAGTGATTAATAGCAATTTAAGGAAAAGAACATTACAATCACCTTTGAGGACCCTGAATCCCTTTTCTTGTTCACATACCCTCAATCCCTTTTCTTGTTCACATACCCTCTGTTAGTCCTTTGAGATAAACATTATCTTCAAGTTTGTGTCTTATCATTCACTTGCTTTTCTTGTTAATTTTCTCATAGCTGTATCTCTAAATAATATATTGTTTAGGTTGTATGTTCTGAGCTTTATACTATATCTTTTTATGCTAATTGCGTTTTTACTCAATATGATGTTTCTGACATGTAGCCCGCGGTTTTTATCAGTAATTCATTGCTTTCATGGCGGGACAGTATTTCATCTACAAGAAAACAGCTCTAAAATTGTTGACTTTTTTTTTTTTTTTTTTTTTTTTGTGGTATGCGGGCCTCCCCCTGCTGCGGCCTCTCCCCTTGCGGAGCACAGGCTCCGCACACGCAGGGCCAGCGGCCATGGCTCACGGGCCCAGCCGCTCCGCGGCATGTGAGATCCTCCCAGACCGGGGCGCGAACCCGGTTCCCCTGCATCGGCAGGCGGACGCGCAACCACTGCGCCACCAGGGAAGCCCCGACTTTTTTTTTAATTTTGAAAAAATCAGAGGTAAAAAAGAAGTTGCAAAAAGAGTCCAGAGAAGTCCTATGTATGCTTCATCCAGTTTCCTCCAATGGTTACATCTTACCTAACTATATTACAGTATCAAAACCAGCAAGCTGGTTTTGGGACAATGCTTGTGTATAGTTTTATGCCATTTTATTATATATGCAACTCTCAATTTTTAAGATCATTCGATTGATATTAATGAATATCTGAGTTACTTCCTTTGTTCCCCCCTGCCACTTAAAGACAATGCTCCTACCTATTAGAAAAATGAAAATCCAAACACTGACAGCCCCAAATACTTGCAAGAATGTGAAGTAATAGGAATGCTCATTCATTGCTGGTGGGAATGTAAAAGAGTACAGCCATTCTGGAAGAGAGTTTGGCAGTGTCTTACAAAACTAAACATACTCTTACTATGCGATCCATTAAATGGACTCCATGGTATTTGCACAAAGGAGTTGAAAAATTATGTCCACATAAAAAACCTGGACACAGATGTTTCATAGCAGCTTTATTCATAATTGCCAAAACTTGGAAGCCACCAAGATGCCCTTCGGTAGATGAATGGATAAACAAACTGGTGCATCCAGATAATGGAATATTATTCAGCACTAAAAAGAAATAAGCCATCAACCCATGAAAAGATATGCAAGAACTTTAAATGCTTATTACTAAGTGAAAGAAGCCAATCTGAAAAGGCTACATACTCTTTGATTCCAACTAAGTGATACCATAATGGTGGATAATGTCATTAGTCAAAACGCATAGAACATACAACACCAAGCGTGAATCCTAATGTAAACTATGGACTTTGGGTGCTAATGAAGTGTAAATGTAGATTCATCAATTGTAACAAATATACTTCTCTGGTGAGTAGTTGATAATGGTGGAGGCTATATATATATATATATATACATATGGGAACAGGGGGTACATGGGAAATCTCCGTACCTTTCAGAGATTTTGTTGTGAACATAAAACTGCTCTAAAAAAATAAAGTCTACAAACTTTAAGCTATAAGATGAATAGGTTCTGAGGCTCTAATGTATAGCATGGTGACTAGTTGCTAACACTGCAATGTATAACTAAAATTTGCTAAGAGAATAGAACTTAAAGATTGACCCCAAAACATATACATATATATTTATATATTCCTCTTTACCATAAATGTACAGCTGTTGGGCTTCCCTGGTGGCGCAGTGGTTGAGAGTCCGCCTGCCGATGCGGGGGACACGGGTTCGCGCCCCGGTCCGGGAAGATCCCACACGCCGCGGAGCGGCTGGGCCCGTGAGCCATGGCCGCTGAGCCTGCGCGTCCGGAGCCTGTGCTCCGCAACGGGAGAGGCCACAGCGGTGAGAGGCCCGCGTACCGCAAACAAACAAACAAGCAAGCAAATGTACAGCTGTGCTCCTGGCTTCTCTAATCTCTTCCAATCATCTATTTATACTTCTGCTCAGTACCATGCTGTCTTAATTGGCAGAGTTTTACAATTGCGACTCTTAATATCTAGTAGGTCAAAAATCCCCATTCACTCTTCCATTTGCTGTTAAGAATCGGCTTGCATGTTCTATGTGGGGGAGGGAGGTGAAGGAATTTCATTGTAGTTTCATAAAATCTCAAACAATTTGGGGAGAGTCATATCATCTGTGGATTGAAATTTCCTACTTATAAATCAGATTTATTTCTCCGTTCCTTTAGTTTTTCTTAAGTGTCTCTGTTTTATAATTTTCTCCATATAGTTGTTGCCTATTTTTGCTAGAGTTATTCCCAGGTACTTTATAATTGTGATAATATTATAAATGGTATCTCACTGCCTTTTCTAAATAGTTGTAGCAGAGTACAGAAATGCTATTGATTTTGTATATTGATTTTGTTTGCAGTATACTTGCTAACCACTTTTATTCATCCTAATACTTCATCTGTAGATTCTTTTGGTTTTTCTACAGGGACAAGATATCCTCAGTGACTAGTGATAGCAGTTTCTTCTTCTCCAATGCTAAGAATTCTTCTTTGTCTTCCTGTATAAGACTTCCTATATAATGCTGCAAAGAAGGATTATCTTATCTTGTTGGTTAAAAGGTGTCTTATCTTGTTTCCAATATTAAAAAAGAATGTTTTCGATGTTTCACCATTAAATATCACATCTGCTGACTATTTATACCTTCTAATCATAGTCTGTTGATTTTGTATCATGAATAGATACTGAATGTTCTGGAATGCATTTTCTACATCTCCTGAGATTAATTTTTTTTTAATCAAGAATTCATTGGGGGACGGATGGATTGAGAGTTTGGGGTTAGCAGACGCAAACTATTATATATAGGATGGATAAACAACAAGGTCCTACTATACAGCACAGGGAACTAAATTCAGTATCCTGTGATAAACCATAATGGAAAAGTATGAGAAAGAATGCATAGATATGTAACTGAGTCACTTTGCTGTACAGCAGAAATTAACATTGTAAATCAACTGTACTTCAATAAAAAACTTACTCTGCACCCATAATGCGTCACACTGTCCTGGACAGTAGAGGTAAAGCAGTGACTAAACAGATGAAAACACTTGCCCTCAGGGAGTTTACCTTGTATTAAAGGAGAAAAAACACAATGAATAAATAAAATGCATAGTTTGTTACATATTGATCAACATAAAAGACAAAAATGAAGTAGAGAGGGGAACAGGTAGTGTGGGGAAGGAGGTCTGCAACTTCAAATGCAGTGGTAGAAATGGGTGTCATTGAGAAAATGACATTTGGCGAGAGCCTGCAAGCAGGAACAAGAGCATAGCTTGTATGCAGTAAGCACTGTACGGCAATATGAAGTTCTGTTACAAATTTTGTAAAGGAAAAGTTAATTTCTGAGTAGGTTCACTGGAAAATATAAATGTTAACATACTATTTTAGTTGCTTATTCCCTATCACAAGCAATGAAGCTTAAAAATCTTACATCAACTATTAAGTAAATTTAAAAAACAGCTGAAACCATTATAACCACCAGTAATATCCAAGTAGCATTCTTGTGAAAAGTATGAAAATAACCATTTCAATATAGAATATAGAAAGGTAACAAAAATTATTGTTTTTCAAAGTAAATTATTATAAAATTTCAACTTGGGTCACAGAAGCCTATCAAAAAAATAAGTATGGGAAAAGCATAAATGGAAAAAACAAATATTCACAAGTACAAGACCTAAAACTCATTGTAAGTACTCCCCGTAAGTTATCTGACCCAATCCAGGGCTAACACTCTAAAGAAACATGAAAACAAAAAGACAATCACTCAGAGACCAGATGACAGAAAGAGGAAAGGAATAGTTTCAAAGATGTGTTACAGAAAGTTCAAGTACAAAATTTTCAAATTAATATCGAGAATGCAAAAGGAAAAAAAGACCCAGCAAGTCTAACTAGCAATGAAATAAATAAGCAAAAACAAAAAGAGAAGTACATCTAAAAACACAAAGATTGACAAAAAGAGAATAAGTAAACTCCTAAATCAAAAGGTCACAGAGTCCCCTTTACCCTGTGAGGACGAGGGTGAAGAAGTCGGCTCTCCGTAACCTGGAAGAGGGCCTTTACTAGAAACTGACCGTGCTCACACCCTTCCAGCCTGCAGAACTGTGAGAAAGACATTTCTGTTGTGTATAAAGCCAGCTAGTCTGTGGTATTTTGTTACAGCAGTCTGAACAGACCATGCACCAGAGTGCACAACTGTACAGTTTCTCCTTTTCCTACTTCACACTTCTTATTAGAGCATCTCTCATGACCCAAGCGTAAGACACACCTTCTCACCATCATCAAGATCCTCCTCCTCTTTGACATATACACACTACTATATATAAAATAGATAACTAATAAGAACCTACTGTCTAGCACAGGGAACTCTACTCAATGCTCTGTAATGGCCTATGTGGGAAAAGAATCTAAAAAAGAGTGGATATAAGTATATGTATAACTGATTCACTTAGCTCTACACCTGAAACTAACACAACATTGTAAATCAACTACACGCCAATAAAAATTAATTTAAAAAAATGATCCCACTCCTCTCTATGGGGGAGGAGCAGGAGGCAAGGAGCTATTGGGAATTCACGAGGGGGCGCCGAGGATCCTGGAATCCCTCAGGCAGCCACTCCATTCAAAAGTTAAAGCCCACGCAAGAGGGAGGAGATATGGGGATATATGTATATGTATAGCTGATTCACTTTGTTATACAGCAGAAACTAACACACCGTTGTAAAGCAATTATACTCCAATAAAGGTGTTTAAAAAAAGGCTTTAACTTTTTTTTTAAGAGGCAGCTTTATCTATGAAATGGATTAAAATACATGAATATGTATCAAGAATAATTATTCCGCGTTTCTTAGCTGAATATGCCTCTAATAAATGTCACTGGTATTTTTCTCAAAAATATATTTTTCAATATGATCTTACTAAAATTTTTTATTTAATAAAAGGTTAAGCGCTTAAAAAAAAAAAGTCACAGGTGTCTTATCCAACATTAGCTCAGGGGATGATTATAGGTGTTTATGAGGGTGGGGGCGGGGGGAATAGGTCAAAGTTAATCTATTAGATTCTTTAGGCAGTACATCTCAGAATCTCTCAAAATGCCACTGTGAATTATGAATCACTAACCTACTTCGGGGGTAGGGTATGGGGGGCACAGAGTAAGTACACATAAGAATGTAGTCTTTCCCATGCCAGCTCACTACGGAACCCTTCATTTTGGCCAAAAACAAAGCACTGTCAGAAAAATGCTGTCCTAAAGGATGGTAAGACACATGAAATTCATAAATCACTTTGAAGGGTTAAAGGAATGCTAAAAAAAAAAAAAAAAAAAAAATTAACTACTGCACCAATGGTTCTCAAACTTGAGCATGCATCAGAATCACCTGGAAGGTGCGTCAAAGACAGACTGCTGGGCCCCATCCCCTCGAGTTTCTGACTAAGCAGATTTTGTGGTTCTGAATTTCTATTTCTAACAAACTGATGTTTCTGCTCAAGGGCCCACACTTGGAGAACTATGGTCCTAAGCCACAGGTGGTGAAACAAAGAAAGCAAGAGATCACGATAAGAATGGTCACGGGAAAAGGAGGAAACCTGGGTGAAAAAAGTTGGCGTGGAATTAAGGAAAGGAGGGATGAATCATCCAGTAAATGGGGTCAAGGTAAAATCACATGGAAATTTTCTTGGGCCTTTTGCTCCCTGGGTGGGCAAAGAGTCTTCCTGGGACCTCAAACAGCCTAAAACTATTCAAACCAGCTTCGGGCACAGTATACATTTAGTGGCAAAAGGATGTCCCCAAGTTCAGGATCTCCGTACTCTGGCTACCACCACAAACCTTACCCACTGACAATGCCTAGAACTCCTCTAACAGGAAACAAAACGTTTTACTTTGTAGCAAGAAATAGAAGTTTGAGAAGGAAATAAGTCCTAAAAAGTGAATATATCATTGTCTACAGATTTCATTCAAAGGGTAAATGACTGCTTATGGATTAACCATAGGTCTAATATAACATGGCATGTCTACTATTCTTAAAATTACAAAAATTCAGTTTTATTACTTTGGAGAGGAAGCATGATGCTACATGAAAGGCATCAAATTTGGTATTATAAGTCCTATATTTGGGGATAAATGACTTCTGACAAGTCTTTTTTTGTTTGTTTGTTTATATTTTTGGCTGCGTTGGGTCATTGTTGCGCATGAGTTGGGGCGAGCGGGGGCTACTCTTCGTTGCGGTGCGCGGGCTTCTCATTGCAGTGGCTTCTCTTGTTGCGGAGCACGGGCTCTAGGCGCGCGGGCTCCGTAGTTGTGGCGCACGGGCTTAGTTGCTCCGCGGCATGTGGGATCTTCCAGACATTTTCTTCATCCATAAAACAGGAGCAATAGGGACTTCCCTGGTGGCGCAGTGGTTAGGAATCGCCTGCCAATGCGGGGGACACGGGTTCGAGCCCTGGTCCGGGAAGATCCCACATGCCACGGAGCAACTAAGCCCGTGCGCCACAACTACGGAGCCCGCGCGCCTAGAGCCCGTGCTCCGCAACGAGAAGCCACCGCAATGAGAAGCACGCGCACCGCAACGAAGAGTGGCCCCCGCTCGCCGCAACTAGAGAAAGCCCACGCGCAGCAACGATGACCCAACGCAGCCAAAAATAAATAAATAAATAAAAATTTATTTATTAAAAAGAAAAGGAGCAGTAATCCCTCACAGATGTGAGGATCAAATGGGATCATGTTTGTGGAAGCATTTGGTCAAGTATAACTCACTGTTTCAATTATCAAGTGTTATGACTACTTTCGGGAGTAACACATTTTGTACAAGCTGTTACTAGATGTGCACTATATTTAAGTTTATGGTGCATTTTCATGTCCAGTGTTATTTATAAACAAGAGATGCCTTCTAGGCTCAAGAGACAAAAGTTCCAAGTGATAATCAGGCATTCATGAAGCTGGGATTTGATAATGTTTCTCCCAGTCTAAACTCAGTGGGAAAAATCTAGAACTGAAAGTGGACACAAACTACTTAGTATTTTAGGAAAGCAGGAGAGACACAACAGGATTGGGGAGAAGTATCGAGTCTACCAGATGCTCTCAGGGACGCCTGGTGTCTACCTACAGAGGCTGCAACCAGCATATTCTTATGACAAAACCCTAAGGTAGTGGGTGGTTTTTTGTTTGGTTTTTTGTTGCCTGACAGTGAGCTCCTGTCCTGATATCTCACTCTGAAACCTATAAAAAGAAAAAGATAAGGGCTGTGTTCCTCCAGTGGCACCTCAGGGTAGGGTCCTCTACCTAAGGCTCTGAAAAAGTAAGGAGGGCACAGTGCTACCTCATAGTACAAAAAGGTAAATTAAAGACCTAAGATGAGGAAAAGATGCTAAGAAGGCCATGGCATGGTGATGGATGAGTCCAGCCTGGCTGTGGCAACCTTCAAGACTTTAGGATAACTGTTGGCAAGCTTTCATTAGAGTAGGTTCAGGCCACAAACGTGAATATTCATCTTTAATCTGTTTAAACAAGGCACTAAATAGGTGTCACTGGTCACTTCCCATCGAACAAAGCCTACAAGACTTTAGGTAAGCATCAAGACAGTGATGTTGGGTTAGGCGAAGATTTCTTAGATATGACACGAAAAAGTATACGGATAAAAGAAACAAATAAGCTGGGCTTCATTCAGATAAAAAATAACATTTAAAAAGACACCATTAAAAAAGTAAAAACATACCATGAACTAGGAAAAAATATTTGAAAATCATATATCCAATAAAGGACTTATATCCAATAATAACAAGTGTTGGCGAGGATATGGAGAACCTGGAACCCTCATGCATTGCTGGTGGAATTGTAAAATTTGAAACTGCTACTTTGGAACAATGATTCATCATATGACCCAGGTAATTACCCCTAGGTAACCACCCAAGTGAAATTAAAACTACACGCACACATCAGCCAGAGCAGCGAAAAAGTGGAAACAAACCAAATGTCCATTAATTGGTGGATGGATAAATAAAATGTAGTATATCCGTCCTATAGAATATTCTTTGGCATTATGATACATGCTACTGCATAACCTCCAAAACATTACGCTACGTAAAAGAAGCTAGACACAAAAGACCGCATACTGTATGATGCCATTTATATGAAATGTCTAGAAAAGGCAAATCTATAGCGGTAAGAAGTAAATTATTGGTTGAATAGCTCTGGGGGTGGGAATGAGAGTGATTCCAAATGGGCACAAGGTTTCTTCTGGAGGGTGATGGAAATGTTCAAAAATTAGATTACAGGATAGGTGCATACAACTCTAAATTCACAGATTTTACTAAAAACCACTGAATTGTATATACTTCAAAAGAGTCAATTGTATGGCATGTGAACTATACATCAATAAAACTGTTTAAAAAAATAAAGAAATTTAAAAGAGAAGTCAGGGACAGCCCTGACCCCAAATCTCACTATGAAATGTTAACATATTTACACAGAAATCTGCCACTTACCCTGATGTCGTCCTTCCAGAAACTTGACTCTTAGGATGACAAAGAACACGGACAAAGAGTAAGAGACCTCCAAACGGGGTCTACCATAGCCATGGCTCATTTATGCACTTTAGACTACAGGAGAAAATGGAAGTTCCCCCCTCGCCCCTACCCAGCCTGAGATTAAAACTTAATGACTCATAGGTACAAATGCAGGGCACCTCATTTTAAGCTCGATTATCTCTGGTTTTCCTCAGCAGCTACATTAACTAAGTGACAGTTAATACTGAGGACAGGATCGGAGGCAAACTATCAAAGCCCAGGCCTCTGGGTCTGGTCAGCCCCTTACAACTTCACACCACTGAGGGCAGGGCAGCAACGGTACCCTGGTGGCCAGCAAGGGTTATGACATCTGTTATCCGAGGCTGGAAAGAGAATCAGTTTCTCAAAATGAGGTCATCAAAATGGCCACGGGTGCATATTTATGATATAGGTTCTCTTGCCTCACTCAAACCAACTGAATCAGAACCTCCAACAATGATACCTAAGAATCTGCATTTTTAACAAGCCCCCTCGATGATTCTTATGTTTTAAATTTTATTGTGCACAAGAGCCCTTTACTTAAGAGAATATTAGAGATGGAAGGAACCTTGATGATCATCTAACCCAAACCTCATATACTGTAGATTAAAACACTGAGGACCAATGATGTAACATGATTTTCAAAGACCAAATATTTCTTTAAACTCTTTAAAAAAAAAACAAAAAAAAAAAACACTATGTCTCTAGTCCTAAAAATTGTTAAGAATACTACTGACAAAAGAGAATATATAATGTACCTTGGAAATATTTTCTTCAAAGATTGATGAAGATAACATGCTTGATCATTTAAAGGGATATGTTTCTGCTCTCAGGAAAATTAATCCAGAGCACCTCATTACCTGAAGCTGCCAACTAAATGAGTCATCATAACAGTGAAATTATTTTTTCCTTGTTGGTATGTTCAGTTTAATTATTGCCTTTTTTCCCCAAACCTACCTCCCTTGAGAAAACGCATAGGTTATTTGACCCAAAACAACAACATTCTTACAGATCACAAGCATTAAGTCATCATCTCCTCTGAAGCCACATCTCCAGTGCTGCAAGTCATATTTTTATATTAATGCAGCCTGAATTCTCCTGTGCGTGGGACCTAAATCATGAGCTAGCAGCTCTTGCACAGAACCTTGGAAATCCAGATGCTTAAACCAGTCCAGATTGTTACCTGACAGATGCCTTTTATCCATAGCCTTTATCACAACCACAGCTTCCGTGAAACTCTCTGCGTTCCATGTTTGTTGAATAATTTTGTCACTTTTTAAAATGGGATAAATAATGCAAATCAATAGCAGAACACTCTAGATCTTGGAATACTGATCTAATGGTTTGTCTACTACTAGGCTGGCGTCTGATGCTTTCTCACGGTAGAAATAGAAAGAGAAAATCTGCCAGCATCAATGATGTATGGTTCTTGCTGAGGTAGAAAACATTCCCAGTACTACCCTACCCAGTTTTGGTGAATGATGCTGTGCTGAAATTTAACAGGAAGGAAAAAAACACCTCGACAGGAGACATTTCCCAAACTGACAACTGAAATTTAAGACAAGAAAATCCAAATAGATCGGAAATGTAATTACAGTAAGACCTCTTATAATAGTGACATACAATGCATTCTTGCGTGTAACATTTTGACAGTCAATCTTTTTTCTCTCTCCTTCTCTTTCATCTCCATACTGCTATCTTTTTTTTTTTTTTTTTTTTCTGATAGATTGTGAGAGACCTAACATATGTCTGAGCACACTTCTATTTTCTGCTATTGAGAACTGTTCCTCAAATCAGGAAGCCATAGCCTGGTACATATCTCTTTGCTAGTGACACTGGTTTTACCCTCTGGTAAAATGAATGGTAGGCTGTTAACACCTCCATCTCATGAAATTCTTACTTCTCTTCCAAGAAAGTCAGATTTTTGTTTCCTTTGCTCCTTTCATGATGCCATCACCACATTCTAAGAATTTTTCACAAAACTTCTAAATTAAGTTACCAAAGTCATTCGTTTTAAGTCTACTAGCTAGAAAAAAAAAGCTCGACTTGTGTTTGCTTCTACTCTGCCTTTAGGGGAGAAAGACTTAAGCTAAGAACAAAACTAAGAGTGAAACCCAAAATACATACACATACATCCTTCAGAAACTAATCTAGCAAATTGCTGCTAAGATAATCGTGCTTATAATGATTCTCTTCTCCCCGGTAAGAGTGTCAGGTATGTAAAAGTCCAATTTCCCTACCTGACTTTTTGGACAACTGCATGTATGAAGAAGCGGGTGCTTAAAAAACAAAAAAAGAAAAATTAAAAAGTCTTTGATCTCTTATTTTTCCCTGGTAACCTGTCACCTCTTTTCACTGCAGGAAAGATTAGTGAGTTTCCACAACAGTGTCTATCCCCAGGAAGTCACATAAAAAGTTCAAAGGCAAGGGCTGTAGTAGAAAATACACTTCAAAACTCAAGTTAAAATGAAAGAAAGTTAAGACCCTGGTGCCCATGTTTGTTGGGGTTTTTTTTGAATTTTAGAATTTTATTTATTTTTTTATACAGCAGGTTCTTATTAGTTATCCATTTTGTACGTATTAGTGTATACATGTCAATCCCAATCTCCCAATTCATCCCACCACCACCCCTCCCCTGCTGCTTTGCCCCCTTGGTGTCCATATGTTTGTTCTCTACATCTGTGTCTCTATTTCTGCCCTGCAAACCAGTTCATCTGTACCATTTTCCTAGGTTCCACATATATGCATTAATATACGATATTTGTTTTTCTCTTTCTGACTTACTTCACTCTGTATGACAGTTTCTAGATCCATCCACGTCTCTACAAATGACCCAATTTCGTTTCTTTTTATGGCTGAGTAATATTCCATTGTATATATGTTTTTTTGTGGCACTGTCCTCACTGCCCCCTCATCCCATGCCACGCCCAACACCACCACCTACCAGGACCAGGGAGATTCTATTCTAACTCAACACCAAGTAACAAAAAGTAATTTGGGTTAAGCTCGGTAAACAGTCATAGGAAGCCGCACCTGGGGAGCTCTTGATCTGCCCATCTTGACGAAAAGGTACATTTTCTATCTTATAAATAAGTAGAACGATAGTTCTAAGCTTGTTCAACAGAACATTTCTGCCAATAATCACATTTCCTGTTAGTCACCTTTTGATATCTTCCTGATTTCAGGCACATATATGTTGTAGCTGGATGAAATGCCTATTTTAAAACGAGGTAATGGCAATGCAAGATTCACTAATGATTTTTGATGGTGGGATAAAGCCTGGTTCAGGCAGGGTAAGAAGAATGAAAAGGCCTGCAGCCTAGGAGCTCAGGAGAACTAGACAGGGATTTGATGGAATCGGCCAGTGAACAAAAACAATGGCTAAGAAAGGAATTAGAACAGAGCAATACTGACTTCAGTAAGTAAGGACTCAATGCTAAGTGGATTGCTTTGTCAATTTTTTGTCCTAAAACAACATGAAAAAAATTTTTCAATGACTTGTAGAGCTTTAAGGCAAAATGCTAAAGGCTGGCTGAGGGAGGGTGGTAGGAAGAAATAAAGATGAACTAGATGCACAGAAATGTCTTTGTCCTGAATTTCTCTAAAAGATACCTAAAATGTTCCTTTGTATAATGCATGTGGTATGCCAAGACTCCTCATTCCTGAGGTAGCTTTGTTATACACAGTACAGCCAAAGTGTCATGTAAGCTGATGACATCATTCATTCATTCACAATTACTGAGCTCCTACTGTATGCCACACACTACATCAGGGTCTGTGTATATAAAGTTGTATGAAACAAATACTTTTCACAGTAGCTTAGTGTTCACACACCTACTCTGGAGGTGAAGCATTGAGACAAAAGATAAAAGGGCTTTAGGGATGCATGCCAGACAGCCAGGCCTCCACACCGACCCACATCTTTCTCCAGCACTTCATTCCAAATATCCAGGCTACAATTTCCTAATCATCTATTTTGGGCTGAGGACACAATACTTTCTGATCCACTGAATTACACAATCAACTGAAATTAGACTCATGCTTCTAACCAGCACTCTTGGTCCACTGTCCATTCGGACACAGGAAGAAGGCAGTCTGAGACAAAGAAGTGCCTCTCTCCTGGACTACTTATCTGAAAAAATGTCTGGGGAGCTATAAGGAAGGCCTGGGAGCTTCAGGGATTTCTGTGACTAGGGCATTCCTTCCCAAAAAGCAAAACCACATCAATTAACCCACTTCATTTCAGCCACTGAGCAGACATAAAATTGAAATAACTTTTAGTTACTGCCCATGTGGGATCTAAAGAAACCAATGATCCATGAATAAGAGGTTCCACAACCCATTATCCAATCCTACTCCATTCCTTTTAATTCTGGAAGGTATAAACTCTGGTAGCTTTGTAATGTTCTCACGACTTGGTTATAGAGAAATGTCAAAATCCACCCATCCATTATCTAAGTCTCAGCTCCATATTACAACTTTGAAATGTGATCATTCTCTCAATGCAAGAATCAGAAATTAACCTGATGTGTGTTGATTTTTTTTAAAAAACTTTTAACCCCCTCCTTTTTCCTTTCCAAAAACATCTTTATTGCTGAACCAATATCCCAGAAATAGACACAGGATCCAGACTCCCTCACAGTCTGTCTCTGGTAAGGAAATAGCTATAAACTATAAATAAGAGCAGTGATTTCCAATCTTCTGAAATGTGCTGTATCTTATCGCTGCTTAATTTTAGGTTACACTCCGGTTCTGCTTTTCTACTTTACCGTCAGAGTGACCTGAGACCTCAGTCCCGGGCACAAAGCACTGTTCTCACTGCCCCGATAGAGTCTAGGGTCCCTAAGAGAGTAGACAATGCTGTGAACTCCCAGCCCTCCCCAGGACCTGTCCAGCCTCACCTCTCACCTCTTCCCCCATTTACACTCTGCTCTCCAGGCAGACCAAATCACGGTGCAGTTCCTCTCCTGGATCTGTGCCTTGTACGGTTACAAATGCTGGACCCCTCCTGACTTGGCATCACAGTAATTAACTCACCAAGCTGTCTACCTGTCCATCTCCCCTAACGAGACTGGAGCTACCGAGCATGGGGAGCATCACTTACTTGTCAACCGCGCTGGCATCTACTAGCTCAGCGGCTTGTTAAAATAAGGAAGTGATGAGTGAGCCCTCCCAAGCGGGGGTCAGAAGTTCCATCCTCAAGTACCTTATTGGCTTCCATACAAGATTGGGAGCTCCTCAAATGTAGGGATGGGGTCTTTCCTCACATCATAATTCCTGATCTTGTTTCCAGAACACTGTTGAATAAATATCTGTTAGATAGGTAGGTAGGTAGGTAGCTAGCTAGCTACATGGGTGGGTGGATGGATGGATAGAGTGTGTGTGTCTTTGGGGGAGAGAAGAACAACACTAAGCCCCTGTCAATGAATACTGAAGGTGATGTTAAATAGGTGAATGTCCTGTAGAGTACTGGGTTAGAATAAGCTGACCCTAGAGCCAAACAGCCTGATCTTCCCACTTGGACTCTCTAAGCCTCAGTTTTTTCATTCACCAATGGGGTTAATGATAGTCCCAAACCCCACAGGGCTGTTGTGAGCATTAAATGAGCTTTAGAGAAGTGCTTGACACACCTTAAGCGCGAAAATCTTGTAAACCAGGAGAACATGTGTGACTGCCACTTATGGTTTTGAATCTGAAACCTCCTCCTCGTCCTGCCAGAAATGACGCATGTGTTAATTTCCTCTCAAAAGCCTGTTAGAAGACACCATTCTGAATGAATCACTGAGGCATGGAATTCAATTCCATCTAGTCACCTCGGTATTTAATCAGTTATTTTCCCAGGGAAAGAGACCAAGGTAAATGTCATAAAAACCAACTTACAGAATCTTCTAGCAGTTCCCAAACCCATACTCACATCGTGGTAATTTGCCCATAAGCCAACCACCAAAGAAACTGAACGTGAAGGAAACACTCTAGTGAGTGTTCTGCCAGAGAAGGAAATTACTGGCCTTTTTTTCTTTTCCTTTTCTTTTCCTTCAGAATAAAAAATGAGCATTTCAAGGATTACCATATTAAAAGGACCACACCAGGAGAACTTCTTTTTTTCCCCAGCCACTTATTTTTCAGAGAAGTTCTATTCTACAACATTTAGACCATCTCCCCACTGTCCTCCAATCCAAGTCGAGGTAGGAACTGCTGAGGCCTCGGAGCAGTGAGCCATTCGACACTTTCCTGGAAATGCACATTAGAGAGGGAAAGAGATTTTTTTTTTTTTTAATGCAAAGCTCATAGCCTGAAGAAAGACAGTACCTCCCACGTGTATCCACCTCCTTCTCTCAGTCCTGGCCTCTCGCATCCAAAAGGCTTTTAACATTTTCTTTAAAGCAGCCCAGGACTCTGCCCAATAGCTTTGTTACTACTGGGTCCAATTTGTCCCGAAGTTTGCAATTAATGCAGTAATTAAAGCCCTTCTGAAGGGCTCCAGAGCCTCCAGAAGAGGCTCTCTTTCTATAGAAACACAATAGGAGGCACATTTAAAAACTATATTTCCATTGCAAACAACGTGGCAGCGTACCCAAACAGCAAAAAGACGATAAGAAAATTATCTGGGGGATAGGGGTCCCTAAGGTGGCACTAAAGGTGGAACAGAAATTCCTTTCAGCGTCATCCACGCTCTGATGCTACTCCTGCAGCAAAGAGAACTCATTTGGGGGCTTCCCTGGTGGCGCAGTGGTTGAGAGTCCGCCTGCCGATGCAGGGGACACGGGTTCGTGCCCCGGTCCGGGAGGATCCCACGTGCCGCGGAGCGGCTGGGCCCGTAAGCCATGGCCGCTGAGCCTGCGCGTCCGGAGCCTGTGCTCCGCAACGGGAGAGGCCACAACAGTGAGAGGCTCGCGTACCGCAAAAAAAAAAAAAAAAAAAAAAAAAAAAGAGAACTCATTTGAAAATGGAGCAAATTAGCAGAATTAAACAGATGGGAGCCCTGGGTCACATCACACCTCTTCATTAATGCATCCAGGATGACGGCAATGTAACACAACAAAACCACAAAAATTAAAGTTTACAAAAGAAAGAAAACCCATCCTTTTCTATATTGACTGAGAACTTAAAAGATTTAATAAAGATCGACCATAGTAATAACTGATTTTCAAACACAGGTCGAGACTAAGAGTCCTGGGTGCAAAGCATTAGCTTTCCGGCTCCAGACCATGTCACGCTACAGAACGATATAAAGGCAAGCTGGTGTTGGAAGAGGCCCTGGGTTTAAAATCCAGCTCTGACTTTGACTATAGTCATGGATGAGGAAGTTTGGGTCACATATTTAGACTTTCTGAGCCTGTGTTTCCTTATTATAAAATGGGGGTAATAGAGCTTTCTTCCAGAACTGTTGTAAGGCTCAGGACCACTGCAGATATAGAAAGTGCCCAACCATTCATATCTGTTCCTCTCTGCGCGTTACTAAGTTTCTTTGCTTAACCAAACTTTAGTCAGGCTCCTGAACCTTCTCCGAGGTCCATCTGTGCAGTTCTTTGTAAAACCTGGTTTTAGCACGAACACTTCTAAGTCAGTTTAACAAGAACTCTCCTCCCCTTGGTATCTGATTGGTTCTGTATCCTCCACTCCACCCCCAGGTGATGTCTGATCACCCCGGCCTGTCTTCAGCAAGGATCCTTTTTGGTCATTTTAGCCAGAATCCCTATTACCCCATGATTCCTCTTAGTAATTTCCCATCCACTGCCTCCACCCTGCCACTTGCTTGGCCATAAATCCACACTCACCACTTGCCCATGCTGTATTCAGAACTGAGTCCAGTTCAATACTGAGGTCTCTTTTCCCTGCTGCAAATGTCCTGAATAAAATATGGTTTTCCCACTTTAACTACTGCCCAGCTCTGTTTTCTCTGTGCCGCCCCCTGCCATTTATGGTCCCCACCCAACCTAACCACCCTCAAGAAAGCTTATTCTGACCCTTCCAGGTAAAAATGAGCTCCACCTCCTCCGAATACTTCTATCATTTATCCATGACTTGATCATTTGACATTTTGCCAAGAATAATCTTGTAGTGTAGTTATTTTCCAAGGCCCAGATACTTCCCAATGAGACTATAAACACACTGATCAACCATACTTTCTTTATCCACCCCAGTCCCAAGCAGAGTCTCTGACCTTGATTAATTCCTAACCTATTAAGTTTTGCCAGTTGATTGTGGTGTGTTCTTTTTCCCTCTCCTGAAGAAGTTAGCAACTGCCATGCCTGAATTTGCAATTCAACCACCATTTCCCTCTCCATGTGGTTGCATCCTCCTTTGGGGTCTCTCAAGACTCGGCACAAAGAATCTACTAAAACAGTTAATTGTTTTCTCACTATAATATTAACTTGAATTAAAATATAATGTATACTAACTGCTGTTTTAGAGGTTAAAGACGAAAGTTCCAGAAGACTATTGCAGGAAGAAATCTTAATGAACTGGTAAAACAATCCCTCCACCTGGCTCTGGAAAACTTCCCAGCCAACTTCTTAACAAGCTTTCACTATCCATTATACCTTCTCTCTCTCACATTTTCCACCTTTCCCCACCCTGGACGTGTGCTCCCAGGGATGGCTGGAGGATGTCCCTACACACAGTTAATTCCTTCACCACTCATTTAAATCATCTCTTTTTCAAAGGAACCCAACAAACCTTAGAGTGGAAAAATATCGTGAGTTAACCGATCGCTTCCTCCCCGTAAGAGAATTCCCAGGAGTGGGAGGCCCTGACGGCAGGCGGATCACTGCTGCCTCTCTCTGCGGGAGAAGGAAGGAAGGGGGCTCTGAGCAACGAGGGTGGTCAGGAGAAGTTAGGTCAAAAACGACAAATGTCTACCACACTGCAAAAGAGTAGAGCATTTCTCCCTGCCTCTCTTTTCTTTCAGCCCATCAACCAGAGAATCTTGATAATTATTTTACAGGGAAAGGTCACATTCTCCTAATCAGACTGAGTTGTGAATGAAATCAAGTTGAAAACATCTACCTGTTCTCTTTGCTTTCTCGTTTTCTTCCCATCATCTCAACCTGCAGCTCGCTCCTCTGATTTCCATTTCCAAAAACAGAAAAGAAGGGGAAGTTTGGGAGGAGAAAGCCACCCACCAGAGCAAGCAGAGCTGTACTTTGGAGAGTCCCTCACCTACTCAAAGTGTGGTACAACCTACACACCTACCCGAAAATTACACACATCTGTGTCCTCTGCCCCATGAAAGCCCTGCTCCTAACTAGACAAGGTGCCACATAAAAATATTTCACATTTGGAGGAAAAAAAAAAAAGTGCAGTAAGTCATGCTTTAAAACACTCTACTAGGTGCTGCTGGAGACCCACACATGTGTAACCTTCAATCTCCCACCTGCAACCTAACCAGGAAAATAAGCACACAGACACCATCATCCAGAGCTAACTGCATAATGGGTACCAAACAAATAGTAATGGTAATAATACTGGATCCTCTTTGGACTGTGCTGGTGGCTTGAAGGTGGGGGGAAGGGTATGGATTCTGTGTCCTGCCCTTCACACCTCCCTTCCTCTCTGGGGTTCCCTGCTGAGGGGCCTGAACACAATAATTGGCATCATTTTTACAGATAGGGGGACAAGTTTAATTTTTTTGATGACTTCCAAATCCAGAACTCCTTTGGTAAACAGTGTCTGGGTACAAAGCTTAGCCACAAAGTCTCCCTGAAGTTTCCTACTTTCTCCAGTCCAATCTATCCTGGGTCTGTGGAGCACGCCCACAGCACTGCAGCAAACCAACCTCACTGAGCGCTGACACAGACCCCAGAGCATTGCACTGGGGTTCTGGGAGGGTCCCACCCACGCTGTGCGCAGGTAAGGCTGGGGGGCCTGCCATGCATAACAGGCAAGGAGTCCTCCAGCCGTCCCTGGGAACACAAGCCCTTTCACACTTGGCCACAGACAGGGAAACACGGCCCAAAAGGACACAGGGCCCCATGAATGACAGCCTGAATCAATCATCCGACCAACTCCTCCTAACATGGGAGGAACTTGTGAGGAGGATGGCAGGAAAAGGAACCCAAAGGATTCCCTTATTTTCTCTTCCCAGTGACGAATTCTGGATACGTTTCATTCCTCTGACCCACAAGTGTTTCTATCATTCTCGAATTCATTCCATCCCAGTAATGATAACGAAGTCTAACTAAGGAAGACTCAGTTATCTCATGCCATTAGACATGTAGGAAACAGACACGCAGAGATGCTCCACCAGCCCCTACTACAAAGCTAGCTGGACGAGGCCCTAAAAGATGGAGAACCTGACTTTTTTTTCATTTATTTATTTACTCATTCATTTATTCATCACTGCATCTGTATCACATCACCTGGACCCAGCACATTAAAGCAATCTGCAGACCAAATGAGACCTAGAAATGGATAAACAGGAACCCAGGAATGCAGGGTAGCAGGTGGAACCGATAGGCATTGAAAATGCAAAGGCTGCAACATTTGTTTTGTGTTTTTGAAACAAGGCTGGAAACCACAAGGCCTAAGCCCATGACAGCCTTCTCATGACATTTTCAGCAGCCCTTCATTCATGGAGACGAATGCACTGTTTTGAAGGACAGCTCATTTTCAGTTAGCCGCGCAATATCAACCTACACAGGTTTTTTAAATTATCATTTTTAAATTAAGGTGAAAAGTGTTCAAATGCCACAGAGCTCCTGAGCTTGTGAAAATCTGGAAATCTCCCCCATGACCACAAATGACCCGCCCCCCTCCACCAAGTGCCCAACTTAATTTGATGGCTTCATTTACCCTGGACGTGCCAGCCCCACGTCCTGTGCTGGAAAAGTCATTTGCTCTCGGAAGGTATTCTCTGGTCATTCCCTCTTCTCCTTAAAGCCCATCGTGTGGTCAGAAAAAGACAAGAACTCAGGTTAAACCCCAAGATGACCCTTTTTCCTTCTGATTTCACAAACTACTTTGGGAAAAGATGGCCTTTCCGAGACCGCTGAGCTGACAGATTGTAAAACACGAATCTGCATCATAAGGGTAAGGTCCTTATTCAGCAATGTATCCGAGAAGCATTTGTTTCATCCCTACATATCTACAAAGTGTTACAGATGCATCTGAAACGAATGCATGAAAGACCCACACTTCCCTAAAACATTGCCAACTACAGGCTCTGCAGACGTAAGTTTGCCCTCACACTACAGCAACTACCTTAGGTAGCACCTGCTGAGTTATGAGGTTAAAAATTTAGAAATTAATGCAGTGTTGCTTATATTCCATTTCCAAGATTCTGGTTCACTAATTCACTTAAGGCCAAGACCAGACCCAGGTAAGCTGAAGAACCTCCATTAAGATAAATGAAAGTCGGCCAGACCTCTGGGAGCGGACAGGAAATTCCTTTGATCTGCTAAGAAATGTCTGGGAGCTAAACAGATTAACATGGCATTGTAAAAGGACTTCTCAAATCAACGGCTCTCAGAGTTTATTCCTTTTAAATGTAAGTAGGCAAATATCCTGTCCAGCAAATAAACATACAAATGAAGAACCAAATCACATAAACTGGGGAAACAGTAAATCATCATCATAATAGCATAACAAGAAGAACTGTAATTATTTTCCATCTTCTAATCCAGAAGCAATAACACGTCAGATAAATTTACAATATACTTAGGTACTGCAATAGTTTTAATGGGTGGTCGCTATTAAACGTTAGTAATAAAAAATGTAAAAACAATTAAGAATGAGACCAGAGACATGAACTTCCAAGAATGAGGGCCAAACAATATCATCGAAAATAACTATGTTACTACAGACTCCCAACAGTGTATGAAAAAAACCTTACCTCAAGATAAAAACAAAGGCATGTTTTCTGATAATAGCATTGAAGCCAGGGTATTATTCTATTTTCTCCTACTAAAACAGAAATTACATTTCTTCCAAGGAAGTGTTGATATACATTTTTTCATCCCCCCCCGCCCCACCAAAAAAAACATAGTAATAACTTCTCCCCCATTTGGTGAGGTTCTTTTGTGAGAGTTTTATTATCTCTAGTGGGCAGGTGGGCCTGTGTTTGTTATACAGAAGTTATCCAAGAAAGGAGCAAATGTCTAGTATTAATTGATACACTCCCTGTTCTAATTATTTTTCCAACTCAAGATACACATATGCAACATGCTTCTACAAACAGTTTTTAACACACTCCGAAAACATAAAGTGGAACAATGCCATCTACCTGAAGTGTTATCTTAATTAATATGCCCTCTAAAGGTTGCTTGTTTGTTTTTTGTTTTGCCCCAGCAGAGGTGCCTTCTCCTTCCTGGGAGAAGTTCATAGATCTAAACACTTGTGACACATTTGTGACACGTTATGCCTGTATTCTGGTTAAGTGTACACCTACCGTTTCTCCTCAGCTGGATTATAAATTCCTCACACTTCTCCACGACCCACTTAACAACAATTGTACCACGCCAGGAGCAGTGAGTGATCAATAAATAAGTATCTGTGGAATTAGGGAGGGCAGGGAATACATACTATTGCTTTCATTATTTACATTATAATGGTCATCACATACAGTGCCTTTCATTTTTTTCTAAGGACGTAGTGAGATAACAAACAGGAAGGGCTTAGCACAGAATGAGCACACCAAATAAGCTCAAATCATCTGTAGTGAGAAGACAGGAAGCAGCATTATGTCCACTTTTTGTCGTTACCAAGGTTGGTTTTCATCTTGCTCAATTCCCTAAGATATTCTAAATGCAAAAAAAACCCCGCTCTCGGCCTGGTTCCACAGAGCCCACAGCAAGATGGGAAATCTTCCCCAAGCCCAGAACCTAAAACGGTTGAGCAGCCATCGTGCACTCCAGTTGGGCAAGTGGAGTCAGGCAGGTTGATCTTTCTCTATGTGTTGGAAGCTTCCCTCAAAGTCATTCTTGGATGAAGGCCATTGCAATTCCCCTCCCCAAGGGTACCTGCCCCAATCAGGGTTCAGTGTGAGGGCGTCTCCACTCTCCTCCCCGGGGAGTCTCGGACATACTCTCTCTCAACCCCCTTTCCACCATCTTGTCTGCCCACATGGTACCCGCTGCTCTGCTGAGAGCATCCTTACTTGGTGTCCCATTATTACTCATTCTTGGCACCAGTCCCGGAGTTCATTTGGATAGGGCATGTTATCATTTAACTTTTCTAGGTAAGATTTTCTTTTTTCCCCTTCACGCTCAGTGTCTTTCACCTGCCACCATCTACAGCATCCTGCAGAAAGAACCCTCACTGTAGAGCCAGCACGGCTGAGCCTGGACACCCGCTCCTCCGTGAACAAGCAACTTCCCAAACATGATTCACACGGAGGGAGGCTGCCTCGGGAAGCAGAGCAGCTCAGCCCTCAGAGAGCATCAGAAACAGCCGGAGAGCGGTAGGTCTGGGGCAGACTCTGCAATCTGCAGTGTTAATGAGCCCAGGCTGGTCCAGGCTGCTGCCCCACACATCACCCTTGGAGGAGCGCTCTGTTAAAGAACCTTTGGTGCCACAGATCAAAAAAACAGGAATTCGTTAAGGGAATGGAGAGCACAGCACTCAAGCAGGTGATGTTCATCTTTACTTCTGCCTCTATTACTACTTCCTGCCGTGTCCCCAGCTACACTGCGTCCTCCCTGCCTCCAATCAGGCTCCACGGTGACTACCCCTTACTCTCCCAATTAGCATAAATAGGGCACTTACTATGACCTAGGTGCTCGAACTACACTATCACAGCCCACATTCCCTCATCTCTAAGAGAGACACATTATTTGCATTGTGCATCAAGTTTAGAACCATCAAGGAATGTTCCCAAGGTCACAAGTGACGGAGGTAGGTCCAGGGAGCAAGGCCTGACCCTTAAGCTGGGTGCTAAGTCCGCGCCAGCCTCCAGATCGTCCCTTCTGGACCCCATCAGGTCTCATTTCCTTCCTAGAGAAATATTAATGTCCATGTGCGGTGTCTGCTCATTCAGACACGCACTTGTTAGCACAGACCTTTTAGAGAAACGATATCAACTCTTAACAGGATAACCTGGCTTGTTCGTTGCAATCTGTTGAAGACATGGTTTTGTCCAAATGGATCTGACTTCAACACCCTCAAAATGCATCCAGTTCTCCCCAGCCAGTCACCCATTTGGAAACTCTCTGAAGACAAATAGGAAAGTGTCCACTAGCAAACGTGGGTGCTCCCCACGACCAAGAGGGCAAGATGGCCTCGCTCAAAGGATGGTGTCACCAGACTTCTCCCCGACTACATTGCTCCAATCCTTGTCATGGTTCTAACAGAGGAAATCAAATGACTTGAATGCAAAAAGATGTTCTGCCTCCCAGCAGCTGCCTGACCTTTAAAGTTCTGTAAACCTCTTTGAATCTTGGGTTAAAATTGGAATAGAGTGCTATACCTTGCAAGATGGTGTTCAGGAATAAAGGAGGTAAAATATATAAAGAATGTTCGGCACATACGAGAAACTCAGTAAATTCTAATTCTCTCTTTTCTTACCCAGCTTCTGATTTTCCAGAAAATCCTCAACTTTACGCATTGAAAACACATTAGGGACCCAGAGTCCAAGGACTCCCATATCACCTGAAGGGAGTTCCCCAAACGCAGAGTCTCAGGACAAAACCCTGGACCAAATGAATTATTAGCTCCAGGAGTTAAGCCCGGGGATCTGTATACTCTAATGTGCAAACCCTGCTTGCAAACCACCTGTTTGTCCAAGATCAGAACATTTGGTCCAAAAACCCATCTGTGGTTCTACGGGGTGAATTAGACCAAGGGGCATGCTGCTGAGGTCAAAGGTTTCAGAACTGTTCTTCCTATTTTTTTTTTGGAGATTTCCTTTTCATCCCTTCCTCAATTTCTTTTGATTTATAAATGTACAGTTTTCCTAAATCTGATTCTTAGCTTACGTACACTGTATTAAAATTAGGCAAACCCAGTGTAAAAAAAAATCCTTGCACAAAAACACTCTTATTGCACAGAAAGTAAACAAATGAAAACAGGAAATTCAAAACCATTCTTCCTATGGTAGCTCCAAGTCCTCATGCAAATACAGGTATGAATGCATCAATTCAGCAGCTGACCAGACAATAAAAAGACTGTACATAGACAGGCAGGAGAAACGCATTCAGTTACTGTCAGAATAACAACTTTGCATTTCTTGACTAGCGCTCGTTAAAATGCCCAGTCAGAGCTTCAGATAAAGGTAGCTCTAATACATTGTCCGAGGACCTTTAGATTCAAATATATTTTTTTAAATTAGATAGATAGATGTCACTTCTCAAGTCCTTACGTGACGAAGCATTAAATTCCCATAGGACCCAGGTACCTACTAGAGAGACAGTAGTTAGTTCTCAAGTCAGCGTGTCAAGAAATAGTTGAACCATTATCTGTCACTGAAGTGGCTTACTTGGCACGCAGAAAAGAACTCTTAGCCAAGGGGAAAAACGCTAATAAAAGGGTGACCCTTCAGCAACACTTTAGTTACACTATATGTAACAATTTGATGATTTTTTAAAAAATCATATCTTTATACAAACTACCCATTAGATCCTTCAAGTAGAATCATTCTTCCCAACCCCACATCAAAAAAAGGTTGCGTTTTTATATATTTATTCATTTATTTATTTTTGGCTGCACTGGGTCTTTGTTGCTGCACGTGGTCTTTCTCTAGCTGCGGCGAGTGGGGGCTGCTCTTCCTTGTGGTATGCGGGCTTCTCACTGCAGTGGCTTCTCTTGTTGCGGAGCACGGGCTCTAGGCGTGCGGGCTTCAGGAGTTGTAGCACACAGGCTCAGTGGTCGTGGCTCGCGGGCTCTAGAGTGCAGGCTCAGTAGTTGCGGCGCACGGGCTTAGTTGCTCCGCAGCATGTGGGATCTTCCCGGACCAGGGCTCGAACCCGTGTCCCCTGCATTGGCAGGCAGATTCTTAACCACTGTGCCACCAGGGAAGTCCCGGTTGCGTTTTTAAAATGGCTTCCTGCTACCTAGGTTCAAATAAATAAAAATATTGCTAAAAGCCAGTCTTGATAATCCAGAAGCTGGCCATGAGTACTTCAACCCACCCCTGTCTGGAGTCCACCCCTGGCACTTGGCCAGAACTCTTTAAAAAGCCTCCATGCTGTTAAACTATGTGCACTTTAAAATGCAAAAAAAATGGTACAGATGAACTTATTTACAAAACAAAAATAGTCACAGATGTAGAAAACAAACTTATGGTTACCATGGGGGAAAGGAGGGGCAGGGGAGATAACTGGGAGATTGGGATTGACAAATACGCACTACTATGTATAAAACAGATGACTAATAAGGACCTACTGTAGAGCACAAGGAACTCTACTCAATACTCTGTAATGACCTACATGGGAAAAGAATCTAAAAAAGAGTGGATATATGTATAACTGATTCACTTTGCTATACACATGAAACTAACATTGTAAATCAACTGTACTCCAATAAATTTTTAAAAATAAGAAATAATGAAATGCAAAGCGTTTGGCAGCAGTCAGCACTCAGGAAGTGCTGCTTTGGGCAGGCTCTCCCTTCCCCACCTTCCGAAATGATTTTCCTAGGGACACAGCTGACCGCTTCTTCCATCCTGATCCCTTGCTAAGTCTTCCTTTTCCTTCTCTGGTTGCTCCTTCCCTGTCACCTCTGTCCCCTCCTCTGCCTCACCATTAAAGGTTGCTGTTCTTCATGCTTCTTCTTCTACTCACCTTTCCTCACCCTTTACCCACTTTCCCTCAAGCAACTGTATCTACTCCCTGGGGAGAGAAATAACCACGTCCTTGTCCAAAACTCCCATGTTCCTAAATCTAACTTAGACTTCTTTTTCTGAGTTCCATCCATCCAAGTGCTGACTTGGCATTTCCATTTGGACGGATCAAAAACACAGTAAGCTTCACCCTCCTTCTGCAGTATTCCCTATCCCCTTCCTAACGCGCACACAAGGGCTCGTACCAGAAACCCAGGCATCAGCCTCCACATCCCCCTTTACAAGCAATCCCCCTTCATAACCAAGATGAAGAGATGCCTCCAAAACCATCTCGAATCTTCTTGCTTCTCTTCACCCCTCCTGCTCCCTCTCTAGAGCGAGCCCACATCCTCATCCCACGTGGAGCCCTGAGTTCCCTGCAGGCACCCAACATCCCTTTCCGTCCGTTCTCTGCACAACAGCCAGTTGTGATATTTTCAAAATGGAAATTTTATAACTGATGTACTTAAAAACGCTACAGTGGTTTCCCAGGTTTTTACGACAAAGTCCAGAACCCTAAAACTTCCAAAATAATCTGATTTTTCTCCTTACCTCTCAGACCTCAGTCTTGCCTCCTTTCACTTACCTACACTGTTAAGCGATCTCATGATTCTCGTAATTTATTTAAGCAACATCCTCAGAATGGCCCCTACAATCTTTCTCACAGGTCAGGAGTGCCTAAACCTAAAAGGAAAGGAATAGGACTTGGGGGCTACAAAAATTGATTGAAGAAGTGGTAAATTAACGACAAATTTCTAATCCATTTTAATGAATGAACAGATACGTCCTTGACTGACCTGCAGGTAAGGACACTGCCTTAAGCTGTTCTAGAACCCAAGAACCTCGCGGAGCCAAATGGCCCATGATGAGGATGAGGTTGAAGAAGCGTACCACACGTATATGATTAGTCTCTATCCTTTACACATAATTTTTTTTAGTTTTGTTTTTTGGTCCCACCATGTGGCATGTGGGATCTTCGTTCCCCGACCAGGGACCGAACCCACACCCCCTGATGTGGAAGCACGGGGTCTTAACCACTGGACCACCAGGGACGTCCCTACACATAATTCTTAAGTATCCTCTTTATGTTCTCAATATTTAATAAAAAAATTTTAAGAGTACAACAATAACATGCATGATGTAGATGCACAAAAGACTAATTATTTTACACAACTTCACAACCATGCATTTATTGTCTCCATTCACCTGTTATGAGTTGGTTCCTTTTCCTCCTGGGCTGCACAAAAGCAGCACAGGCATACAACCAGCACATCATAAATTCTTACTAACAGGAAGTAGGTGGATAGTATTGGCAACTTAATCATTTTCATGGACTTTTCGATAGTATTTTATAAAGAAATATTACTGAGTACATAATGACAGTTATTTAGCAAGTTCCTGGAAATACAACTATGAAAAAAGTTAATAAAAGTGATTTAAAATGGTGGAACGATTACTCATCAATACCGTTAATACACTGGGCAGGTAGAACCTAACAATTTTGCTTTTTACAGACAGCTTGACCAGCCATTTTTAATTTATCCTACTAAGTAACGTGATCATGAAAGCCAACTAAGTCGGCAGTGATAAAGCCTGAGAGCATTTCGCCACAGACCCTATATCAGAATGATCTGTTAGGGCTTCCCCGGTGGCGCGGTGGTTGAGAATCCGCCTGCCGATGCGGGGGACACGGGTTCGTGCCCCGGTCCGGGAGGATCCCACGTGCCGCGGAGCGGCTGGGCCCGTGAGCCACGGCCGCTGAGCCTGCGCGTCCGGAGCCTGTGCTCCGCAACGGGAGGGGCCACAACAGTGAGAGGCCCGCGTACCGACAAAAAAAAAAAAAAAAAAAAATTTAATGCAAAATGCGAAGCTTAGCACAAGAATGAGCACGTGGTCCACACGGTATTTATCTGCCGTAAACATGGATGGCTGTTATGTCTGATCTGCATGGAACTGTTCGGCTCATCCACTGCAGTGAGGCAGCAAAAGGCAAACCTGTCTCCTTTCCAAAGGACAGCTGAGCCATTAAGAATAAAATGACCACTGCAAATTGGAACCCTGCCTATTTCAACCAATTTGGCCGGAAGTGTGGTTCAGCTATGCCTCAGGTGGCAGCACCAGTCTCTTTCAGAGGAAAGGAAAGACTAGAATAGCTTGTGTCTGTCTACTCACTGACAGAAATAAACTATTGAATTTGCACTGTAATGTATTTGGGGTACCATTTGTTACAGCAGTTAGCCTACCCCAACTGGTACATCTACTATGAGCAAGGCAATGGTCAAAAGGGACCAATTCCCTTAAGTAAGATTCAGTCTTTGTCAGTATTTCTATTAAAAACAGCATGTATTCCTTTTCTTTATTAAAAGGAATGTACAATCGCCATAGACATTTTAGAAGTACACATGAAATTCCTAACATCAATAATTCTAATGCCTAACTGATAACATTTTGTTATATAGATTTCCAGGCTTTTATTTCTCTTTAGATTGACAGATGGATATAAATAGATAATAGTAAAAGCAATTATACAGTCTGCATTATATCTTTTCACTTGACAATATACTATGAATGTATCTGTAAGTCATTATACTTTCTTCCACAACAAGGTTCTTAAAGACAACACAATCCATTATATAGCCATACAGTTTTACGTAACCATCCTCCCACTGAAGGACATAGTCTGGAACAACGGGTAGCAAAGGTACAGGAAGTAGACAGAGAAGCAGACCATTATGGGGAAGAATGAACAGTAGGTGTAAATGTAAAGATCCCTCCTGCCACTTGGCACGTGGGGAGCCATGCCATCAGTGTAGCACAGGGCTCCAGGTAGGAGAAGAAATTGGATAAGAACACTTGGATAAAAGGTGAATGCCTTCTAAGCCATTCTAAGGAGTTCAGATTTTATCCTGATGGCAGCTGAAGAGGTTTAAGCAAGGGTATAGTACCATCTCTTCTGCTGTGGAAAGATCATTAGCAATAGTTCAGAGAATGAATTTAAGATGAGGAGAATTCCTGAGCAAAGATAAGAGGCTATTAGAGTAAGGCTGAGAACTGCTATAGAAAGAGTGGAGTTGGGGTAGAAGGGAGGGTCTGAGATGTGTTAAGGAGGTAGAATCAATAAGATCTGGTCACCAAATGGATACGGGGCAGGAGGAGAGGTTTCCAGTTGGGCCAACTAGGAAGACACTGATGCTACCATATGGTGAGGGGTTCACTAAGCTCTTATGAGCGCTTACTACTCTATGTGGCATAGAATAAGCCCTCACTCCAGGAAGTCACTGGTAGTAACAGCAGCGACTGTAATAGGAGTAGTGATAGCAGTTTCATCATTAGTATCCAGGTGTCCAGATGGACTGGCAGGGGACATGATGAGATCCTGTTTAATATGTTTACCATGAAGTGTCTGTAGGACATTTGGGTGGGTTATCTGGTAAGTGCTTGAATATACTGATCTGGAGCCAGAAAATAGGGTCTGGGCTAGAGATATGGACCTCGGAGCCATAGTTGATAAGCACCATTAGATCTGCTGGAACAGCTGGACTCACCAGAGGCAAAGGAGGGAGCAAAACAAAACTCAACACAGTTGGGTCTTGCCTGGCCCGTGTGGCACTGCCAACGCCTCTTCATGCAGCGACTTAAAAAGATCAAATTATTTCTCATTTGCCAACTTGTTTCTGTATTGTTCCTTCTACTCACAAAAGGACTAAAATATATCATCTTCTTGCCCCAACCATAAATATCATAAGCTGAGAAAGAAGGTCTTTCAACCCAAGTCTGCATGAAGGTGGGAACTCTCTCCCCACCATCATCAGAACAGGTGCCATCAGCTGGAAACCAAGATTTCCCTACTCTCTGAGCTGGTCTCGTCCATTTCCACAACAGCACTAATTATTAAAACCTAAAACAGTGTCAGATTTACACTGTTAAAATAAATAAATAAAAATTCATAGTAAAGCACTTTGAATCTTGTCATTTTATAAAACAAATGACTGAACTTCTTGCTTTAAAAGTTTACAGTTGTAAATTAATATATTAATCATACTTTATAGCTTCAAAGACAGTATCTGCTTTTTGAAAAGACGATGCTTGTGAACACAAATAACTATTTTTGACAGTGTAATAAAATGACCCAAAAGGCAAGGGAGGCGAAAAGCTTTGGAGGAAAGGGGAGACACTTTTTCACTCTCCTTAAGCTGTCACTCCTCTTTCGGAGTGTCCAAAAGTTTCACAATTGTTTGTCCGTGACTGTTCTCCACAGAACAAGACTAAAATGAGAAGAGATGGAGAGAAAAGCTCGACAGGCATTAGCAGAAGGGGTTTGCATGTTGGGTCATTTCTGAGATGAGGACCAGATGCAGTTTGAATGGACCATGGACAGCTCTTTACTTCCACCTTCTCATGCTGCATATTAGGGAACTGAGGCCCAAAGAGGTAAAGTTACTCACCCCAAACCACCCAGGTACTAAACTACAAAGGTAGAAGTGGAAAGGAGTTCTCCTGGCTCTAAGGCTGGGGCACTTTTCACTTGTAAGCCGAGGACACCCCAAGTGCCTGGCTGCAAGGATACTGTGGTCTCCCGGGTGAGGCAAGACATTCACAGCTAGAAAAATTGTTAGACACATCAGTTTTTAAAAAACAAAGATAACATAAGGGAAATTTGAAATGCACCACGTATAAAGTATGGAGTACAACATAGTTTATATGGTGCTCTGTATTCAAAGGCTAGAGTGAGTATTTCTGGCAGGATCGTTATTAGGACTGCCGTGGAAGCAGTAGGTTACAGCTGTCCCTTGAAGGAGACATAGAATTTCCATGGACAGAAATGAGGGAAGCAGACCCAGGCAGAGGAAGTGGCATACGTAAAAACTAGAGGATTAGGGAAGCACATGGCCTGTTCACGAAGCAGACTGGATAAAATCGTTCACAGAGTACAAGTGACAAAGATTAGGCTTGGTTTGGATTCAGGAGGACCCTGAATGTCTGGGTCTAGAGGTAACTATGATGCATCCACTGAAAGTTTGAGCAGAAAAAGAGGTCTAATGAAAGTAGTATTTTAGAATGATTCGTCCTCCAGTGCAGGGTTTAACGAAAGTCAGTTTGGAGCAATGGACAGAAATAGAGGCAGGGAAATTATAAAAAAAGGAAACTTAATAGATAAAATCAATTAAAAGATGCTGATACTAATCCCAGTATGATAAGGTCTCTCTCTGGACCATGTTGATAGCAATATGAATAGGAGTACAACATTCTTATGGGGACTAAAGGCCAAGTTTAATCTTTAAACCTTTTATCAGTTTTTATTAAGCTATTATCTATTGTAATTTGGTTATTTGGTGGCTTCAGATTCAGGAGCCTAAATGCTGGGTAAATTAAGAGTTGAAGAGATGAACACCTCTGCCTCTGAGAACTTTTATTAACGACAGTGTAATCAGAAGCACTAACTTTGAAGAGAAAACAACAACAATACGAAAACTGCTCATCACCACTTCACACCCAACAGGATGCCTATCATCAAACCAATAGAAAATAATACACATTGGCAGGAATGTGAAGAAATGGGAACCCCTTGTGCACTGCTGGTGGGAATGTAAAACGGTACAGCTGCTGTGGAAAACAGCATGGCAGTTCTTCCAAAAATTAAACATAAAATTACCATATGATCCAGCAATTCCACTTCTGGATATGTATCCAGAAGAAGTGAAAGCAGGGTCTCGAACAGATATTTGTACACCCATGTTCATAGAAGCACTATGGACAACAGCCAAAAGGTAGAAACAACCCAAGTGTCCACCAACAGATAAACCATGTGGTACATACACACAATGGAATATTATTCGGCCTTCAAACAGAATGAAATTCTGACACATGCTACAACATAGATGAGTCTTAAAGACATGATGCCAAGGGAAGTAAGCCAGTAACAAAAAGGCAAATACTGTGTGGTTCCACTAAAATGAGGTAAAATATAGTCAAATTATGGAGACAAATTAGAATGGTAGTTGCCAGGGGCTGGAGGAGAGGGAAAAGGGAATTACTGTTTAATTGGTTTGGAGTTTCAGTTTGGGAAGATAAAAACCTTTTGGAGATCAACGGTGGTGATGGTGGCCTGTGAATGTGAATGCTTAATGCCACTGAACTGCAACTCAGGAATAATTTAAACGGTGAATTTTATGTTATTACAACTTGGGGGAAAAACACACTCACCAGAATAAGATTGTGGTCCAAAAATGCTTGACTTTTTAATAAAATTCCCATTGCAATGAAAGAAAAGTTGCCACGGTTTCTGAGGAAAAGATGTAAGCCATCTCAGTGGATGGGGATGAGGACCTTGGAGGAAAGAGCATCTCAGAGGTGTCCAGACTTGCAAAGAAACAGGGAGCCGGGGAAATTTCAAAGCTGTGGTCCTTGTGTGCCGATGGCACGACAATGAACTCAGAGCAGAACACCTCCAGCCAGGCAGCCACCAAAGAGCCTTCACTGTCAGAATCACCTCCCAAGGACAAAGTCTAATGACAAATTTTACCTGAACGACGCCAGCTACCCTTCTCCTCCTCAGTAGACAGAACCTCCTCTCCAGGTCTGCACCGAGTTGCAGCCAGTATGCTCCCTGTGGTAGAAGAAAATGCCGCCACCGCAACTGCTGCTTCACGGATGACACATCGCCCGTGGTGTCTCCAGGGCCGACCAAGAAAGTGGAGGAAAAGGATCTCATTGTTCACCAGAGCCCAAATGGACAGGCGCCGTCCCACCTATATTCTAACCAAGAGCTGACAGGATGTTCACGACAAAGGAAAGAAAAAGTGAAAAGTAAGTCATCCAAAATCTTTTCTTATTACTTCTGAGGGATACAAGCAGTCTTCTCCATCCTCAGTTACAAGAACTGAGCTTACAGGGCTGATGTGATGAAACACCTGTGGGGAAGATCGGGGAGAACACAGAATTTCTGAGAGCTGAGATCTAGTACCCCAAACAAAATTGGTTTGGATGATTTGGTAATGGGTCTGCTCAAAACAGTGTCAGGGATTCACTGACAATCGAAAACCCCTTTTGTCCTTGGAAGTCTTTACAACACAGGGAATTCTGTTCCCCAGCTGGGGCTATAGAGCACATAGAGTACAGAATATCAAAATCCAGGAATAAGTTATGAAAAAACAAATTTTAGGAAATTAAATAACCTTTCTCGGAAGCCCAAAGGTTGATCCAGGGGAGGAAACAGTGTCCTGAGAGGATGTGGTTCTAAATGCTACTTCCTACAAAGAGACTAGCTCACCAAATTAGAGACCTGAAGAGAAAGAATCAGAGGTTTTGTTTGTTTTCTCCAAAATTCAGCCTAGAACAGTGTCTGCCACCATCCAACAACACCGTCCAACAAGCATCCGGGATGCTTCATTCATTTATTCATTTGATTATTTAACATGTATTTATTAACCCACACAGTTCAGACAATATGTGTCTATCAAAGAGGAGAAAAAAGATACAAACTCAATGAGTGATAGTTATAACCCGGTGGTCTTAGTAAGCCCCTCAAATTTTTAGCTTCCTTTGCCTTAAGCAATTCCCAGACTAGAGACAAACATTTGGGACAACAGTATTACTGCTGTGACTTTCCAAATGCAGCAAAGCAGAGAGGGCTTCACCTCTCTGATCATGACCCCTCCATGCCCCGGGCTCACGGGTGTGCCCACCACCAAGACCCTAGGGCCCACAACAGGCATGTCCCCTTGTGCTGGGCTCTGTTCAGCTCACACTTGCTGGCACAGTAGAGCGAAAGAAGTAATTCCCTCCTCTAGGTTCTGGGCGTGACCTCCTAGACCTGACCCCCAGCTCCAGAAGCAGGCAGCACTCGGAGCTGTGCTCTTTTACTCCCCAGCACACTGACTGGGGCAGATCTCCAAAGCCAGAGCCCTGGGCTTTGCAGGCGGGAAGCCCCTGAAATAGAGATGCAATGCAGGTTACCATCTATGCCTTCATGGGAGGGACAAAGAGCCTATCAGGAGCTGAAAGACACCTATTGTAAATTCACATCTCTTTTTTTTTTTTTTTTTTTTTTTTTTTTGCACCGTGCAGCTTGCAGGATCTCAGTTCCCTGACCAGGGATTGAACCCAGGCCATGGCAGTGAAAGCCCAGAATCCTAACCACTAGGCCACCAGGGAACTCCCAACATTCACATCTTGTGATCTAGGACCTCCGTGTTCTGACACACTTAGACCCAGACAGCGGAATTCCAAGGTGTCAAGAGAAGACTTGTCAGTGTGACGATGAGCAGACATCAATACATACTTTGCTCTCTGGAAGACTCAGATCCACTCATGGGCCCCATCATTTACCTAAAGCTTCACCCTGCAGTGTCCTCATAAAGGAAACAGAGATGAAGGGAAGACACAGCTGAAGCCTGAGTTAGGAACTGATAGCTCTGTCTCCCCTGTACCATCCAAGCTGTGAGTAAACTAAGTTTCTTTTTGTTTTTGTTTTTTTAGTTATTATTTAAAAAAAAAAACAAAACAGGATATAAATCTGGCTAGGTCCTAATGGGGAGAACCAAGGTTAGGATACAGTTTCTCAGGAAACTATTTTCCAAAGGGAAAAATATCCTGGTTCTCTGGAAGACAAAAAATAATGACAATCACCACTTAGACATCTCTTTCTAGGATGGCTGGGGGGCAAGTCTATGTTGGGGGTACTATTTCCTAACAATCAGATCTATGCCAAGCAGAGGTTCATCAACCCATTTTAAGCTTTCAACTTCACCAAAAATTTTTTTTTAAATCTTCTTCAACCTGTATGGATCATTTGCAGATGGAGAGTCAGGAGACAAGCCTTCAGAAACAGGCTTAACTCAAGCCCACCACAGCCCTAAACAATGTGAAAACACAGTAATATGAAATACAGCCTCTCAACTAGCACTTAGCTCAATAAGACAGGTCTGAATTCTGTAAATCTGCAAATAATTCAACTTTAGATTTTAAAATGTGACAGGCTGTATCACTAATCAGCTGTTCAAGTATTAGAAAGTGACTGATATTTGGGACAGTGGCTAGGTCATACATTCTTTCATAATGTTACTTTCATTTTAACTTAAATTTCATGATAACATAACAGCACAGAGTAAAATGTGCATGCACAAATTTAGAGCATTCATACATGAATGGAAAACTGTCTACAACAGCCATTTCTGTTATTTAAAAGTAAGGACATTAGGGCTTCCCTGGCGGCACAGTGGTTGCGAGTCCGCCTGCCGCTGCAGGGGACACGGGTTCGTGTCCCGGCCCGGGAGGATCCCACATGCCGCGGAGCGGCTGGGCCCGTGAGCCATGGCCGCTGAGCCTGCGTGTCCGGAGCCTGTGCTCCGCAACGGGAGAGGCCACAGCAGT
>NC_041233.1:95971702-95972914 GCF_002837175.3 Physeter macrocephalus
CAGTGAAAGGCCCGCGTACCGAAAAAAAAAAAAAAAAAAAAAAAAAAAAAAAAAAAAAAAAAAGTAAGTAAGGACATTAAAAATTCGTTCTCACTTTCTTATGAAAACTTTGACGAAAACATGTTGTTACACTATTGTTTTTGGTAACAAATTGCATGAGTCCATAAGAGCCCTAATTTTTTTTTTTTTTTTTACCTTTTGTTTTCTTTACAAACTTTTTTCATTATATACTTTCAATGACTGTAATAATACATGAATCCCTATGACCGTTTCTCATTATATAATTTGTTTTCATTATCATTCATTTAAATAAGGCTAATCAAGATACCCATTCAATCAGAACTACCTATAGACATATTTTTTCCACATCATTTGAGCATATCAAAAACAACCAAACAAAAAACCTAAGTATTGCTAAGTACAGAGGGCAGATGAGAGTTTCAAGATCTTTGGACACCTGGCCAGTTCATCACTTGTCACTGAAATTTAAAAATAGGTTTTAAAAGATGTTACGTTTATAATTAAGAAAAAAATAACAGGAAGAAAATGGGCATCGAAGCAAAGGAGATTTCCTGAACAATGAATAGATTGCATTTGACAAGGGCAATAACCCGCCCAATCACTTCTTTTGCTCTCATTTGCTATAAATATACAGGCCAGCGGAAGCACAGCCCATTGTTTGACCCTCAGGGCTGTTTAAGCTTCCTGGTCTTACCTAATACATTAAGACACATGGTAAAACTTTCCCTAGATCCAGAGGATTTATAGATCTCCCACAACTGATGAGAATGATCCCCTAGTGCTTGTAATATACTGGTTCAGATATTTAAATTCACCTTTTAAAATATTTTTATTCCAAAGAGTTGTTTTCCCAAATGACCCATCTTGGTTTCATTTTTTAACATAAATGTATATAAATACATACACGGTTTCTCTACCCAACAGAAAGAAGTGTTCTAAATACAGTACAGAATTGACAGTAAGATTTATACAGTTTAAAGAGAGCCATCACAAGCACTTGGGAAATTACATTTACACATGTAGTTATGAAAGACAAGCAGTCAAACTGTATCTGTTCCTATTGCTATACCCTTAATATAGCTTTTATTAAGAATAATTCTCGGGCTTCCCTGGTGGCGCAGTGGTTGGGCGTCCGCCTGCCGATGCAGGGGAACCGGGTTCGCGCCCCGGTCCGGGAAGATCCCACATGCC
>NC_041233.1:95972948-96007352 GCF_002837175.3 Physeter macrocephalus
TGCCCCGCAACGGGGGAGGCCGCAGCAGAGGGAGGCCCGCATACCACAAAAAAAAAAAAAAAAAAAAAAAAAAAGAATAATTCTCTTCAATAGCTGGCTGGAAAATCCCTGCAGCATTTGTCATTTTCATAACACCATAAGGTCAGCACACTTTGTTATTGAGGACATGAGAAAAAGAAAGACGTTGATCATAAATATTTGATAAACATGTTTGCATTATTATACATTCCAATATGATATAATATACTGAATATTTAGATTGGCTTGTAAGAACACAACTGATGTACAAATCTTGCATGGCCCAATTATAGATGTTATTCAGCATCAGTATTTTTACTCCTTTTGGGGAATCAGTTACAGCCTAGTATAACCAACCGCAATGCTTTGAAAACTAGAAGTGTAGTACATCAAACAATGATTTGTTTGAATAACGGCAATTTAATTGCACAGCAAATTATTTTGCATTCCAATAAATATAAAACCTAGAAATGTCTTAGCCTGTGTAGTGAGCAAGAGAGAAAGCAGAGAATGGGAAGAATTTAGCTGTAAAGGAAGTGTAATTCACACAAACCTCAAACATAGAGCAAACAAGCTATGAGATTCTGTGTTGTCACCTAAAATACACTACACAGTTTTTGTTTCCAAAAGTCCATTGTTCAGAGAAGAGCTTCTTTTTACACAGACTCTACTCAGGAGTTTCTCTTAAATGGGGAGAGGGGGTGGGGAGGAGAGAAAAAATAATTCAGGGAAGACTTCCATTAGCTCAACCCTAAGGCTAATCTGTTGCACGTGTAGTTTCTACACTAGTAAGCAACTTGTAGGAAACAACACTGCAGCTGAGCAAAGGAGAGCTGGAAACTGTTCCCCCGGGTATGATATCACAAAATGACTTGGCTATATCCCCTCTCCAGCCTAGCATCAGGGCTCAGGCAGGAACAACCATCGCGCCCCCAGGGCAGCTTCGAGTGGTTAGATAAGAACCCTCTGCTCCATCACTCTCCCCGAAATCTCCTAACCAGAAGCGCACAGAAGCAGCTCAACCACGACAAATCAGTCCCTATTCTCTGTACATTTTTTTTTTTCTCCAATTTGTGTTCCTTTGCCTGGTAGGTTCAGGATGGCATTGTTAAACAGACCACACAACTGGAAGAATTCACAAGTTTTCACACACATACACACTTTTACACCCCATATTCCAAGTATGGATTTACTGAGTTTCCATTATATAAAATAGCTTATACTATTTACTTATAGCCTACAATGTCACAATAACTACTATGTTCATAAAAATCCAAGAGAAACTTTGAGCACGATTTCAGGAAGTCTTTAGCTAAACCTATTAAAGTTTCACGCAGTATCGTACTTTAAAGTACATAACCCTAAAATCACCAAACATACACAATAATTACACACACCTGAAGCAGTAACTTCATGATTTCTTAATCTACTACATTACACGCAGGAGATTTCCAGTTCATTAAAATAACCCTGCTTTGTTTAGCATGCCACAACTTACAACTATGTATTTCCTTTGGCAAACAAAAGGGCAAAACTACCTTTAGTGAAGCTTTTTTGGCTTAGAAGCACGAAAATAGTATTTCTCCAGACAACATGAATTTTCCATTTCCAAGCGTCCTCTGGACCCTTATAAGAAGTTTATCCCTGAAAATTGACATCTCTTTCTAGTTAGAAGGCATAACTAATACCATGGCTTATCTAGCATCACCCCACCCCCCATCCTAGGCATCACTGCCAACTACAATCCCCTTTGTATTAACTTCCACCATGTGCAGTAAATGATCCACAACTCATATGGTTTGGGGTAAAAGCAAAATCCTTCCTGAACGGCATACTATAAAACACGTGAAAATGGGATGACAGCGTGGCTTAAAATGTTTTGTTTCAGATTCTCTAACAGAATAACATATGATGCAGTTCAGTGGTGAGGAGCTTTTGTGTTTCCTAATAAGACAGCTCCCAGCAGAGAATTTCCCATGTTTTATAGTGACATCTATCAGCCAGACCCGGGGAATCCCAACGTCACTTAGCTTTCTTCAGCACCACTGTTTGAGAACAGCTTCCGGCCACAGAGTGGTGCAATCTTAACAGGTCTCTGGCGCACAAAGTGCATTGTGAAAATAAGGCAATGGAGGATAAGCAATGCTCTTCCCTGACATCAAAACCAAATCGTTAGGCATTAATTAACCGCAGGCTACAAGCATCAGAAATGCCAATCAGAAATTTAAATAACTGGCCATCAACTGATACGAACTGAAAAGAGCTGACACACTTTGCATTCACAGGCAGACTGAGCATGGCATGGTGCCGAGTTTGGTAAAAATTCAATTAACCCAACCATCTATCAGACGGATACATCAAGACCAGGAGAAAATCTATTATGCGTGTTATAATTTGTGATGTGTAATCATGTTAATTTTTGGTTTGAGGAGAAACCCCTCTATGTTTTAGTGATTACATGATCAGGAAATTACACAAATGTTTAGAACCTATAAATTAGTTTATGAGTAGCATAAACGTAATGCTATTTCAGAAATGTAATCAGATTATCAGCTGATTTCTCAGACCTGATAATACTAAGGAGACCTGGGAAGAACCCTTTGCAGTGGTAAAATCGGGAAAGGTCTTTGAAACACGATTGCTAAACTTATCTCCCGAAATTCTCCTTAAGGGCCTACATGTGAAGCTCCATAATGACGCTCATCTGTTCTGATGCACTGACGTGCCAAAGCATACTCCAAACTAAAATACTGTGAAAACAAAAATTCTTGACATGACGTCACCAAAAAGAAAACACCCAACTTTATACTTCTCACATACACAGTTTCACAAGGTGCAGACTGCACCTGTCTGTCCGGACAATGAGTTCGCCAAAAACTCTGCCACATCGCAAGGGGAATCGCAGTGCTCTGTCCTTTTCTTGTTGGACTCTCCATAGACACAAACCCCTGACCAAGTCCACACTCCGGACTCGAAGTGATGGGAAGACTTTACAGTCCTGTCCGACTCACCTTTCCTCCTTCAGAGGAAAAGCCCCACACGGCCGCCCTTAACAGCAACTCCTAACGAAAGAGTTCAAGAAGGCACGCGCAAGAAAGCAGCCGGCCCATTTCCATTCTACTTGGCGAACGAAACCCCAAGGAATTAAAAAGTTTGAGGCGGCCCCAACCGAGGACCAAACTTGGGCTTTCACCAATGGCAATGCCTCGAAACCGGGACACTGGAGAAGGCGCTGCCTGTGGAATCCAATCCGCGAACCCTCCTCCTCTGAGGATCGCCCAGAGGCTTCCAAGCCCGCAAACTCCAGCGCTCAGACCGCGTCCGCCCGGAAGCCGTCGAAGCCCGGCGCCCGCCGCGCCCCGGGAGTGCGCCCTCCCCGCCCCGCCCGAGCGCGCCCCGCGAGGCGAGGAACTTACCGCACCGCTTGCACAGCACCCGGCTGACTTCCTTCTTGAGGTTCCGGCCCGTCTCGAGAGGGGGGAAGGATGCTCGGAAGACGGCCGGCGCGCGGCCGCTGCTGTTGGCATCGGGCTCCATGAAGAAGATGTACCTGCTGTCCTCCTTGAGCCGCCCGCAGGAGGGGAACGCGGGGTGGCTCCAGGCGCCCAGGCGCACGGTGAGCAGCGAGTCCTTCTTCAAGCCCCCGGCTTTCACCGCCCACACCTGGTGCACCTTCACCAGATAGGGCGCCTCGTCTCCGGGCTCGGCGGCGCTGGGCGCGGGGCCCGTGGGCCAGGAGGACACGGTGCGGTCGGCGGCGGGCAGCGCTCCCGGGCCCGCGGCTGACGGCTGGCGCTCGCCTCCCCACGCCCCTGCCTCGCCCGCCGCCTTTCTGTCGAGTGCCCCCTGCTGCCGCCGCGGCGCGTGCACCTTTCCCTCGATCACCACCGCGGCGCGCTGAGCCAGCTCCTGCACCGAGCCCACGCTGGGCGGGGACGCGTAGCACACCGAGGCCCCCGCGGGAGCCGCCTCGTCGCCGGCGGCCGCCCCCGGCGCCAGGGCCGCGGTCCACAGCAGCAGCAGCAGCGGCAGCGGCGGCGGCGGCGAGCGGGCGGCAGGGCCGGGGCGCGGGGCCCGGGGGCCGGTCCTCCCGGAGCGGCGCGGGGCGCGTCGCCATCTCATGGTGCGAGGTGCGTGCGGGCTCCTGGCTGTCGGTTCGGACTCTGCCTCGCTCTCTCGCGCTGCCTCTCTTTTCCTCTCCCCTCCTCCCCCCCGCACCCCTCCCCCTTACCCTCCTCCTAATTTATTTATTGGCGGGAGCTGTGGGAGAGTTGTTTACGGGAGGAGGAGGAGGAAGGGAGAGAAGAGGTGGGTGGAACCACAGAAAGGCCAAGCAGTGTAAGGGCAAAAAAAAAAAAAAAAAATGTTTTTTAAGCAAAAAAAAAAAAAAAAAAAAAAAAAGCCGCCGCCGCGGTTGCTGGGAGTGGCGGGTCCTCCCCGCGCCGCCGCCGCGCCCGAGCCCGGCTGTCGGGGCTGCCGTCACCGGAGGAGGACGTGGAGGTGGAGGAGCTGCTCGGCGGGGAACAGTCCTTTGTGTGAAGTGATGCTGCGGCGGCTGCTGAGGCTGCGAGCGGGCGGCGGGGCGAGCGCGCGAGGGAGAGAGCCCTGGAGGCGGAGTTGCGTGCCTGGAAATCGCTGGGCGGCCGCGGCGGCAGCGCCCTGCGCCTCGCCGGCCTGTTTACCTGCGGGGCGAGCTCGGCCCGCGCGTCCCTTCCCCATGCTGAGGCCCGAGCCCGGCCCGCGAGTCGGTCCTCCCGGGTCTTCCGTGGCCTGCGCGCCGCCTCCCTCTCCGTCGCCCCGACTGCTGCACTGGGAGGCCGGGCGGCGACCAGGCTGCAGTCCGAGGGGGGCTGCGGAGATTTCCCGGGGGCTGAGAGGTGACGCTTCGGTGACCGGGGACCTGTTAGCCGGCGCAGGAAGGAAGGGAGCACGCGGGGGATACGGGGCCTCGTGGCAGAAAAGTTTTGGGTGAACTGGTTACCGGAGAGTCCAAAGGGAGCAACGCGTTCGCAGGAGACAGGCTGCAATTAGAACAACTTTCTGTCTCGCTCGCTCCCCCGCTAACGCGCACACACGGGGAGCTCTTCAGGTTTGCTGCCTCTTCCACGGCTCCCCTCGCGGGACGCTTCAGGCTTGATTACCGTTGCCTTTTCTGCTGTGGAAATTCCCCGTTCGCCGTGATATTCTGACCTATGGGGTACTGCTGATGTGAGCACTGCTTGAATGAATAAAACAGTGGCTCAGTAAGGCCATTTGCTATAAAGTTTCTGGCACTTCGTCAACTAGTCCGTTTTTTAAAAAAAATAACTGAATGAAACGAAGGACGCCTCCGTGCCTGCTGGTACAAAGGATCCCAGGCATGAGGGGCTGTAGGTTAAATATTGTTCCATCTGAATATCACACCCGCCCCACCCTAACTCAACCCATCCCCCTCCGAACCCTCCACCCGCTGTCCCGCCAAATTTAAGAAGCTACTTTTGAAACAAGAATCCGTCATCTCCCAGGGATGTTCTGTCCTGGCAAGTACCACTCAACAGAAAGAACACATTTTTAGCATTTAAAGGAAACTATTTCTCTTGTGTTTTTTAATGGTGACAAATATATTCAATGATCTAATAAAATTGAGTCGAAGCTGTTTGTTATTCAATGGCCTACTAGATCCACGTTGTGAGAATTTAAGATTTTAAAAGCACTCTAGCTACATTATATCCTTTACTCTGGGATTCTGTGAAGTTGCCTCTAGCAGTTTCTTGAAAGTAAGTCACATAAACTTTAGACTTCTCTATATAAAAAGTAAAAGCAGGGCTTCCCTGGTGGCACAGTGGTTGAGAGTCTGCCTGCCGATATAGGGGACACGGGTTCGTGCCCCAGTCCGGGAAGATCTCGCATGCCACGGAACGGCTAGGCCCGTAAGCCATGGCCGCTGAGCCTGCGCGTCTAGAGCCTGTGCCCCGCAACGGGAGAGGCCCGCGTAACGCAAAGAAATAAATAAAAGTAAAAGCAGACTGTAAGCCACAAAGATCTTTTCTTTTTTCCCCCTTGGCATAATCTAGTTGGCTAGAAAACAATGCCTTACTCTCTCAAAGTACATCTTGGACAGATGGGGTACTGAAGCTCACTGTATGTTTCAACATGTGGGCCCTCCTATTTCTTAGGGCCTGATGGTGCACTTCAAGAATTGTAATAGTGCAGGTCTGACTTCCAGTATATGTTCTCTTAAATTCTCATGCTCCTCCTGATTTATTGGAAGAAAGTGGTCAGACATCCAATCCTACTGGTGTCTTCACTTTTCTTTGTCCCGACCTCACACATTTCTGACTCTCAACCTGTTTGGAGTTGCAACTCCAGCCTAGAATGCTTTCTCCCTCCCTCTCCACCTTTCAGACCTTGTATCAGCTATCTACTGCTGTATGACAAACCAGCCCAAAATTTGTTGGCCTAAAACAATATTGATTCACACAGCCCAGGATTCTGTGGATCGGCGATTTTGACTGGGCTCACTGGTGGTGCTGCTGGGTGCTGACTAGTCTCAGATAGCCTCAGCCGAGACAGCTCATCTCTTAATGGATGTCGTCTCTTTCCTTTCAACAGGCTTAACCTGGGCTTGTTCATGGCGGCTGGACAGGTTCCAAGAGAGCGGCCAGAAGCATGCAAGGTGTCTTGAGGCCCAGGCTCGGAACTGGCACCTCACCACTGCCTCTGTTACAAGGCGAATTCCAATTACAGGAGTACTCTCAATGTGAGGAACTGGAAACTTGCATTGCCAAGGGGCAGAGATCCAGGAAGAAGAACTGAGGCCACTTCTACAGTCCACTACAGAGAGTAAGCATCCTTTGAGGTCCACCTGCCCCCTGTAGCCTTCTTTCTTAAACACTAGCCACTCAGAGTGACCCCAGCATTTGCAGCCACCCTGCATTTGCAATCTGTGTTGTGCCTCATTTTTGATCATGTTATTTGATTGAGCCCAAGTGTTTCCGTTTGACTCCCATCTCTTCAACTAGTAAGCCTGTTAAAAAGCCGAGAGGTGTTTCCAGCATTCCCGTTTTAACCCAACTGGGGGCGGGGGTGGGTAACAGTAAACACTCAATAAATGTCAGCTGATTAATCAGGACTGATGTGGTAAGTGCTTCCCACACGTTACCCCAGTACTGCCCACCCTGTCACAGAGATGGAAGTCCAGGAAGTGAAAACAATAACATTTAAAGCACCGGCTTACAGGTTCAGATACCCCTCTTAGGACTTCACCAAGCATTTTATCTATGATTAAACATAAGCTGCTTCATGATTTTTTAATGCCCTTTTTCTGTATTTTTTTATGCCTTTACCTCACTCCCACATTCTCTTCTACTCCTCTCTCAGCTAAGTAGTGTTAAGGGGTAACTCTTGTGGATATTTTCTGTGCATAGGTGAGAACCATTTGCACGTATATTTCCTTTCTGTTTGTGTATCGGAGTCTTTCCGTTCAGGTGCTCCCAAACGTTAAAAGGATGTTTCCCTTTTGGATGAAAGGGGGAGGGCATTTCTAATATGATTAACATATGCTTGAGAAACGTATGAACAATTGTTCAGTGTGATTACATGCTCTTCAGAAAAGGGACAATTTAATTGGTCCACATTGTTTTAAAAAGACAAAAGGAAAAGGGCTCATTCTTGGAAACATCCTAAAACCAGGGTACTTAAACCCTGCATCAGACTCACTTGTGCATCAAAATGCACCGAGGGCCAGTCCCTTCCCAAAGTTTCTGTTGCAGAAGGTCTGGGGGTAGGGCCTAAGAATATGCATTTCTAACAAGTTCCCAGGTGTTACTGATGCCACTGCTGGTGGAGAGACCACACTTTGAGAGCCACTGCCAAAAACTTTAGATTTATGAACTCCAGGATACATGGCATAATGATACTATAAACATGTGTACACATATTTAAGCACTGTATTCAAATATTCAGTGTCTCCTCCATCACAAATTTTCCCCATCCCAGCTTTGAAAAGGAAATGTGGATTGCCTCCTTGGTTATTAGAGACTGGCCCTATTTACTTATCCTGACTAGTTAAGATGACCACCTATTGACAGTAAAGGTGAGTGTTTCCTTGAGGACTTAATCAGTCTCATTGGTCATTTGGAACCAAAAGAAAAATGAGCGATCAGAACGGTTGTCATCATGTTACCTGGGAATATTTTCTGTGCTCAAGTGGGGAAAGAACAGACAGACAAAATTGTGCAGGTAGATGTGAAATAGTATTTTTACCAGTTTAGAAAATCTGAAGAGGAAGTCCGAAGTGCAGTGGCAACCTGAAAAGGTTTTCTCACTCCCAGCACTTTATACCTGATTAGATGCTTCTAAATGGTGGCTCTTGAAGGGGCAACAGGAAATCCACAGAGGCACTGATAACCTACTTTATCGTCACTGACCAATAGCACGTAGAATGCACACCTTCAGCCATACATCATGAAACAACTGTTCTCCTGGTCGTGGTGTCCCGAATTTGCAGTCTCGCAAAAGAATCCTCGCTTGCTTAGCCGCCTGTCTTGGGGCAGACATGGGGTCCAGAAAAACTTAGGACTGTTTAAAAGTGCTTTTCTGTAACAGGCTGTAAGATACTTACTTCTGACCTGGTCATAAAATTCAAACGGTGATCCTCTGCTGTGCACCGATCTTGTATCACTATTTGTTTAGACTGTGATTCAGCTGAGTCAGTGAGTCAGCTGTGATCGCAGGTCTGGGCTGGCGATCCTATCTCTCCCATCATCTGTCCCATCTGTTTGTATGAGTTAATGATGTTTTCTGATGGGTTATTGGTGGTGGTGGTATTGTGTGTGTGTGTGTGTGTGTGTGTGTGTGTGTGTGTGTGTGTGTGTGTGTGTGTGTGTGCGTGCGCAAAAGAGAGAGAGAGAGAGAGAGTGTTTTCTGAAGGAGAAAGGAGGAAGCTGGGGAAGAAACAGAGGAAAGAGGAGGATGGAAAACAGAGAGCACTATGGGACGTGTTCCCCGGGCTCCAGCTCAGAACAAAGGCTCATGCTTATAGGGACAGAACCACAAGTAAAAGCTGAAGTGGCCACTTTGATGAAGAATGTTATAACACTTAAAGGCACCACGCCACGCATGTTGCTTTAAAGCTCAGGTGAAAAAGTAAAAAAGCTATGTGAAGGGGAAGACCACTTTCCATTTCTGGGAGAAAGGACCACTGCAGATGTGTCCTGAAGGGGGAACAAGACAGCAGTGGGGATGTCACTGCACTCAGAAGTAACGGAGCTGTGTTCTCATGGCAGCGCCTCTTAAGAAAGAAGACAGAAGAAGAATAGAAGCCCGAGTTCATGTGTGGCAGCCCCGTGGTGGAAATTCCCAGCCATTACGTAGCACACTGGAGGGGGGAACGTGGATAGCAAGGTAGGGGTCTGTCATCATCACCGTGTCAGCTAATAAACTAGACATAAAGGTATCAGTGTTAATATGACTTCCCTGGTACCCTCCTTGGGGACGATAGATGATGAATATTAATGTTATTATTAACATTATATTGACTATATTATATAACACAATATTATGATATAAAGAATCATTATGATCATCATTTTGCAGATTATTGAAGGCAGTTGTTGAGATCAAATACTATTTTTATTTTATCACTTTTCATTGAGCAAAAGTTTCTTTCTTTTGCCTTATTAGTACATAAACCATCAATAGAAATAATGCTACTTAAGAAAATGAATATATTATACATAAGTTATTCATTTCCCCTCAAAAATTGATTTGAAAATTTCACTGTGATATCATTACTGATATTTAGGAGTAACGAATACGAATTTTATTTATTTCTAGGAACACTTTATGGAACTTATTGTTGCTATTTACAAATATGCCAAACGTGAAGAAAGAAGAGGCTCTACTGGTAGGTTTTGCATCAGCTTTTACTATATCTACTCATGAAAGAGTGGTATAAATAAATATTTTATTATCCACCCCCTAACCTGGGGTGCCACGTTAGAACATTAGTTCTAACTTTCTCCATTAGTTGATGCTTTGACTCAGAGAGAAACACATCAAATGTTAGACCAGGAAAGAATCCTAGGTATCTAGTTTGAAGTTCTTAATTTTATAAATGATAAAGAGGTTCAGAAAAGCTGACTGCCTTTCCCAGGGTCATAAAGCTCTTTATTTTTAGTATGAGGTTTAGAACTCAGGCTCCAGCTCTCCCAATTCTGTGCCGTGCCCACAAGCCACAATAGTTTAACTAAAAATCTGGCAGCCTTTCAAAAACCATTTCTGGAAGTGATAGGATACATAATCGTAGCACTTCAGAAACGCCAAGTTCTCAGCACCTACAGCGCTCAGTTCTCCCTGCCCGTAGGAGGAGAGCAAAGAAAGACTGAAGAAACAGGCAGATAACTCCAGATTGGTGGGTGTCAGATTTAATAAACAAAGTTACTTATACACGAGGCTTGTCTTGGGCGCCGCAAAATGAGCCTAACTCTGCACCCGCCCGCCAGAATCTTAAGAGTTTATATAGAGGCTTTAGCAGCGTTCGGTCACGTGTACCGGCCAGGTAGGCTCACATCACTCTCCCAAGGCTGTGACCTTGAACTGGGTCCCAGTGTGGAAATAGCAGGTGAAATGTACATTTCAGGGACTACAGTTCAATGCTGCTGACCGGGTCCAGTTCAATGACGACCTGTGGTCACATCCTCTTGATGACCTCCTCCAACAATCAGAAGATATTTGTTTCAGGGTTCAAAAACAACTCCACAATGACCCACCAACAAAATTCACTGCAAATATAGATAGAGAGCAATATCTCCTAAGTCATAAAGTCTAAATGGAATTATGAAGACTGCTCCAAAAATAAGAAATCCATTAAGCTATAAAGAAACTCATATTTTATTACAAAGGATATGTTCTCTGAGCAATAAGACCAAAGAAGATATTATAATGGGTATTACAAACAGCTAAATCTTTGGAATGAGCCTAATGAGTCTTTCCACGACAAGAGTCCTAAAGCTCTACCTACAATTTATGGTGGGATCTCCAGTGGCACTGGAACATGATTGTGAAGCCTTTTCCAATGTTTACAGGACACGTTCATCTTTCACTCTGTAATCTTATTTTTAAACTTAGTCATATTCTCATTAAACTCTACATTAGAGGAAATATCTAATATTGTGAGCAACAGTATGGCATTAGATGTAAACTCTACAGCCAGATTTCCTGAGTTCAAATTCCAGCTTCAACCCTACTAGCTATATACCCATAGGCAAGTTAATTAACCTCTTTGTGCCTCAAGTTTCATTACCTGTAAAATATAGCTAATACAGTAACTCCCTTTTAGGATGAAATACAGTTGATTAGATTAGCATGCATAAAGCATTTAGAAGAGTGCCTAGCACATAGTCAATGGCATATCAATTACTATGATTTTATTCTTATTCTTGATCACAGTGACACCTGCCTTAGAATTACTTTTGTGTGTGTGCAGGACAAAGGCAATTAACAGATGTCTGAATGAATGAAGCAACAGATGAAGATCATATTAAGGACTTGTTTTAAAAACCTGATTTTAATATTCATAATAAGTCATTCCCAATAGACTGAGCCCCAAACATTGATTCTTTGGGGAAAGAATCCACCGACTTCTGAACCTCATACTCTGGGCATAACATCCCCAAAGAGGCTCCTTAACAGTCAGCAAGAAAACCTTACTGCATAATCTATCTCCATGTAATCAGTTGAACAGTCTCAAATTGGTGGGAAATGGCTTTACTTTTTGCTCCAGTCACTGCTTTTAAATACGCTCAGTTGGATCTCCATCTCTTGGTCCTTGTTTCGGACAGATCCTGCAGCTTCCAGATTTTTACAAGTATGCAAAGAACGCAACCCCATTACGTTAATGGTAACCGCCGCGCAGGGATAAAAGGGGTCTGGTCCAGTCTAAATCTAGTGCAATCTCATCTCCAATCCCAAGCCGCTCTCCAAATACCCCAAATCGGGCAGCCACGTGGGGAAGGAGACTGGCCTGTTCCCTCCCATTTCCTCCCCATCCTCCCCCTTCTACTGCTGGCTTTTCCCAAGGTCTGGGTTAAGGAAGATCAAATTAAAGGAAAGGCGTATTTTTTGTTTGCTTAAATTCCTCTGCATTTTAGTTCTTCCTTGGTTAATCCTGTCTGGCCATCAGTGACCTCTTTGGGGCCGACATCCAAATAACTAGCACTTTTGTGACGTGCACGGGAAGCTTCTTTAGGGGTTTTGCCAGGTCCTCAACACTGCACAGCTCCCAGACAAAGGTGGTCCAGGTTTTGGCTTACCTCTTGAAATTCTCCCTATCCCTAATGGTATATCTCCTCCCATCCCAATCTAAGACTACAGTGTTCTCTTGCCACAGCAAGGTGCCTTTGGGAGAGGTACTTTTAAGATAGCTCTGGGACTTCCCTGGTGGTCCAGTGGGTAAGACTCTGCGCTCCCAATGCAGGGAGCCCGCGTTCAATCCCTGGTTGGGGAAATAGATCCCGCGTGCATGCCGCAACTAAGAAGCCCGCATGCCACAACTAAAAAAAAAAAAAAAGATCCTGTGTGCTGCACTTAAGACCCGGCGCAGCCAAAATAAATGACATAAATAAATAAATATTTTTTAAAAAGATAGCTTCTACCTTCCACGGCACTCTCAAGCCATAGGAAACTCAAACATCCTTTCCATGGCAAACGATGACAAGGCACGCTACCACCCACACGTTCTGCTCTGTCTTTATAAGTGCTCCATCTGCTCTCCTACCTTCAAAATTCCCCAGGTAAGAAGTAGGCCCCGGTCTCCATACATCAAGGAGCACCTTGAAAAAAAAAAAAAAAAAAAAAAGAAGCACCTTGATCTCTCTCTCCCAGGGAAGGCATAAGGGCTTCCATGTTTCAACAAGTCTCTAGCGGAGGAGAGAGCTGCCAATTTCCTCATATTCTAGGGACCAGCAATATCACCTTGTAGCTTCCCTGCACCCTCTCAGTTGGTTTGAAAGAGGTGTTACCTTCTATTACCTGAAGTGAGTGGGAAAATGCCACAGTCCTCCCCAGTTAAGCCAACCGCTCTCTACCTTTGTGTATTCCTTGCTTCCCTCCATGGGAATGAGGTAAGGAGTAAAAGGGTGATGATCCCAGGACAAGTCCGGTCACAGGTTAGTTGAGTTCACAAAGTATCTCCTGGCTTATATTACCTTTGTGCCAGGCATGGAATTGGGGCAACATCCCAAAATCAGCAAGGAAATTATCTGAAATGTTCTATAAAGGAAAAGTAAAAGGGAAGGAGGGCAATTCTTTTCCGAGGTCATTAATACAATATGAAAGATGGGCCAAAAACTCATATGGTAAATAGGAATGAAAATGTCTGTGAACCTTACTTTTATCTACAGCAGAAGTCAGCCTACCAAGAACAAACATTTGGGAAAATACTAAAGCAGTAAGTTATTTTATCTTGATATTAAAAATGCAGATGCAGTGAATAATTGATTAAAATTGTGTTTGATAGACTGAGCATCCTTTACTATATTATGAGCATTCAGTTATGTGCACTGTTAGTTCTAGAATTTTAGAAAAGGGTCAACTCTTTAAATAGTTACTTTTCTCTTCATTAAGTTAAATTAATATACAATTCTTGGATTTCATCCTTTGCCCTCAAGGCAAAAGTTCTTCATTATTAAAGCATTTTAATTTAGAGTTTATATATTCACCACTTAAACTTTGCTGTTCTCTACTTAATTGTGAAATTTCAAAACATTCATTGATAAGAGTTTTTGTTAGGTTGACCAGATATCAGAATGATTTATAAGCAGCTTCTGATTTATACAAGCTTAACATGTGATATATATATATATATGGGGGAGAGACAGGAAGAGAGAGAGGTGCTCAGGGCTGGGAGAGAATTGTGAAGCCAAATGCCATATGACCAAAGAACTCTTCTTCCTTCTGGAAATTCTGTTCTCCCGTCTCTTCAACCTCTTACTGCCTAGAAACGCTCCTAACTATATCTTTATTCTGTTCTCACCTAGGAACTATATCAATGAGATTCAGAACGGTTTCAAGATACCATCGTTTTTCTGTCAAGAGGCGTTAAGAGAGGTAAATTTCCACTGCTGTAATTTATTCTTCTGCAGTAGCACCACTCTCCTGCCCTTAAAGAGTATCTCTGTCCCTGATCCCACCCACCCATCACTCCTTTTTAATTTCTGTTACAAAAATGTGGTCACAAGTATTCCTGCAGCTCAATATGAATCATATTTGAATTTTTCCATGGAAACATTGGTTTAGTTCAGTGCTGTTGGGACACCCAGAGACTAATGAGTCATTGAAGGGTTGGCCTGTGGATCCCACCACCTGCAATTGTTTCTATAGGAAATTGTGTCTGGAGTTCCAAACAATGGATGTGAAATGCTAAGTTAGACATACCCTGCGTTCTTTACAAATAACAGAAAGATCAAAGAGGGAAGAGCTCCATATAAAGTTCAACCTTTTCAAATGAACAACATTGCCATCATATGTCATATAGAAGTTATCTTCAGAATTCCCTATTTTATATAAAGCAGCAAACTTCCCCTTGAAATTAGTTCTTGGTCCAATGAAGAATAAGATCTTCCTTCATGTCTTCTCCATGATCTAATAAGTTAATCTGCTCTACACTCATCTGTTCTTAACATCTTTACTTTTTCCATCTCCCTTAACATTTTCTGTTATATTTCTGCCTCAAATTCTAAAGTTCTGGTAACAAGCTAGTTGACAGTAGAACCACCTTCCTATTGTCTTTATCCCCCAACTTGACAACATTTAGTTACCCTTAACCCTGCTACCGGCTAATGTTACCTGGATATTCTTACTTTTCCACCATTCACCAGCAGGCTTCAGATGGAAGCCATGCTTAAAACTGCCCTAAGGTCTAGGAATACAAGAGCAAAGAGCTTAGTTTCAGCCTCCATGGTTTCATAACAATTTGGGGAGGAATGGTAGAGGTTCTTGAAGTTTTCACCAGAGTGAGTAGAAATTTCTTGAGGTTGGAAACTCTTGAACAGAAGACATTTTTTTTTACAAGTTTTGTTTATCAAAGTGATACATGCATATGGTCCAAGATGATACCACTTCTATAAGATTTGTTAAGTCTCAAAATATCCCTACTCCTCATTTCCCCATCCATAAAATGCTCACTTTCAACTCTTTTAGCTGACTCTTGTTTTTTACCCCAAGAACATGCTTGAACGGCTATTTCTAGATTTTTTTTTTTCTTTTTCAGTTTTAGGCATTATCTATTAACTATGGAAGACAGGAATTTAGCTTTTTTTTCTTCTTCTAGCTCCCAAATAGCAGCACTCTCCATGCCCCAGTAGTCTTAAAACAAAATTTTGATTAGATATTCAGTGGTTATATTATCATACCTATGTGTGTAATTCAGGACTAAGCCATGTAATAAGCTATGATTGAAATTCCTTCCCTGCTCAATATTTTACCTACCCTGAAGTAGGGTAGGTAAAATAATTATTTGGAGTTTTTCCCATTTGTTTAACTTTCTATGTACTTACCCCTAAGTCAACCTCAAATCCTTCCTTACCTGTCTAAACACCCTCCCATTGCATTTATTTACATTAGCTATTCTATCAGCTTTATCTTCTTAAAGAAATCTCTTTCTAAAATTCCAACCTGTTCTAACCTCTGCCAGTTACTCTTGTTGCCTGATAAAGAGTTTTTTGTTTTTTTTTTAATTTTTTTGTGGTATGCGGGCCTCCCTCTGCTGCGGCCTCTCCCGTTGCGGAGCACAGGCTCCGGACGCACAGGCCCAGGGGCCATGGCTCACGCGCCCAGCCGCTCCGCGGCATATGGGATCCTCCCGGACCGGGGCGCGAACCCGCTTCCCCTGCATTGGCAGGCGGACGCGCAACCACTGCGCCACCAGGGAAGCCCTGATAAAGAGTTTTTATCTGGAGATTTCCATTTACTATCAAATGAATGGAGCTTGCTCCTCTCCTGAGTTGAATCTCCTGTTTCTTAGATACAATGTGTCTCTTTTTCTTGGTCCACGCCTTTGTTTTAATGGAATACATCCTTCAGCAGCCTCCCAAGAAAGGGAGTAAATGTTTTAAGAAGGTCCTTAGACTTCACTGGCAATTAATCTTTCCTTACACTTCATTGGCAATTTGGCCGAGTATAGGTTTCTAGATTGGAAGTGATTTTCCCTTAGAATGTAGAAGTTACTGCTCCATTGTTCTTTGTCAGCATTGTTTTTCTGAAATCTGCGGCCATTGTAATTCCTGTTCCTTTTTATAAGATTGGTTCCCCGCCCGCACCCGCCAAAGGCTTGTGGGATCTTCTGTTTATCCCCAGTGTTCTGAAATATGATGATGGACCTGGGTGGAGATCAGTTTTTAACAACTTTGCAGATTCCTCCCTCTGACTCCTTGATCCTATATGCCTGCTCCCTCTCCTCACAGACATAATCCTGTAGGTTTATTCCTTGGAGAGGGTAATATAGGGGGTATATAATATAAATATAATATATATATTATATGTATATAATATATATATAATATAAATATAATATATATATTATATGTATATAATATATATATAATATAAATATAATATATATATTATATGTATATAATATATATATAATATAAATATAATATATATATTATATGTATATAATATATATATAATATAAATTATTTTTATATATTATTATAATAATATAATATATATATAATATATATATTATATATATATATAATATAATATAGGGGGCATCTTTTACCTAGTATATGCCTATTCATCTTTTAATCTCAGCTCAAGGGTCTTCCCCTTTGAGAGCATCCCTGGTTCAACCAGCCTGAGTCAGTCACTCCCTTTTTTGTGCCACTGCTGTGTCTCATATTTACCTCTATTATGGACCTTATAACACTATATTGCATTGTCTGTTTCATTTACAAAAATCAAAGTCAAGGATAATGTTTTATTTCACTATGAAAGAGTCTCCTGATCCACAAAAGGAAGTAAATTGATTTCTTATATTATGCTAAGTGCTTTATATACTCCCATTAAATCCTTAAAATCCAATGAGAAATGCATTATAATTTCTATTTTACAGCTGAGGAAACCAGACCTTAGAGAGGTTAAATTACTTCTACAGGACACGCAGATAAGCAGCGGAGCTGGGAATTAAACCCCAGGCCCACTTGTTGCCTAAGTTAGCAGCCTTTCTTCTTTGCTCTTAAATGAATCAGTGTGTCCATCCTCCTTGCAAGTTCCTCCCCGTACCTCCTGTAGTGGTTTCTAGGGCTTCTGTAACAAATTACAACAAATTTGGCGGCTGAAAACAACAGAAATTCATTCTCTCATAGTTCTGGATGCTATAAGTCTGAAATCAAAGTGTCCCGCCATAGGCTCTAGGGGCAATCTGTTCCTTGCTTCGTCCAGCTTCTGGTGGCTGGCTGTCAGCATTGCTCATGGCTGCACTGCTCTAATCTCTGCTCTACTTTCACATGGCCTTCTCTTCTCCATCAGTATCTCCCATATGTATCTCGTATAAAGACACTTGTTGTTGGGTTTAGGACCCCTCCAGATAATCCACGATGATCTCATCTCAAAATTCGTAATTACATCTGCAAAGACCCTTTTTCCAAATAAGGTCACATTCACAGGTTCTATTATTGGGGGGACCACCATTCAACCCACCATACCTCCATCCTCTCTTACTCCTTTGAAAAGAAACAGCATTGTTTGGAAGAAAGACCTTGGCTTTGAAACAGATGGACTTGGATTCTAATTCTAGCTCTGCCTCCTACTGTCTGTGTGATGTTTGATCAGTAACTGAAAACCATGAGCCTTTCCCTCTTCTCTAAAATGGAAATATTTGTTTCACAGACTGATTTGAGGATTAAATTAAGTAAATCACCTAACACACAGTGGATAGGAGTAACTGTTCATTCTCTCACTACCTTTATACATAACCCCTCTCAAAGGCCAAATCACAAACTGAGTGATACATACTAGATTTTATTAAAAAAATCACTGAAAATAAGTTCAGTTTTTAAACACAGCCATTGTTTGAACTCTGCACTTTTTGCTCTTAGCTAGTTTCTGTTTTCAATTTCCTTGGATCTGGTTCTGATTTTAATATAGGTAAAAGTTGCATGGCTACATAGTCAAGATACGAGTTTTAAAAGATTTTTGCATTTTTCTCAAAACTAACAAATATTTAAGGGATGTGTATTATGTGCCAGTTTATAAGTCTCAAAAATGTGTTATTTTATGAGATACACCTCATCCTTTTAATCCAAAATAGCATTGTCTAACCAACTCTATTCACCACATTTAATACTAGACTACTTTTGGCTATTTCCAAAACCAGAATTTATCCTCAAGGAATGAATATTTGATACTCCTGAGTACATTTTTTTTTAATGTGATAAGCAGCATAGTTGGGTGGAAAGAATAACAAAACATAAATCAGAAGAACTTGCTTCAAAATCCAATGTGTTGGGCTTCCCTCATGGCATAATGGTTAAGAATGCCTGCCAATGCAGGGGACACGGGTTTGAGCCCTCATCCGGGAAGATCCCACATGCCGCGGAGCAACTAAGCCCGTGCGCCACAACTACCGAAGCCCTCACGCCTAGAGCCCGTACTCCGCAACAAGAGAAGCCACCACAGTGAGAAGCCCGTGCACCGCAACTAGAGAAGGCCACGCACAGCAACGAAGATACAACACAGCCCAAAAAAATTAAAAATAAAACAAATTTATATTTAAAAAAATTCAATGTGTTATTACCAACTATGTGACCTAAGGGAAGTCATATAATCTCGCTGAACCCATTTTTTCTTCTACAAAGAATGATGCAGATACCTGCCTTGTTAACTTTTAGAGCTATTGTTAATACACGCTCCACATAAAAAATATACAAACCCTGGACTGGGCTAGAAATACGAAGTTGAATGTGAGGAACATAGACACTGACCCTCCCTAGTGGGCAGAATCAGAATAAAATTATATCTGTGAAAGCATCTAAAAATTTTTTTAAAGTTATATGTGTTACTGTACCCCTCATGTTCCCAGTAATGATGGTCATCCTAGAATCATAGGATAATACAGAACCCAATCTTAAGCCTCTTTATTTATGATTAATCATGGGAGTAGGTAATACAACAGCACCTGCCCAGATTAAAGGGGTAAGCTCCTAAAAGTTAATAGGGGCTAAATTTCACAATCCATTGCAACAGCTTTCAAAATTCTCTTCCAGTTCTGCAATTCGCTCCCCTATTGCAAGCCCTGTATGAGCCTTAAAAATTCTTATCATAGTTTGTAAGGGACCATCTAGAGCATCAGACTGAAGATGTTGTCCTCCTCCCAGACCCCAGAGTTATCTGGTGGTCTGGTGGGCCCCTGCAGCATGCAGTGCTGGCCCAAGAGCATGTGAAACCCTCCTCCAGGTCAGACTACAGCCTTGTGTATACTTATTAGCCAGGTGTCCTCTGTATCCTCCTGCATTAATACTATAAATATATTACACAGTCTTACGTAGCAATTAAAGGAAAGATAAAGAAGTGTAACTATAACCTTTCCATTAGCACAAAGGCAAACTACAACACATGTTAAGAAATGCAGGACACTCAAAGAAAGTGGGATACACCCAAACAAGACACTGCTCTGGAGTACTGAAAAGAGAGAAATGCAGACCAAACAATGAGGCAGCTTTGAGATTATGTCCTGCTAACCTTAAATATATTTGCTCCATTTTAAGATCTCTTCAATCCCATGAAGCATAGAAAGCATAGTCCATGTATCATGAGCAAGGCTCACTCAGCACACAGCTGACTCCATTTCCCAGCCTTCCTCGTGGTCAGGAGCAGCCCCGTGATGGGTTTCTGGTCAATGGAATGCAAGCAGAAGGTAAGTGCGCCACTTCCAGGCCTGGTCCACGGGCCTCCTGCTGGCTGGCTGGGGGGAAGATACCCTTGGATGCTTGTGGGGAAGAAAGTAGAGTCGCCATCAGTCTGTCCGAGTTACCCAATGGAAGAGGGACACTCGACTCATTTGCTTACCCTTCCAGGACCATCATGGGAACAGGAAAAAAGACTTCTACTACATGTAAGACTTCATAACATTTTGGAAATTAAGACACTCTAAATAATAGATTCCAACAGAAATTCCTTTAAAAAGAAAACAGAGCATGTGTTTTGCAAATATTGTGAGTCACACTACTGTCACTGAAGTTCCTGGGAGGACACAGAGTCGTAGTTATCAGTGTGGGCTTTGCAGTCAGACAGGCCTGAGTTTGAGTCCAAGTTTACCACTAGGTAGATTCGTGGTATTGATTGGGTTACACTAAGTCTCGGTACTTTTTTAATGTACAATATTTGGGATATTAATAGGGTCTATTTCATAGTATTGCTGTTTATCACAGTGCCTGGCACATAATAAGTGTTCAAATAAAGTCTTACTATTGAGTATATACCGTTCCAGGTAATTTTAAAAATTAAACCGTTAATAGTCATTAGGGCTGTTATGGAGTCTTCAGGTTCTCCTTCCAGACAAAGGGTAGATTATACTTCCCTTCCCGCCTCTCAGAGTTATATGTATTCATATGATAAATTTTGACCAGTGAAATATGACTGGAATTGACATATATCACTTCTAGGTGGAAGGTTTTTTAAATAAATTTATTTATTTATTTATTTATTTATTGGCTGTTTTGAGTCTTCGTTGCTGCGTGCGGGCTTTCTCTAGTTGCAGCGAGTGGGGGCCACTCCTCACCACGGTGCGCAGGCTTCTCATTGCAGTGGCTTCTCTTGCTGCGGAGCACGGGCTCTAGGTGCGCAGGCTCACTAGTTGTGGCTTGCGGGCTCTAGAGCACAGGCTCAGTAGTTGTGGCACACAGGCTTACTTGCTCTGCAGCATGTGGGATCTTCCTGGACCAGGGCTCCAACCCGTGTCCCCTGCATTGGCGGGTGGATTCTTAACCACTGAGCCACCAGGGAAGTCCCAGGTGGAAGTTTTAAGAGTCAGCATTTAAAATCCTACCTCTGTTTTCTGCCGCACCACTGGCAATTACCCAGCTAGTGGCTGCTCTGTCAGCTTGGGCCCTAGAGCCAGCCCATAATGTAGCATGGCCAAGAAATAAATCCTTGTTATTTTAAGCAACTAGAGTTGTTGGAGTTTTTTATTACTAGCCCCTTCTGACCTATATAGGAACAAATGTTCATATGGGTAAGTTAGTTTTAAAAATAGTTTCATTATTTTATAGCAACCTCTAATAATATCTGCCAATTGCAGAGTGCTCACAATATTCCAGGAACTGCTATTTGCTTTACATGTGTTTACTCATCCATTTCCACAATAACTCAGTGAGATGTCTACACTGTTCTTACCCCCACTTAGTAGGGGAAGAATAAGTACCTTGCCCAAGGTGACATATCCGGTATAGACTAGAAACCAGTTTCAAGCCAGCCCATCTGACTCTCGATGCTCTGCTGTTCACCTTGCGTCCCGTTACCTCCTGCAGGGAATGCTGTGGTGACCTCCCAGGTCCCTGCTTCAGGACCAAGGCTCTGGTTTCATCAGTTGTCAGAAGCACTGACCGCTGGTGGGCTGGCTCTGAACACCCTGGAAATCTCCCTCAGGCAGAGAGCTGCCTCCCCCGAAGTGGGCCCCTCCCTGAAGGACCGGCAGAAACTGCTGCCTCGGCATTGAAGTACAACTTCTCCCTTTGCCTTTTTCTACTTCCCTCACTTCCACTGTTCCCCAAAGCATTCCCAAATAAATTTCCTTCACATAAATCTCATCGTCTCAGAGTATGTTTCCCAGGAAACCAGAACAACAGTACCTCCCTATTTAGCCCTGCATGTGTCCTGAAACATACACAGACTGCACTTTAACTCCATGCACAATTAATTGCCAATGACTGTCAGAGACCATGTGAGTTCAGGGAAAATAAAGACAATCAGGCTGTCTGGAGAGACCTGGAATGATGAAACTTCTCACAAGTTAACGGAGACATAGACTCTTCTACTTTCTCCATTGAATTCAGTACACTGCATTTCTCAGAAATGTCACCTGTAGTTATTAGATCCAGAAAAATGTCAAAAAATAGAACCACATATTTGTATATAACAAATGATAGTTGGTCTGTATTATGACATTTATTCATACCTGTAAGCAGACATGGGAAATTGTCTCAAGGTTACGTAACTCATGAGCTGGTGCTCTTCATCTCTTTCATGAAGACAGATGTCTCAGGAGACTAGAAGCCATGGATCTCTGTCGTACCAGATATTACATATTGCTGTGTTTTACTTATACATAAGAATGCTATTGAAAACTGATGTCTTAAATTGATTTTGATTTCTTTTTTTTTTTTTTTTTTTTTGTGGTACGCGGGCCTCTCACTGCTGTGGCCTCTCCCATTATGGAGCGCAGGCTCAGTGGCCACGGCTCATGGGCCCAGCCGCTCCGCAGCATGTGGGATCCTCCCGGACCGGGGCACGAACCCGCATCCCCTGCATCGGCAGGCGGACTCTCAACCACTGTGCCACCAGGGAAGCCCGATTTTGATTTCTAAGAAATGATCAGTAGAACCTAAACTTTACTCCATACCCCCTCAGCTCTCTCTTGCACATCTTATCTTACTTGACATCTAATGCCAATAAAATTTAAAGACAGCCAAAGTATTACTTCTGGTGTATTTCTTTTACCATAATTGAGTATTTCCCACAATTTAAGCCCTATCCCATTATAAACTGTCTACATTTACATGTTGTAAAATTTGAAATACATATGAAGTTCACAGGTGTAGTAACAAACAGGCCAAATTATAAAACCAAGAGTCTGAATGAATCTATGTAATTTAAGATAAACATTATTACCTATTTTACCTTGGTATAAGCATATCTTGTGCATTGTACATTCTGCTTATATATCTTCACTACATATTAATATAGGTCAACAGCTAATGTTATATAGAGTTCAGGAGAAGTTAGATTATTATATTTCCTTCTTTATGGATTGATTATCTTAGTCTGCTCAGGCTGCTATAACAAATGCCATAGACTGGGTGGCTTAAACAATAGAAATTTATTTCTCACAATTCTGGAGGCTGGAAGTCCAAGATCAGGGTGCCAACATGGTTGGATTCCTGGTTTGCAGACAGCCATCTTCTCCTTGGACCCTTACATGGTGGACAGAGAGAGAAAAAGAAAAAGCAAACTCTTTAGTGTCCCATCTAAAAAAGTGTTAATCCCATCATGAAGGCTCTACCCGCATGACCTAACTTCTTCCCAAAGGCTCCATCTCCAAATACCATTAACGTTGGTATTAGGGCTTCAACATAGGAATTTAGGGAGGGAAACAAATGTTCAATTCCTATTTTTCACCTGACCAAAGAGCTATGATTTCAGCAATAAAAACTTAAAATTGAGTAGCTTATATTGCCCATAGAATTTTGAAAGCGTTTAAATCAATGTGGAGCTTGCATTTACAAAACAGGTAACAAAGCACTTTGTTACCATCATTTTGAAATGTAAATAAGAATTATATTCCTTATTGGCTGCTTTAATTTTACTGAATGTACATTAAATTATGTTAATGCCTCTAGGGGAAAAAAATTTGCATTCTTATTACTACCCATTGAACAATTGTTTTATTTTCACAGAATTACAGATAGGAATACAAAATATGCACCCTGTAAATTAGTGTACTACTTGAGAGTAGTCTCTTGGAGTAACCAAGGAAAGAATAGCCAGAAAGGGTGGAAATGTTAAATTATAGGATATTTTCAGAGAAATACAGTCTTTGAAAAAATTGCAAGTGCCTGAGACGATTCAAACTAATCAAAGAACTACCATCATACTAGTGGTTCTCATGAGATTTGGTTTAATTCCTAGAAAAGAATTATCTAAAATAAGCATATCAATTATTTGCAGGTAAACAGTTGCTTTTTCTCCATCTTGAGGGTGTTCAAAAACAATCTGTTTACTGAAATAATTTCTAAATCTCCTCCCAGCAATTTTATTTTATAAATTAACTTGGACATATGAAAGCAAAGTTTGCTATATACTCCCCTCCCAAGTGCCTTCCATTTAGCTAAGCCACAGTCCCGTACATTTGTGGTATCAACTGCTAGCCTTCCACCTCATCTTGGTTCTCTGAAAAACATATAGCATGCTTTTTCATTCAGTGAATGCTTCTTTCATCAAAATAAATTTTGGCATTAAAATACCTAAACATCAATATCAAAATATTTAATTTAAAGCAAGGTCTGAAAAGGCCATCTGTCTAAATATAATAAGATATTTTCCTGACTATACATCTTATGAATAATTCTTTGATCCAATCTTGGCATTGATGGGATAGAGTCATTCAAATGCGGTGCGGACTCCTAAGAGGGAGAACATCTTAAAACTTGTCCTTGACTCTCAACCAGGCACATCTACCAGCAACAATCCCTGAGACAGAACTAGTGAAAGAAAGAATAACCATCATGACTACAGAAAGTATTTTTGGTTAAGAGGATATATTAAACAGAAACATGATTTCTATTTTCAAAAGAGTTACAAAATAGTTTCCTCTCCAAATAGTTATTAATAGTATTAAACTTCATTAAATTTCTTTTCAAATGATTACAAATTCTCAATAAAAAATGGGCAAATCTTAAAGATTTTATTGAAGTACATAGTTTAGAAAACAAGCCAATTATCAGCTGGGTATATATTACTTCATATGAATAAATGACTGAATAATTTTTTTTTTGGCCGCGCTGCGCAGCATGAGAGATCTTAGCTCCCCGACCAGGGATCAAACCCATGCCCTCTGCAGTGGAAGCGCAGAGTCCTAACCACTGGACCGCCAGGGAAGTCCCTACATAATTATTAAAGAGAAAGATATGGCATACTGGTTCTGAATTTAGGCTCTGGAGCCAGAGTATCTGAGATCAAATCTTGACTTCCTTGACAGCACTTCCTAGCTGTGTGACATTGCCATTAGGTAAACGAGCCATTAACCTAACTTCCTGTGCCTCAGTTGCCTCACCTAATAAACGAAAGATATGGCATACTGGTTCTGAATTTGGGCTCTGGAGCCAGAGTATCTGAGATCAAATCTTGACTTCAGCACTTCCTAGCTGTGTGACATTGCCATTAGGTAAACGAGCCATTAACCTAACTTCCTGTGCCTCAGTTGCCTCACCTAATAAATGGAGAGGATCATAATTATACCTACCGCATAGAATTATTATGAAGATTAAATGTATTAATACATATAAAGCAGTTAGAACAATGCTTAGCACATGGTAATTTCTCTAAAAGCGTTAGCTACCCAGTGTTGCCAATTAGTTTTTCCAGGCAGAAATTGACTTATAAATTCCCCCAATTTTGTGTCCTAATTGAGATACTCATGTAATCCATTATGTGTACGTATAATGTTTTTAAAGCTTCCTGCCATTGAAAAATGTGTTTATAACATCTGGACATCAAAAAAAATGAGGTGACTTTGTTAAACGCTTGGTATTGTAAAGAATTGTGACCTGCTTACTTCTGGTCTGTGACTAGCCCAGCCTTTCATACCTGAAGTTTAGAACATAAGAAACACCACACTGAGCTGCACCCCCAGCTTTGGCTGCTCATCGTTCTTTGACAGTGGTACCCAGAAGGCTCCAGGGATAATATGGCTGCCCTCCAATATAACCAAACGAAAGCATTCAGGAATGTACACCAACAACCTTGTATACCTTCCCCGGGACCCATCAAGAATCTGTCATTCCTGGGACTTCCCCGGTGGCACAGTGGTTAAGAATCCTCCTGCCAATGCAGGTGACACGGGTTTGATCCCTGGCCCAGAAAGATCCCGCATGCTGCGGAGCAACTGAGCCCATGCGCCACAACTACTGAGCCCACGTGCCACAACTACTGAAGCCCGCATGCCTAGAGCCCATGCTCCGCAACAAGACAATCCACCTCAATGAGAAGCCTGCGCACCGCAACCAAGAGTAGCCCCCACTCGCTGCAACTAGAGAAAGCCCGTGTGCAGCAACGAAGACCCAACGCGGCCAAAACTAAAATAAATAAAATTTAAGAAAAAAAGAATCCCCGTCATTCCTTAATTTATGCCAATCCTTCTTAAATCATGTGCCAATTTTAATCTATTCCACTCTAGGAGGATGGCAAGCTAAATACATGTCTACTTTCTTTTTAATATTTATCCTGAAAACTACACTTTTAATCCTCACTAAAAGATTTTGTTCTAGAATTCCACAAATAAGTAAATAAATGTCAAAGTGATAAGAAGTGTCACATACCTAGCATATGAGTTGAAGGCCATTCTGGATATTTTGAACTTAATTTCTAGAGAACTTTATTAATCTGATAAAACCTGTAGGGATGTTTTGTTTTTGTTTTCATTTTTCTGAAAACCCAGTTATGTTCATGATTCTCCTTATTCAGATCAATGAATTCTTCACCTGGCCAATGAAAATGCTAAGACAATTGCAGTTCATTATAAGAGAAGCAATGGATCTTTCCTGAGCATAGTTTCTTATTTTATTTGCTATAAATTGTCTATTTGTACATCAATATACGATGATTAGTTTTATGTTTCTGCCCTTGAGAGATGTTATATAATTAAGCATATAAAATGACTTCTTATTTTTACTTTCTTAAACTGTATGATAATTAGATCCATAAACTTTAATTTTATTTGTTTGTTTGTTTGTTTGTTTTTTGTGGTATGCGGGCCTCCCTCTGCCGTGGCCTCTCCCGTTGCGGAGCACAGGCTCCGGACGCGCAGGCCCGGCGGCCATGGCCCACGGGCCCAGCCGCTCCGCGGCATGTGGCATCCTCCCAGACCGGGGCGCGAACCCGGTTCCCCTGCATCGGCAGGCGGACGCGCAACCACTGCGCCACCAGGGAAGCCCATAAACTTTAATTTTAAAGACTTAGTTTCATTTAACATGGGTTCAGGTATTCCTGTAAGTAAATCATGTTGGGAGACATTAAGTGTTCAATACCTAGAGCTGTACTTTATACAGCAATGGAGGAGAGTTGGTAATACATGTGCCTTAAATTTAAAGATGTGCTTTTCTTTTATATTTGCAATATTCCTTATTATATAAAATAAAATAAGCAACCCATCCTCCACATTTTTTTCTTTAAATGCACAAATCAAATAAATAGAGCTTTAATAAATACTATTTATGAAGAGCATTGTTAGGCCCTAAAATTTTTTTTTCAAAATCTTGTCCTGAAGTTAACATGACAAAAGCTATGACCCTGAAATTATACCCCTGGGAATTTACCCAAGATAAATAAAAATATATTTCCACACAAACACTTGCATGTGAATATTCATGGCAGCATTATTTTTATTAACCAGAAAGTAGAAACAATCCAGTCCGTCAACTAGTGAACTGTCAAACAAAATGGGATCTATCCATACAAGAGCATGTTATTCAGCAACAAAGAGGAATGAAGTGCTGATATATGCCACAATGTGGATGAGCCTCAAAAATATTACGCTAAGTGAAAAAAGCCATGGGCAAAAGACCATATATTACATGATTCTATTTACAAGAAATGAACAGAAAAGGGAAATCTATGAGACAGAAAGTAGACTAGTGAGTGGCTGTCTGGAGCAGGAGGTGAGAATGACAAGGGTTGAGTGCAAATGGGCACAAGGGATCTTTACAGGGTGCTGGAAATAATCTGAAAGGGAATTATAATGATGGTTGTTTAAGTCTATACATTTACTAAAAAATCATTAAATTATGCAGTTTAAACAAGTAAATTTATGCTATATAAATTACACCTCAAGAAAGCTGTTTAAAGAAAACAAGATAACACGGAACATCTGAAAATGTAAAAGGGTCTGGCTGACGTTTGTTTCCAACAACATATGCACAGATAGGCTTCAAAACTGCCCCCAAGGGCAGTGCATAGGTTACTTTCAGTTACACACTTGATTGAGCAGGAAAAAATGCACATGGACTTCAAGTCCGTGATGTCCCAGTACTGCTGTGTTCTCTAATAGTGTGATAAGAATCACTTATAGAAGTCCAGTCTCAGGAAATAGCTCTACCAGTTCTCATCTCTGAATTTATCACACTGCCCAAATACCCACATACCAATCTCTCAAATTAGCATAATAAACCAAGTTAGTCTGACACGGTACAAACCAACCTTCCTTCCTTTATTCTTTTAGTCTTTCCTTCCTTCCTTGCTTCCTTCCTATCATTCTTCCTTTCTTCTTTACTTCTGTGAATATTTATTGAACACCTCTAGATTTCATATACTTTCTATACCACACTCCTCAAAATTATTTTCCAGGCTCCACCCATGGCTCAGTTCCAAAGTCACTCTTACATTTTTAGCTATTTGTTGTGGCACCACCCCATTCCTGGTACCAAAATCGGTATTCATCATTTACTTATCTATTACCATAAACTTAGTACCTTAAAAAACCACATTTATTATCTCACAGTTTCCGTGGGTCAGGAGTTTGAGCACAGCTTAGCTGGGTAGTCTGCAAGGCCACAGCCAAGAGTCAGCCTGGTAGCCTCATGTGGAGTTTGCATGGAGAAGGATCCACTTCCTTGCTCACACGACTGTTAGTGGTATTCAGTACCTTGCGGGTTGCCAGACTGGGGGGCGACGGTTCTTGCCATGTGGACTTCTTACAACCTAGCAGCTTGCTCCTTCAAAGTGAACAGGACGGAGAGTGAGGCTCCTCACAAGAGAGGCATCACGATTTTGTGTTGCAAAAGCACATGCACAACACCACATACATTCCATCACCTTTGCCATATTCTGTTGGTTAGAAACAAGTCATGGGTTGTGTCCACACTCAAGGGGAGGAGAGTTGGTACACCTGGTGAATATCAAGAGTTGGAAATCATGGGATGACCCTAGAATGTGTCCTCCATACATGAGAACAAGGCTACCCTATGAACAGCTGAAACTTTAACCAGAATCTACTCTCTGTTTTTTCTCAACCCTCAATCCTAGGGGTTTAGCATGTTACTTAAAGTTTCTCAAATCAGTTTCCATTTTTGTGAGGTAACTCTTCCTCCCCTTTTCACCTCACAGATGCCTCAAGGAGGGTGATAAGAGGAGTAGAAAATGCAATAAATTTTGGAGATTAAGAATGACCAAAAAATCACAGACTATAATTCAGGGATTTGAGCCCAATAAAAATGGGGAAGAAATTCACCAGGATGAAGCAGGTATAAAAAAAAAAATGGGTTAATGACATGTATAGGCAAAAGTGCCCTATTGGTTTTCCTTATTGTTAAAATTAATTCAACTGAAGAGAAAATTCTTAAGATTGGCAATAAGGATAAATATATTTAATTATCTTAGAAATTTGTTCTTTAAAAAGTGCTTAGAATTAGTAAAATTATAAACGATAAAATAGATGCTATGATAATGATGCCTATATACTTATACGTTCAGTACTTTATTATTCATATCTTTTTATACTGCCCGAGGAAAAATGTTTTAATTAAACAATTTCCTACAACAATTGGGATAATGCAGCAACGTCAAGTATGATTTAAATCTACATACCACTGCATTAAATAGAGATGATTTTAGCATGGTATTTTGCTGTTAACTATTAAGTTAAATTGCTTCTTAGTGTCCTTTCTAATGTCAAAAATATTAAATACCATGGGACAAATTTGCTTGAGTTTGGTTTTAAAACTTATTTGCCAAACTTAAATAATAATGGTGTCCCATGCACCATTCTAATTGCTCTACATATATCAGCTCATTTAATTCTCACAAGAACTAGAAAAGGGACATGCTATTTAATTGCCATTTTTCAGATGAGGTTACCACACACTGAGAGATTAAGGAACTTGATCAGTTTCACACAGCTGGTAAGTGATGGAGCTTGGATTCAAACCCAGGCATTCATCTCAAAGTCCATACTCTTACCCATGACACAGCTGTCTCTTAATGGAGGTATGTAAAGATATATTAATACTTGACTTACATTAGGAAGATTAAAAGTGCTCTAAATATTCAAATAGTTTTGTATATCACATCAGTTTTTAATGAATGGGTGGACCAGGGAACAACTGCAGTAATTTACTTAAATAAGCCAGAAAAACAATATAAAGTATTATGTACTTAAGTTGCAGACATTGAGAAAAGGTTGCTTAAATTGAGAATCATAAATGACAGTCCTAGAGGAGACTTTATGAAGGAAAAATAATAGCTAAGATGACTTTGCTCTTGGGAAGAGGAGAGAATCCTCCCACACAAAGCAAAGGTAATTATCTAGTTAAAAATTTTTAATACAAGGACTTGACTTAGGAGGCTCAAAGAAATAGACAACTGAAGCATTACATTTAAAAAATGTACATTTTAAATTACCTCTCTTAAAATGGGGTTGTATTGGGACTTCCTTGATGGCACTGTGGTTAAGAATCCGCCTGCCAATGCAGGGGACACAGGTTCAATCCCTGGTCCGGGAAAGTCCCACATGCCGCAGAGCAACTAAGCCTGTGTGCCACAACTACTGAGCCTGCGCTCTAGAGCCCAAGAGCCACAACTACTGAAGCCTGCGTGCTCTAGGGCCCGTGCTCCACAGCAAAAGAAGCCACTGCAATGGGAAGCTTGCACACCATAACGAAGAGTAGCCCGGCTCACCACAACTAGAGAAAGCCTGCGCGCAGCAATGAAGACCCAATGCAGCCAAAAATAAATTTAAAAAATAAATAAATAAATTTATTTTTAAAAAACCAAAAAAAATGGGTTGTATTATTTGAATTTAAGAGTAAAATAAAAATTTTCTTTAATCTTGTTATGTTCTCCCCATTTCCATCAATAACTTCAGAAGGGCTTCCCTGGTGGTGCAGTGGTTGCGCGTCCGCCTGCCGATGCAGGGGAACCGGGTTCGCGCCCCGGTATGGGAGGATCCCACATGCCGTGGAGCGGCTGGGCCCGTGAGCCATGGCCGCTGAGCCTGCGCGTCCGGAGCCTGTGCTCCGCAACGGGAGAGGCCACAGCAGAGGAAGGCCCGCATACCACAAAAAAAAAAAAAAAAAAAAAAAAAAATAACTTCAGAAAAAAATTACGTGGAAGCAATGCCAATGACAGCTTCTATAATCTATAAAAATATCACAGGTCATTTTACCTCGTGCTGTTGTGGATATGCTCCATATTCTTCTATAACACGTTACTCTCCTTGTGCCTCAATTTCTCAGTCTTCTTATATCCATGAGATTGTTTCAAAAACCTACAACATGCTCAGCATGAACTTTAAACACCTGGAGAGAAAGCCACTTGCTATGTGTAAGGAATTCGACCCATCTGCACACATAACCCCCCACATATAAAAAAGGAAAAGGAGAAAGAGAGAAAGAAAACCAAGGAAAGGAAACCAAGAAAGCAACCCAGCAGCAGGTTCTCTCTCTGTAAGGACACATGTTGTCAACTTGACAATGTAGTAAGTTATCACTTCAGAGATATTGAGAGTAACTTCAGGAATATTTTTGTGAGGCATCTTATAACTGCCCCAAATGGCAAAACAAGAAAGCCCAACAAGGATGAAAGTCATTTAAATCAAATGTCCCTGGTTGGGGCGAGGGACAAATTGGGAGTTTGGGACTGACATACACACACACTACTATACTTAAAATGGATAACAAACGAGGACCTACTGTAGAGCACGGGGAACTCTGCTCAGTATTCTGTAACAACCTAAATGGGAAAAGAATTTGAAAAAGAATAGATACATGTATATGTATAACTGAGTCACTTTGCCCGGACACCTGAAACTAACACAACATTGTTAATCAACTCTACGCCAATATAAAATAAAAATTAAAAATAAATAAGTGTCCCTAAATCTTCTAGCCTCCTTCACAGAATCTCCTTTAGGTTCCTTTAGGCTCAATCCCCATTTCAGGGGATTGAAAATGGTGAAATCCCCATTTCACCCACTACAGTAAGTCCAGTGTCCTACTGTTGCTGAGGATTCTCAGGGCAGAGCAGAATGGAAGCTGGAGGAGAAGTAAAATCTCTCCTACCTCCCCCTTTAAACTACAGCTGCTGCTTAACCGGAATGCTACTCACTGTCTAACTTTCTGTGGTTGCTACCTCCCCTTTCCTCACTATTTTACCCCACCTGAGACATCACCCCTTCCCTCATTACCCATGTTAAAACCAACCCAAGGACATTACGTGTAAAATTTTACCTGAAGATTTACTGACAAAAAAATAATAATTATAACACAGAACAGGGAACAACTTCAAATTTTATGTCACACTTTACTGTCCCAAACAATTCACCTCCAGTCCTGACCAAGGAATCTCTTCATAACAAATCCATCCTCACTTAGACTTTGCTTCCATTCTGCCAAGACCCTCCTCTCATGAGAACTTTATTCTCTTTTTTTCCCAGTTCCAGTGACAACCAACCAAAGAGCACACATTTTTTTTTTTTTTTTGCGGTACGCGGGCCTCTCACTGTTGTGGCCTCTCCCGTTGCGGAGCACAGGCTCCGGACGCGCAGGCTCAGCGGCCATGGCTCACGGGCCCAGCCGCTCCGCGGCATGTGGGATCTTCCCGGACCGGGGCATCACCCCTTCCCTCATTACCCATGTTAAAACCAACCCAAGGACATTACGTGTAAAATTTTACCTGAAGATTTACTGACAAAAAAATAATAATTATAACACAGAACAGGGAACAACTTCAAATTTTATGTCACACTTTACTGTCCCAAACAATTCACCTCCAGTCCTGACCAAGGAATCTCTTCATAACAAATCCATCCTCACTTAGACTTTGCTTCCATTCTGCCAAGACCCTCCTCTCATGAGAACTTTATTCTCTTTTTTTGCCAGTTCCAGTGACAACCAACCAAAGAGCACACATTTTTTTTTTTTTTTTTTGCGGTACGCGGGCCTCTCACTGTTGTGGCCTCTCCCGTTGTGGAGCACAGGATCCGGATGCACAGGCTCAGCAGCCACGGCTCATGGGCCTAGCTGCTCCGGGGCATGTGGGATCTTCCCGGACCGGGGCACGAACCCGTGTCCCCTGCATCGGCAGGCGGACTCCCAACCACTGCGCCGTACAAAGTGGGCTCACGCTCACATGAAAATGTATTTCCTTTCCTCTTCAAAACAAATGCAGGCTATGCGGATTTTCTTCTTTATGTTAGGATACAGGTGTTTGTGAATCTTGGAGCAACTCTCCAGACATGCACGTGTGTGCACGTGCACACACATACATACGCACACAATATCCTATAGTGGGAGAAACCTTCCTTCTGGAGAAATAAGCACAGGATCTGGCAAAAAGGTAGATCTGTGTTCAAATCCTGACTTTGTCACTTAATAGCTTATATGGCCTTGTTCAAACTCCTAATACCATTGAATCTCAGGTCCAATAACACCTCCCTCACACTGTTGTTCCGAAGATTATAGTAGACAGTGTATGACAAGTGACTTACCTAGGAAATCCGAGCAATAAATATTAGTCGTCCCTCCTTTCCACCTGGGGGAAAATGGGGAGCCCACAGATGTCTGTGATGCCTTCCCTAATCTTTCTCCCATGACTATAGTGACATATAACCTGATGATACCTAAGGAAGCAGCTTTAGCTTTTAGGAGAAAAAGTATTAAATGTGTGGCACATTTGTATTATTTTCAAGGTGATCTTCCTTTCTTCTATATTTTTATTTTTTTTCAAAAAGTTTCTTTCATCAGTCTTGTTGCAAAATAGTATCAGAAATTTCTTAGTAATCCTAAACCTTGCTTTTGAAAATATTTTGCCTCATTTCACAGGCTCGATATCAATTTTCAAAAATCCTGAAATTCACAAATGTTTGCAAATATGAATCCAAAATTTTTTGTAATGCATGATCATCAAACTAGGACCTATTTGTGTTATTCATTTTTGCCAAACTACTAACTCTCACATTCCAAATATGAGTTACAGCCTTCTTCTGAAACACCTACAGAAAGGATGCTGACACCTCATGGCCTCTATTGGCTTGGTTCTGGGCTGTGCTTTGCCAAGAGAAGCTGCTCTAGAGGCTGCTTTTATGAACATTTTAAAGCGTTCACACTTTGTCTTAGCCAAAAATTATGATCTAAATGGATCATATTCCAACTGGAATGGTCCAAAGATTCCAGAAAATTCAGTAAATAAAATACAAACCCAAGAGAGTGGCATGGACATATATACACTACCAAACGTAGGGTACCTAGTGGGAAGCAGCCGCATAGCACAGGGAGATCAGCTCAGTGCTCTGTGACCACCTAGAGGGGTGGGATAGGGAGGGTGGGAGGCAGGGAGACGCAAGAGGGAAGAGATATGGGAACATATGTATATGTATAACTGATTCACTTTGTTGTAAAGCAGAAACTAACAAACCAT
>NC_041233.1:96007453-96064128 GCF_002837175.3 Physeter macrocephalus
AAAAGGGTTCACAGATGCTTAATACCAAATATAAAATAATTATAGCTGATACTAATACTTTTAGTTAAACAAAGAATTCTATTTAAAACTTCAATAGAGCACTGGTTATATAAATTATAATACATGCAAATAAAATAATATTTTGCAGCAATTTAAAAAAGAGTTAGAAATGTAAAAGCTAACAAAGAAATATCTTTAAGATATGCTTTTGAAAAAAGAAAGGTCAAAACAGTGGGTATAATACTCTTCTGTAAATTTTCCAAAAGTTAGATGATATATAAACGGAAAGGGAGAATTTTATATTGTTTGAAATTTAACCTTGTGCCAATATTTTTAAAGAAAATAAAAATTTGTCAGAACTGAACCATTAGAGTTACAGATATTGTAACATCATAAATCGAATGGGATTTCTCATACTGACAACTAAGAGTAATGAGGAATCAGACACTTTGTGAAAATTATTGATTCAGTAATTCTCAAAAAGAGTTTTTATAGTTAACATAAGGAAGAATTGCCAAAAAAAGAAACATCAAGAGTTTAGATTTAAATTATATAATTCTCATAATTATCACCAATCAAACTACACAGGAACAAACTAAAATTTTTCTTATTTAAATATTTAATATTTTCCAGAAAGAAAAGCTTCAATATTTTCATTGATTTTACAATGTAAACAAAATTTTCCTGACACTTCAAAAAAAAAATGTTTAAAATGTTCTACCTTCTCTTCTGCTAAGGAGAAAGAACCCTTCCCATATCACTAGAAATCATGAACAACAAACAACGATCAGTAGAAAACTTCCAGATCTCTACAAAAGAGCTGCTGATAATGAACATGGAACAGTTATAAATCAGGATAACTTGATAGGTGATTACAGAAAGCTTTAAGATTTCCATGTTTATTGTAAACATCCCCTTTCGATCATACCCTTTATTTATTTATTTATTTATTTATTTATTTACTCATGTTCAACAAAAAGTAAACTAGAGTACCTGACCTCTGGTGAGAGAGAAAATAAACATCTATCTAAACTAAAGCCAGGGACTGAGAAATGAAGTCAAAAAATTAAAAAGGGTGCAATATATACACATATCAAATCATTGTGTTCTACACTTGAAACTAATGTTACATGTCAATTATATCTCAATGAAAAATACCAAAAAATGGAAAAGAGCAAGGGAATTGCTTCTACTTCTAGTAAGAGGGAACCAGATTTACCCTTCAATCTCCAACTTGAAATAACAACAACAACAAAAGACAAAATACACAGAACAATGGTTTTCAAGATACTAGACATCAGGCAATGACAGACAGTGATTTTAGAGATAAGAAGCAAACCAGCTAATCCATCTGATTCTCCCAGATATATTGCCCTGTGGGCACTTCCAGGCCACAGAACAGAGAGGAGGAACGCAAGCAGAGCCTGGTTGACAACCTGTGTAGAGACGGAGCTGAGGATCTAAGGATATTAAGATGGCTTGAGATTGCAGGAAAGAGTACTGGAGAACAAAATGCTGAACAGAGAGAAAGAGCCAGGAGGTCTGCAGAGGGTGCTCCCTGAGTACTGATCAGCATACCTGGCAGGAAACTGCTGAGTCCAGAGAAAGATCCAACCAAATGGATTAGAGAAAATAGGGCCCACATGCACAACAGTGCTGGAACTAGTGCTCACGCCCACCAGCCACACTTGAAAGCCTCTTAATTCATGGAGCACTGGGTAGAGTTCACAGAAGGATTTTGCCTCATTGGTGAGAAATAAATAGCCCTAGATTAAATGCTATGCTGGTCCTGCATTACAAATCTTCAAAGCAAGTTACAAAAAGATCAGACTCTTTCCAAGTAATTTAACTCCATGCCACAACAAAGCTCAAGAATACTGACAAGAATATAAAAATGGGGGCTTCCCTGGTGGTGCAGTGGTTGAGAGTCCGCCTGCCAATGCAGGGGACACGGGTTCGTGTCCCGGTCTGGGAGGATCCCACATGCCGCAGAGCGGCTGGGCCCGTGAGCCATGGCCGCTGAGCCTGCGCGTCCGGAGCCTGTGCTCCGCAACAGGAGAGGCCACAACAGTGAGAGGCCCGTGTACCGCAAAAAAAAAAAAATATATATATATATATAAATGTTCAGTACCCAACAATATAAAATTACAATGTCTAACATCCAATCAAAGACTACTAGTTATGCAAAGAATCAGGAAAATATGAATCATGATGATAAGAAAATCACTCAAAGTCAACCCAGAACTGTCCCAGATGTTAGAATTAGCAGACAAGAATATTAAAATTGGTACTGTAACTATATTTCACACATATCAAAAGTAGAGACAGGGCTTCCCTGGTGGCGCAGTGGTTGCGCGTCCGCCTGCCGATGCAGGGGAACCGGGTTCGCGCCCCGGTTTGGGAGGATCCCGCGTGCCGCGGAGCGGCTGGGCCCGTGAGCCGTGGCCGCTGGGCTTGCGCGCGTGCCCCGGTCCGGGAGGATCCCGCGTGCCACGGAGCGGCTGGGCCCGTGAGCCATGGCCGCTGGGCCTGTGCGTCCGGAGCCTGTGCTCCGCGACGGGAGAGGCCGTGGCAGGAATATTAAAGCGTACCACAAAAAAAAAAAAAAAAAAAAAAAAAAGTAGAGACAAAGAGGATATAAAAATAACCCAAATCAAACTTCTAAATGAAAAATAGTGTCTAAGATGAAATAAACACTAGATGGGATTCATAGCATATTAGACATTGCAGAAGAAAAGATTAGTGAACTTAAATATATCACAGTAAAAACTATCCAAAATGGAAAATACAGAGAAGAAAATAATTTTTTAAAAAAGTTGCAAGACAACTTAAGTGGCCTAATATGCATATGACTGAATTGTCTAAAGGTGTGAAGATAATGCACAGGACACAAAAAATAATGACTGAAAAATTTTTGAAGTTAATGAAAATCATAATCCTACAAATTCAAGAGCCTCAATGAACTATAAGTGCAAGAAACATGAAGAAAACACACAAAAGCACATTGTAATCAAATTCCTCAAAACCACTGATAAAGAAAAAATCTTAAAGCAGCAGGAAGAACGTATTATATTACTAGGAACAATAATAATGCTGATAGCAGATCTCCTTTAGTAAACAACGCAAGTGAGCATACAATGGAGTAACCAGTAAAGTACTGAAAGACAAAAATCAGATTGTCAACTTAGAAATCTATACCCAGAAAAAACACATTTTAATAATAATGACAAAATAAAGACATTTATAGACATACAAAAGCAGAAAGAATGCATCACCAGGAGATCCACAGTGTAAGATGTGTTAAACGAAGCCCTTCAGGAAGAAGGAAGATAATGCCTGATGGAAATGAGAGTCTACACAAAGGAAGGAATACTGGAAATGGTAACACATAGTGTGTGAGACATTCTTCTTATTCTTTACCTCTCTTTAAAAGATAAATATATTTAAACCAAAATAATAACAATGTATTATGGTATTTATAACACATGTATAATAAAAGGCATGATATCAATAATATAAAGAATGGAAGACATGGAAGTAATACTATTATACAATACATTAAATGGTATAATATCACTTAGACTGTGATAACTTAAAAGTGTATAAAATATACCCTAAAGTAGCCATTAAAAAATAAAACATGAGTTATAGCTAATAAGCTAAGAAAGAATACAAAATGACGTCATAAGAACTGTTCAATAAACCCAAGAAAAAGGCAGAAGATGTACAAAAGGGGAATAAAGAACAGACAGAACCAGAAAACAAAATGTAAAAAGACTAATACCTAACAATATCAATAACCACATTAAATGTAAGGTCTCTAAACATCCCAATTAAAAGGTAGAGATTGTCAAATTGGATTAAAAATGATGACCCAGCTATATTCTACCCACAAGAAACATACTTTAAATATACAGACACAAGCAGATTAAAAGTAAAAGGATGGTAATAAAAAAATACTGGAGTGTCTATATGAAAATAAGACAAAGTATATTTTAGAGAAAAGAATATTACTGAGGATAAAGAGTTCATTTCATGATGTTAAAGAGTTCAATATTGCAGGAAGTCATAATAATCCTAAAAGTTTTTGCATGTCGTAACAGCTTATAAATACATGAGGAAAAACTGATAGAACTGTAAAGAGAAATAAATTCACAATTATAGTTGGATACCATTCTCTTTTAAATTGATAGAAAAATAGCCAAAAAAAAAAGACTTCAACAACATTATCAATCAACTTGACCTAACTGAAACTGACAAACACTCCACTCAACAGAGGTGGAATATACATTTTTCTCAAGTGCACATGGAATATTTTACCAAAATAAACAAGTCTGGGTGATAAAACAAATCCCAGTAAATTTGAAAAGATTCAAATTATATAATGTTCTCTGACAAAAATAGAATTAAATTAAAAATAAATAATGGAAAGATGTTTGGGAAATCCTCAAATATTTGGAGAGTAAATAACATACTTCTAAATAACCCATGACTTAAAGAAGAATTTTTTCATTAGAAAATTTTGTTGTTGTTGTTTTTGCAGTACGCGGGCCTCTCACTGTTGTGGCCTCTCCCGTTGTGGAGCACAGGCTCCGGACGCGCAGGCTCAGTGGCCATGGCTCACGGGCCCAGCTGCTCCGCGGCAGAAAAGATTCAAATTATATAATGTTCTCTGACAAAAATAGAATTAAATTAAAAATAAATAATGGAAAGATGTTTGGGAAATCCTCAAATATTTGGAGAGTAAATAACATACTTCTAAATAACCCATGACTTAAAGAAGAATTTTTTCATTAGAAAATTTTGTTGTTGTTGTTGTTGTTTTTGCAGTACGCGGGCCTCTCACTGTTGTGGCCTCTCCCGTTGTGGAGCACAGGCTCCGGACGTGCAGGCTCAGTGGCCATGGCTCACGGGCCCAGCTGCTCCGCGGCATGTGGGGATCTTCCCAGACCGGGGCATGAACACATGTCCCCTGCATCGGCAGGCGGACTCTCAACCACTGCACCACCAGGGAAGCCCTAGAAAATGTTTTAACTGAATAAAAATCAAACACAACATATCAAAATTTGTGGGATGCCACTAAAGCAATAATTAGAGGGGAAATTATAGCTTTATAGCTCTAAGCACCTATATAAGAAAAGAAGAAAGGACCCAAATCAATCTCAGTTCCCACCTTCAGAAACTGGAAAAAGAGAAGGAATTTAAATGAAAAACAAATAGAGGAGAAAAAATAATACAAATAAGAGCAGAAATCAGTGCAATAAAAAACATAAAAGTAATAAAGAAAATCGATAAAACTAAAAGACAATCCTTGAGGAAAATCAATAAAATCGATAAAACAAGAAGAAAATATTAATTGCCAATATCAGAGATGAGAGATGTGATCTTACTAGAGATTCTCCATGTAGTAAAAGCCTAAAGGAATATTATGGGTAACTATATGCCAAGAAATCTGACATTGTGATGAAATGGACAAATTCCAAGACAGGCACCAAATACAAAACTGACTCAAGAAAAATAAATAACCAGAATAGCCCTAAATTGATGTGAAGACTCAATAATGTGAAGACATCCTCCCCAAACTGTTCTATACATTCACTGTACTCCTAAGAAACAATTCCAGAAGTTTTTTCTAAGAAATTGACAAACTGTCTCTAAAACGCATATAGAAATACAAAGAACCTAGAATATCCAAAACAACTTTGAAAATGAAGAACAAAGTTGACATATTAACCCTACCTGATTTTGATTTCAAAATATATTAAAATGCTACAATCAGGGCTGGTTTCACATAGTTGCACAAGGCCCCACTTTTAGGAAAGCTCTGTGCTTGGTGTAATGCTCTGCTGTCACTGCCTTGAAGTTTTTAATTTTGAACAAAAGGACCCAGATTTTCATTTTATACTCGACCCCACAAATTATGTAGCTAGTCCTGGCTACAGGAATCAAGACTGTGGTATTGGTGTAACATAGAGAAATAGGTCGTTAGATCAGTATAGAGTCCAGAAATAAATCCACAAACACAACTGATTTTTGACAAAGGTGCAAAAGCAATGTAGCAGGGAAAGGATAGTCTTTTTACCAAAGGATGCTATAAAAACTGAATATTCATGTGCAAAAAATACTTTGATCTAACTTCACACCATATACAAAATTAACACAAATAATCATAGGCCTAATGTAAAACCTAAAACTATAAAACTTCTAGAAGAAAACTTTAGAGAAAATCTGCATGACCTTAAGTCAGGCAAAGATTTCTTAGCAACAACACAAAAAGTATGATCCATAAAAGAAAAAAAATTGATAAAGAAGACCATCTAAACTAAAAACTTCTGCTCATTGAAAAAAAAATGAATAAGAAGACAAGCCACAGACTGGAAGAAAATATTTACAAAACATAAATCTCATAAAGGATTTGTATCTTTATATATAAAGAGCTCCCCAAGCTCAATGATAAGAAAACACAAGCCAATTAAAAACTGACAAAATATTTGAATGAAAACTTTTCAAAAGAAGAGTTTTGGAGGTCTACTAAAATCATAAAGATACACAGTATCATTACTCATTAAATGTAAATTAAAACCATTACAAATGACTAAAATTAAAAAGACCAACTATACCAAGTGTTAGTGAAGTGTGGAAGATTTGGAACCTTCATAACCTATTGGTGGTAATGTAAGGTGGTACAACCAGTTTGGAAAATACTGCAGCAGCTTCTTAAAAAGTTACATATTCTATATGTAATATATATATGTCATATATATAATATATATATATATTTTTCATTCTAGCCATCATTCCCAGTATTTACCCAAGAGAAAAGGAAAAGCATATGTCCGTACAAAGACTTGCACAAGAATCTTAGTTACAGCTTTATTCATAACGTCCCCAAACTGAAAGGAACCCAGATGTTTATCAAGTTGTGAATATAAACCAAATTGAGATATAACCATATAATAGAATACCACTCTGTAATAAAAAGGAATAAACTACTAATACATGCGACATGGAGGAATCTCAAAAGAATTATGATAAGTAAAAAATGTTAGCCACAAAAGACTAATATAAAATTCTAGAAAAGGCAAACGTAGAGTCATAGAAGACAGATCAATGATTGCCAGGGTCCAGGATGTGATGTGATGGGAACATATATATATGTATAACTGATTAACTTTGTTATAAAGCAGAAACTAACACACCATTGTAAAGCAATTATACTCCAATAAAGATGTTAAAAAAAAAAGGGGGGGCCATGAAGGAACCTTTTTGGGGGGTGATAAAAATGTTCTACAGGGAATATAGCCAATATAATAACCATAAATGGAGTATAACCTTTAAAAAACTGTGTGAACCACTATGTTGTACATCTGAAACTCATATAATATTATAAATCAACTGTACATCAATTTTTTAAAAAGCAGATGGGAGAGGAAAAAAAGGACAAAAAATGTTCTACATTATGATTTTGGTGGTGGTTATATGACCACATATATTTTATCAAATTGTACATTTCAACTTGGCTGGTTTCATTTTAAGTAAATTATATCTCAATGAGGCTGATAATTCTTAAAAATTGCTCATTAGAAGCTTCCCCAAAGAGATGATGCTATACGTTCACTAGAAAAATACAAATACATTTCTCTTTAACTATGTACCTGAAAAGGCTGTCTTCACAGACTTACCTGATATATGGTTGGAATAGTAAATACACCAGGCAAGAGGTAACACACCAGCTCCAGAATTTCACTTGGCAGTCTCACCTGGTTTTCTGATTGCAATTTTAAGCTGTGTTACACACACAAAAACAGTATCAGTACTCTTTAATTACTATCCTTCCACAAAGAGTTCCTGGTTTTAGGCATGTAGAAAATATCTCTGCAAATCTTTATTAATGACAAGGCTACTGTCCTCGCTTGAAAGAGTCCTTTAGATCCAGGCAATGGTCTGTTACCTTAGAATCTGGCCATTTAGGACCTTCTCAGAGAAAGGAGTTCTGTTAATGAACATTGTGTAACTATAATTTCAAACCTATAAATCTAGGAGGTGGGGGGAATCATGTTCCTTACTGTTATCTTATAGCACCTCCTGGTGTTTAGATAACTGAAGGCTTAAATCTTGGATGGCCAGTCTATTTTTGCTTAAAACCAGAGAAATTAGAATGATTCTTAATGGTGAACAGTGAGACTATAAACAGATTTTTTCATTTATACATTATTTACAAAGAAATGAATTGAGGGATTCTTAGTGTGGAACTGCCACTTGTTTTTCAAAATAAATAAAAATAATGGCTACTTACGGGATAGTCCAAACTTAAAAAAAAATAGCAGAAGATTCATTGGAATTTTTTTTTAAGAGTTTCTTTTTCGCCAGCCATCCATCCCTAACCCCACGTAGAATGCTCTTCATTTGAAGAACTTCTGCAGCAGCTGAACCCTTTGTCTTAGTCAGGTTCTGAGCAGCTTTTAGGCACGGAGAAGGGTCAGGACAAGTCTCATCAGTAGGTAGATTAGAACTTGTTGAGGCTGGAGAAAAATGCTTTGCAAGGAAAAGAGCATAGCAAATTCAGCCAAGCTTACTTAATGATGAGAAGCTAAATTCAATGTCTCTTCCCTCATGCCTGCACAATGACCATTCCATTTTCCCTGGACTTCTGTTAAGGTAATCAGCCAAAGTAGGAGATGGAAAAAACCACACTCAGCACATTTTCCTGCATCTCAGTGATTCTGAAATAATTTGGAGGTATGGGGAGGTTGGAGAGATGAAAGCTAAAATGTCCCAGGATTAACTGTGGATATCATTTAAGCATGCTACCCTCACTCCAATTCCATAGGTAATCAAGAGATTCACCTAGAGTTCATGTCTCCCATATGGATATTGAACAAGCCAGATCAAAGGGGGAAGGGAAGCATTTATCAAGGTAAACAAAAAAACACAACAATGTAGCTAATTTCTCACTACCATCATCCATCTGTAACTACTGGGTAGCAAGTCTTGGTATAAATGCAATGATAAGCTTGAAATTTGAAAATTAGTAAATTGGTTAGTTAATTGATCCTTTACTTAAGTCTTTTCTTCTCCAGTTTCTGCTGTTTGTGTATTATTAAAATACTTTCTTACTCTAGTGGAGAAAATCAGCAGGTGCTTTTTAATTATTCAAACTCCTCTGGAAACCAAATTACTTAATGTAATTACATCTGGGATAAAAAAATTATTAATAAAAGCCATTAACAGTTCTTAGGGAACTTGACATATATACTTACCATTTTGGAAAGAGACAGAATTGATTTTTCTTTTTTATTTATTTTAATTTTGTTTCTGATAAGAATTACATGGCAACAATCAGGAAAAGATGGTAATATTTATCTTAGTGATAAAATGCACTGTGTTCAACTATGTAAATTTTATCCATGAAAATCCATGTTGTTTTGCTGTATTTTCACCCACTTGCATAGATAACAAGGGTTCCCCGTGTCATCTCTGGTACAATGAATAATGTTTTTACTGGAGTAAAAGAATAGCTCAGACCTGAAACAAAACAAATGTAGATACCAAACATAGACAACCAAGCAGGGCATGAACGAATGTACAACTACACTATGAAAGAAAGAAAAGTCAACGACAAACAAAATAATTTGCATGTTTTTAAACAACTTTATTTTCTTTTAAAAAGCCAGAATCTTATGAAACTACTTTTCCAATTATCCCAATTCTGAAAAAATGGGGAGGTGTTTTGCATGGAAAATTTAAGTGCATTTGTTTTGATATGAAAACCTCCACAATTTCATCCTTGAGCCAACCAATAAAGTACCCGTCAACCTTTTACAACTTCAGAAAAAGCCTCGAGGTAGCATTTCTGCCCACCTCGATATGTAAAGGCTGCACTTGGCTGGGATGTGACTCTGGGGAAATTATTCTGAAAGGAGCAAGTTAGGAAGGTATAAGCACACAGACTTGTAACACAACAGAAACATTTGCTTTTCTGGTGCAATGGAAGAACAGCTGCACATTTCTCACGGCCCTCAATTATGATCTATACGTACCAACAACACATACAAATTCTGCTTTTTATATTAGTGTTCCCACAACTGGCAACAAAACCTTGTGTCGAGCAGCTAAAACAAGGCAGAAAGTCAAGCTCTCATGATCCCAACAGCTCACACAGAGGTGATGTGAAGATACACTGTCCTTCCAAACACATGCCTGTTTGAAAACAATTGTTTTTAGTCTAAAGCTTCTAGGGCTTATCATAAATTGAGCCATTCTTTTAAAAGTTAACCCCATTTCTTCTCATTGAGAATTGTTGTTTCTAATTAAACAATTCAGCTGATTTGCTATCCTCTTTATGTCTCATTTAAGATTGAAATTTGCTCATCTCTATCACTGCTTTTACAAAGCACTGGTATTTTATTCTCTGCCAGTTTCTCCCCATAATTATATTTATTTCTCTGTCTGTTTTGATGTTGGCCAATTAGAGGCTCTTTCAGCTCCCTCTAAGTTATCTTTATGAAATGATATACATGATTCTCCTCATACTTCACTTAGGCTATGAGAGAATGTTCTGGTTAAATTGCTTAAAAGTCTCAGGCACAGACATCAGACACTGGTTCTCAAGCTAATGCCAGCACATGACAAAATTGACACTGCTCTTTTGCAAAATGAAAAAAAACAAACGAAAACCAAAACCAAGATGGGAAAACACAGGTTTTTATAATGCTGTCCCATTTTAGGGACTGTCCTTGATTCTGAAAGCATGTCTTTCCATTTTTTCTTATGGTTAAAATTCTCTTTCTTTTTTGAAATGAAGGCGATTGCAAATGGTAATTGCTTTTAAGGCCCTACTTGGCACAATAAAAATGCTACATAAATTTCCAGATTCTGTGAACTTCTGCAGGTACATGAAATTTAAAAATCTGAACTAATCTAAGACAAGCAGTCCCTTGACTCACTGGAATGGCAGTATTAAGTAACAACTAAGAAATGGTGTCAGATGTTTGCTATGGCCAACTAGGGAAGGTTTCCCATTAGCCTTTAGATAGGAATGGCTTGAATTGACAGCACTCAGTTCAATATTATATGCTAATTAGTTTTCCTATCTTAAAACTTAGTCAAGTAACTCAAAATAATCACCCATTATTTTTGTCTCCAAAATCTTGCGTTTACTATAACTTTGCTCATCAGATTTTGATAATAAATAACAAACATTGCAAAGATAAATTTCATCTTGAGTACACCCAAACCAATCTGTGGAGTTAGAAGAAATGAGTTCACTGGGCCTGGCCAAGCTTGATTCAGGCAGAGAGGCCTCAATTTCCTCAGGGAATCACTGGTCCTCATCACAGTCCTCCACTTATTACTGGGTGACATTGGCATCTCACTACTGTCCTACACCTTGGATTCCACTTCCTTTAGATGGAGGCTACAAGAATAATCCTGACCCACCTAAGAGGCTGCAAACTGAGCTTTACCTTATAAAGTTGCAGCAATTGTTTTGGTAGTATTTTAATTCTAAGTTTTAGGTCAACATGTGTGATTTAAAGCCTAAAAAGGTAAACAGCTACTCTGGGGATGACTTTCCCAGGTGGAAGCCAGCTTAGTATTTTGATGATTATTGGTAGCAGGATCAGGAGGGAATATAGAAACTATTGAACGGCAACAAATAACATTGGTTTCTTCATAATCTACCCTTTAATAAAGCTGATATAATTGATGTACTTCTATATAAACCCACACTGTATCTGCGAAGCCAAAAACACAACAGGAAAAACTTACGTCATCAGTATTTTATTACATCTGTGGATATTTCTCTTTGTTTGCTTTTGCCTCATGAGATAGCATTTTGCCTTTTGGATCCAAGTGTTACACATTCACTAGCTGGATTTCCTATGTTTTGCAATTCTCTGAGTAATCTCCATTAATCTAGATTCCTCAAGGGGCTCTAAGACCATTAGACCCTTTAAATGGAGAGTTGTTCTTTTATGAGCTTCACAGAGACTACACATTGAATTTCTATCCACAGACTGGAGAAAGATGTTGATTTAAAACAGGTGTAAACATAGGTTATTTGGGTTTCTTTGATATGCTGGTGTGATGATTAGTTTATCCCTAAAGAGCAGCATCTAGATTTTTATTTTCTTTCCAAAACTGCCTACTTAAGAGCCACAGCCTCATTGTGTATTACTAGGAAAGGGTAGATGCATTAGAAAACATACAGCCATGGATATAGTAAGGTAGATATACCTAACATGATCTGTAACGAAATGTCCATTTTTCAAGTACTTGAATGCAAACTAGTTAAAGTAGAACTTTTTTTAAGTTTTGATTTTTTACAATCTATACAATCATTCTAAAGATTAAAATAAGAATGCCAGAATATTCTAAAACAGGTTTCAAGAATAACTAAAGTCTTAATCAGTAGGGAAGCCAAGAGGTGTCTCACAGAGGTTTTTGATACTCCCTCTCTCCCTCCCCAAATCCAAGTAAAAATCATATCTTGCTATGCAAATGCAACTTCAAAACAAGTACCAGTGGGATTGCTGGATTATATGATAGTTTTATTTTTAATTTTTTGAGAAGCCTCCATATTGTTTTCCAAAGTGGCTGCAACAATTTACATTCCCATCAACAGTGTGCAACGGTTCCCTTTTCTCCACATCCTATCAACACTGTTGTCCTTTGTTTTCTTGGTAATCACCTTCCTAAGAGCTGGGAGGTGATATCTCATTGTGGTTTTGATTTGCATTTCCCTGATGATTAGTGCTGTTGATCAATAAATGGTGTTTGGAAAACTAGATATCAACATGCAGAAGAATGAAATTGGTTCTTAATCTTTGTTTTGTTTGTTTGTTTGTTTGTTTGTTTGTTTTCCGGTATGCGGGCCTCTTACTGTTGTGGCCTCTCCTGTTGCAGAGCACAGGCTCTGGACGCGCAGGCTCAGCGGCCATGGCTCACGGGCCTGGCCGCTCCGCAGCATGTGGGATCTTCCCGGACTGGGGCACGAACCCACGTCCCCTGCATCGGCAGGAGGACTCTCAACCACTGCGCCACCAGGGAAGCCCGGATCTTAATCTTATACCATGCACAATAATCAACTCAAAATGGATTAAAGATGTAAAACCTTAACCTGTAAATCTCCTAGAAAAAAACAAAGAGAAAAAGCTTCTTAACATTGGCTTTGCCAAAGGTTTCTTGATATGACACCAAAAGGAAAAACAATAGAAGCAAAAATAGAAAAATAAGATCTATCAAAGTAAAAAGCTTCTGAACAGAAAAAAAAGCAATCAACAAAGTGAAAAAACAACCTAGAGAATGGGAGAAAATATTTATAATACATATATTTGATAAAGGGTTAATATTCAAAATACATACATAAGGAACTCCTACAACTCAATAGCAAAAACTAAAAACGAAAAACAAAAGCCACAAATAATCCAATTAAAAAAGACCTGAACAGACACTTCTCCAAAGAAGACATACAAATGGCCAACAGGTGTATGAAAAACACTCTTGTGAAGGGAAAATACAAATTGAAATGACAGAATTTCTAAAAAATGATGATAATAGAGAGATATACTGAAATTAATGTTTAAAGGAAAATTCACAGAACTCCATTTTTGCAAGTCAAAAAAATGAAAAAATGAAAGTGAATAAATTAAATACCAGCTCAAAACCCTATAAAAAGAATAAGAAAGCACAAAGAAGGAAAAAATAAAAAGTAGAAATTAATGGGGGAGGAAATAGAAAAATAGTATACTTAACAAAGAAAATTACTGTTGGTTTACTTTAAAGAAATTAATGAAATATGGGAGAAATCACAAATACGAAAAATAAGAAATAATAAGGGGAAACAACCACTGAAACAAAAAAATTAAAAACATCCTAAGACATTATTATGCAGACCTCTATTCAAATAACTTTGAAGACCTACATGAAATGTATAATTTCCTGGGGCAATACAGGCTAACAGTGTTTGACTCCATTATAAATAAATAATATTTTTCACAGAAGATAAAAATAAAGAAACTATGCCACTTAAAAAAAAAACCACTTTGCCCAGATAATTTCAGAAGAAAATTCTGTCAAACTTTCAGAGTCAGTATTTCAAATGCTTTATGAATTGTTCTAAAACGTTGAAGATAAAGGGATAATTTTTAATGAAGATAATTTTTAATGAAGTATTACACTGATAACTAAATCTGAATTTTTAAGTAAAAAAACAACACCTATAGCGTTATATACTTATGTTGATGTAAAAATACTACATAAGATGCTAGTAAACAGAATCTTATATAACAATAAGAAATAAATACAACATAGCCAATAGCATTTATTCTAGAAATGCAAGGTTGGTTCAATATAAAATAATCCATTAATATCATACTCCATATTAATAAATTGAAGGAAAAATCATATGACTATTTCCATAGATATTGAAAATTCCCTTGACAAAATTCAACAACTATTCCTGGTGCAAACACTCAAGAAAATAGGAACTGATAATTACTTTCTTAGCATAATAAAATATATATATAACATATATATTATATATAATAATTATATAATTATTTTATAATAAGTATATAACCATAATACTTATCATATGATAATTATATAATTACATATGGTGTTATATATTACATATTTAATATACAGATAACATGTATTATAATCTATATATATAATGTGTATATATACTTTATATGTGTCCTAAAAAAAAAAAAAAATATATATATATATATATATATATATATATATATATATATATATAAAAACATCAGAATCATTTCCAGTAAAATCACAAACAAGGCAAGGAGTCCACTATCCTCATGACTATTCAACTTTGTACTACAGGTATTAGCCAGTGCAATTAGAGAAGAGAAATCAATTAGAGGTATAAGAATAGTTTAAAGAAGGAGTAAAATTACCTCTACTTGCAAATATTATAACCTCAGAGAATGAATGATAAAAGAAACTTAACCAACAAAAGAATTCAGTAAAGTAGCAAGATATAAAAATAACATGGGGCTTCCCTGGTGATGCAGTGGTTGAGAATCTGCCTGCTAATGCAGGGGACACGGGTTCGAGCCCTGGTCTGGGAGGATCCCACATGCCGCGGAGCAACTAGGCCCATGAGCCACAACTACTGAGCCTGCGCGTCTGGAGCCTGTGCTCTGCAACAAGAGAGGCCGCAAAAGTGAGAGGCCCACGCACCATGATGAAGAGTGGCCCCTACTTGCCACAACTAGAGAAAGCCCTCGCACAGAAACGAAAACCCAACACAGCAAAAATACATAAATAAATTAATAAACTCCTACCCCCAACATCTTCTTTAAAAAAAATAATAACATGAAGAAATCAATGGCCTTCGTTTAAATAAGCAAATAAGCTAACAGTTGTAATGATAGGAAAATCTTATCTACAATACCAACAAAAACGAATAAATATGCAGGAATAAACTTAAGTCATGGGCCAAACGTGTATGAAGGACACTTTAAAACATTACAAAAACTTCCAGGTTCAGCCCTGAAATAATAAGAACTTGGGGGCTTCCCTGGTGGCACAGTGGTTAAGAAACCGCCTGCCAATGCAGGGGACACAGGTTTGAGCTCTGGTCCGGGAAGATCCCACATGCCATAGAGCAACTAAGCCCGTGCGCCACAACTACTGAGCCTGAGCTCTAGAGCCCGCAAGCCGCAGCTACTGAGCCCACATGCCACAACTACTGAAGCCCACGCGCCTGGAGCCCATGCTCCGCAACAAGAGAAGCCACTGCAATGAGAAGCCCACGCACAGCAACGAAGAACCAACGCAGCCAAAAATAAATAAATTAAAAAATAATAATAACTTGGAAGGCATCACTCCTATACGAATAAGAAAAAGTTGAACAATCTGAGAATCAATGACTTTTCTCAGACCCATAAGAGAACTGAGGTTGCAGGTAAATGAACACCTGAAAATCTGGAGAGAAGGCATGTTCAGAGTTACAGCTGAGATCTCCTCATGGCTTTGGCAGGGAGAGGGTCAAGGGTGATCACTGCAAATTATCCCAGCACCTTCTCCACAGTAAAGGCCTATATCAGAAAAGGCAATTTTGAGTCTTATCTCAGATGGGGGAAGGTCATTCCTCAAATTCTAGATGCTCCCCCCAGGCTTTCTGTCTCATCTAAGAGAGAAAAAAAATAGTTAACAGGGGTCAGGGCTTCAAAAAATAGATTGGGAACACTGCAGACAAGGAAGGAAATAAGGAGCAAGGAGAAAAAAATTAAAAGCTATACCACTAGAAAAACAATTGGGAAGGTCACAACCAAGAGACACAGACCCACTAAAAGACTGAGATTTAATCTTAAGGTTATAGACTGTTCCCCCTCCCCAACCTTTTACCACGACCCTTCCAGAGCCCCAGTATAATAATAATAGGCTACAGATGAAAGAATTGGAAGCCACAGACTTTCACTACAGAGGAATACATAGGAAGCCCAAAGTCAAGAGGGGAGACAAAAACGAGGACAATGGAGGGATCTGAAGTCTCTGGCACCATAGCTACAGCAAACATTAAACCCAGATTTACATAACTTTTCTTACTGAAACCATTTATTACTCTCAAGTACCCAACACAAGTTCAGCTCCCCACAAAATCTTATGAGGAATGCCCCAAATCAAGAAAAACAAAGGTCTAAAGAGACAAAGCAGTCATCAGAATCAGACTCAGAAGGAATTATCAGACAGGAATTTAAAATAGCTATTATTACTATGTTAAGGGCTCTAATGGAAAAAATAGACAACATACAAGAACAAATATATAATGTAAAGGGACAGATGGAAACTTTAAGAAAAAACACAAAAGGAGACGCTAGAAGTCAAAAAGGTAGTAAAGAATGCCTTTGGTGGGCTCATCAGTAGGCTAACATAGCCAAGGAAAGAATGAGAATCTGTGAGCTTGAGGATATGTCAATAGAAACTTCCCAAACTGAAATACAAAGAGAAAAAAAGAATAGGAAAAAAAAAACCAAACAGTACAGAATATCCAAGAACTCCAGGACAATTTCAAAAGGTGTAATATATGCATAATTCAAATACCAGTAGGACAAGAAAGAGAGAATGGAAAAGAAGAAATGCTTTATGTAATAGAGAATTTTACTAAATTAATCACAGAAAGCAAAGCACAGATCCAGGAGGGGCAGAGAACACTAACGAGGATAAATACCAAAATAAAACAAGAAAAACTCCCACACCTAGGCATATCATATTCAAACTGCAGACAACCAAAGACAAAAAGAAACTTTAAAAGAACTCAGAGGAAAAAAAACACCTCCCTATAGGGGAACAAAAATAAGAATTACAATAGACTTATCATCAGAAACCATGCAAGCAAGAAAAGAGTGGAATGAAATGCATGGATTTGAAAAAAATCCATGCAGATGAATTCCAAATAATTTATACAGACATTCTCAAGGAGGAAAGGCATAACTTTCCACTCCTCAAATACTGGCTTTCCATGGTAACTCTTTCCAAAGAGTGTAGTATGAAAAGGAAGAGGAGGAATTTAACAGTGGAGAAACCTGACCAATACTATCTCAGCTGGGTGATCAAAGTCAACATCAATAGTGATGTCATGTGATAGCATATACCCTTGGTATATGCGATCTTCCTCCCAAAACCCATAATCCCAATCTAATCATGAGAAAAACATCACACAAACCCAACAGAGGCACATTCTACTAAACACCTGACCAATACTCCTCAAAAATGTCAAAGTTATCAAACACAAGGAAAGTCAAGAAACTGCCATAGCCAAGAGAGGCCTAAGGAGACATATCTACCTGTAACGTATTTTCCTGAATGGATCCAAGAACAGAAAAAAAATGACGTTAGGTAAAAACTAAGGGAATCTAAGTAAATTACGGAGTTTAGTTAATAATGGTGTATAAACATTGGTTAATTATTTATAACAAATATATCATACTAACGTAAGATGTTAGTAATAGGGAAAACTGAGTATATCGGAGCCCAGTGCCATGGGGTGGAATAGGTAACCCCTCCTAGGGTGGAAAGGCACTGTGAAAAGTTTAGTGACAAGACATGAATAAAAAGCTGAGGGATTATAATCTCTTTTCAATATGATTTGTGCCTTAATTTACAGGTTTCCCTCCCATCTCTTTTATTTTGTCCTTAATATTTACTTGATTAACGCTATTTTTCCTATAAAGACTCTCAGAGTATGGATTTGGCAGACTGAAGCCTCATGGAGTAGTTTAACATATCATCTAGCTGCTGGATTACCGTAAATTCGATGCTGAATCCGGAAGCTAGATCGGATGTAGCTTCCTGCTTTTGATATGAAGTGGTGTATTCTTTCAGCAGAAGACACAGTGTTCAACTGTCTCTCTTCAGGAAATGTTAGCAGCCACTGCAGCTCAATGCCTAGATCTGAAGGAGTTGCACGAAGGTGGCATTCTTTGCTTTAGTTGAACTTTAAAACTTTCTGAAATCAACTTTATGGAGTTATAATTTACACACAATAAAAATCACCAGTTTTAAATTGCAGGGGGGAAAATAACCTATCTACTAAAATAAAAATGCATGACTATAACAGTTTCCTGGATTTCTGCTATTCTATACGCATATGAAAGCATTGTATATACTCTCATTCTTTCTCCTTTATCTACAAAGAACAAAATAATGACCATAAGTTTTCAAGGAATCAACAAAACCGGGGTAAAATGTATCTCTTTTCCTGTTCATTGACATCGCTGGGAATCCTTACCTACATGAGAATGACCTTAACCTTCAGACTGAAATATATATTTCTTGATCTCTTTGACATGTACAGCTTATCATGGTTTGCAAAACGTTTTTTACATTTGTTTTCTCATTTGGTACAAACAGCTACATCATAAGAAGGTACAGTAGATATTATCAATGCCATGAGCTGTATTTGGTCTACACAAGGAACCTGGGGAAGGAAGAAGATAGGAAATAGCCATGGAAAGAAAATATACATGCATGTGTATGACAGGGAAGAGATGAAGGAGACATTCTGGCACAGTTGGTAATCTCAGCTAGAAGTTATCAATACCAGTTTGGGGAAAAAAAAGTTCCTTTTTTAGGCCTTGAAAAGAATCACATAGCCAGGGCCAATAAAATATGTGGAAACCTCACAAACAACAAATTTTCTCCATGAAAATCAGATGGAGAGCTAGGAAAAGAAAATGATCTAAATTCATTTTCCCAAATCATACTTTTACATCTTTTAATAGATTTATCTGCATTGGCAGAGAATAGAAAGAACACAGTCTCTTGAGGAAGAAAGACCTGGCTTTAAGTCTCAATTACACCATGTACCTATGTGACCATGGGTGATTCACAATCCTCTGTGCTCTAATTATCTCATTTGACTAATGAGGAAATAATGTCTATTTCCTAAGACTGTAGAAGAGATGAAATGATACATAGAATATTCTGGGACAAATATGATTTCTAATGAAAGCTCAGCACCTATAATACTGAGTGGGGTCATGAGGGTCTAATCGTTAAGGTCCTTGGGAACATTTTCTCTCAATAGTTCAGAAACTGCTCCTGTGCAGGGAAAAAACTTACAGTTTTATTCAACTTCAATAACTTCTTCAGCAAAGGCACATTGGCAAATGGGTTATTGCAACCCATATATTGTTATGAAAATTGACATTGGATACAATTCAGAAAAACTTATCCAAATTAAAATAGAAAAAAATATTCATCATTTAAAAAAGAGGTTCCTCCTTTCTGTCAATGTTTTCCTTAGTTTTTGCTCCAAACAGGACTTCAATGATCATTTCGATAAAAAGTTCATAATGCCTTTGATTATAAAACGTTATTCATGCAAGTTACACAACAGGGATTCTTATGCGTTATATTGTTATATAATTATATATTTTCTATAAATAAATAGCAATAAGTCATAATTTTTACTTCAAGGACTCAAAACCCCTCCTCTCAAAAATATAAAGCCGAAAAGAAAATTGCAGAGTGATATAGAAAGGATGATGCCATTTACATAAATTTTTTACATGTTTTGAAAATACTATATAGTGTTTTACCTTCATAGAATAAAATATAGATGACAAACACCAACCTCCTCTGACGTAGGAAGAGGCTTCCAATGTATTTGTAATAACACTGTTTCTTAACAAATATCTGAAGCATAGATGTTAAAATATTCAGATTTGATAAATCTAGGTATTAGGAACAGAGGTGTTGATTGTATTGCTACTTTTCTATATTCTGTAATAATGTTTTAAATTATTGTAATTAAAATGATGTACGTACATGAAATAAAAACCTTTAAAGAATAATAAAGGGTGTAATATGAAAATTTAGAGCTTTCCAATCTAGCTCTACCATTCCAGGCCCACTTACTGAAAGTATCACTTTTGATCAAGTATGTTTTAGTTCTTTTATTGTTACCTCAATAAATCTCAAACATATATCACTAGTCCTAATTTTATTAATTTTAAGCAAAATTTGTTAACATCTTTCTATAAAAGACAAAAGAATTAGCTCCCTGATACTACCCTTTCTCATCCCCCTCCTCCCCTCAAATTTGTTGATCATCATTTAGTTACACTGTGAAACTTTTGCAAGATATTTATCAATTTCACGGCCCAGTATCCCTACACCTCACCCTAGTTCTTGGCATTTTAAATAATTTTTGTACTTTTTTTTTCAATAAAACTGCTTTGAGAGGGAAGGAACATAAGTGAACTGGAGGCTAACAGTCATCTTTTTATTATTATGATGTTTAAACTGTGGTAAAATGCACATAAAATTTACCATCTTCACCATTTTAAGGGTGTAATTCAGCAGTATTAAATACATTCACACTGTTGTGCAACCATCACTACCATCCATCTCCAGAACTCTTTTCATCTTGTAAAACTGAAACTCTGTAACCAAAAACAGTAACTTCCATTTTCTCTCCCACCCCCAACCCCTGGTAACCACCATTCTACTTCCTGTCTCTATGAATTTGACTACTCTAGGTACCTCATATAAGTGGAATCACACAGTATTTGTCTTTTTGTGACTGGCTTATCTTACTTACCATAATGACCTCAAAGTTCATCCATGGTGTAGCATGTGTCAGAATTTCCTTCATTTCTAAAGCTGAAAAAACATTCCATTGTATGTAAGTACCAAATTTTGTTTATCCATTCATCTGTCAATGGACACTTGGGTTGCTTCCACCTTTTGGCTACTGTGAATAATGCAGCTATGAACATAGGTGTATACATATGTCTTCAAGACCCTCATTTCAATTCTTTTGGACATATGCCCAGAAATGAAATTGCTGAATCATACAGAAACTGTACTTTTAATTTCTACAGCAGCTTCACTATTTTCTACTCCTACCAATAGTGCACAAGCATCCCGATTTCTCCACATCCTCACCAACACTAGTTATTTTCTCTTTTTGTTGACAGTAGCCATCTTAATGGATGCAAGGTGGTATCTCACTGTGGTCTTGATTTGCATTTCCCTAATAATTAGTTATCTTGAGCCTCTTTTTGTGTGCTTATTGGCCATTTGTATATATTCTTTGGAGAAATGTCTATTCAAGTCCTTTAGCCATTTTTTAATCAGGCTGATTTTTTTCTTGTTGACTTGTAGGACTTCTTTATATATTCTAGATATTAACCCCTTATCAAATGTATGATTTGCAAATATTCTCTCCCATTCTATGGGTTGCCTTTTCACTCTACTATTTCTTTTGATGCACAGAAATTTTTACATTTGACGTAATCCAATTTATCTGTTTTTTTCTTTTGTTATCTATGTTATTGGTGTCATATCCAAGAAATCATTGCCAAATACGTCATGAAGATTTTCCCGTTTTCTTCTAAAAGTTTTATAGTTTTAGCTCTTACTTTTAGGTCTTTGATCAATTTTGAGTTATGAATTTTAAAGATTTTTAAAAATTTATTTATTTTATTTATTTCTGGCTGTGTTGGGTCTTCGTTGCTGCATGCAGGCTTTCTCTAGTTGTGGCGAGGGGGGCTACTCTTCGTTGCAGTGCGTGAGCCTCTCATTGCGGTGGCTCGTCTTGTTGCAGAGCACAGGCTCTAGATGCACAGGCTTCAGTAGTTGTGGCACATAGGCTCAGTAGTTGTGGCTCGCAGGCTCTAGAGCACAGGCTCAGTAGTTGTGGCGCATGGGCTTAGTTGCTCCGCGGCATGTGGGATCTTCCCAGGCCAGGGCTCGAACCCGTGTCCCCTTCATCGGCAGGCGGATTCTCAACCACTGCACCACCAGGGAAGCCCCAGAGTAATGAATTTTATATATGGTTTAAGGTAAGAGTCTACTTTCACTCTTTTGTATGTGATTATCCAGTTTTACACAACTTTTGCTGAAAAGACTGTCCTTTTCCCACTAAATGGTCTTGACAACATTGTTGAAATATTTGATTTCTGTATATGTAAGAAATTATTTCTGGGTTTTGTATTCTATTTCATTGGTCTATATGTCTATTTTTAGTCCAGTTCCACACTATTTTGTTTCCTGTAGCTTTGTAATAAGTTTTGAAATCAAGAAGTGTGAGACCTCATACTTTGTTCTTTTTCAAGATTACTTTGACCATTCAGGGTCCCATATATTCCACGTGAATTTTAGGATGGGTTTTTCTATTTCTGCAAAAACACCACTGGGGTTTTCATATGGACTGCATTGAATCTATAGATTGTTTTGGGTAGTATCAACAGCATAAGAGTCTTTCAATCCATGGACACAGATGCCCTTCCATTTATTTGTGTCTAATTTTTTTTCAGCAAAACTTACAGTTTTGGGTGTAAAAGTCTTTCACCTCCTTGAATAATTAGTATTTTATTCTTCTTGATGCTATTTTAAATGAAACTGTTTTCTTAATTTCCTTTTCAGATTGTTCATTGTTAATCTATAGAAACCCAACTGATCTTTGTGTATTGATTTTGTATCCTGCCATTTTGCTAAATTTGTTTTAGTTCTAACAAGGTTTTTTTGTGTGGAACTTTTTCTACATATAAGATCATATATTTTCTACATATAAGATCATATTGTCTGCCAACAGAGATAATTTTACTTTTTGTTTCCAATTTAGATGTCTTTTCTTTCTTTTTTTTTCCTGATGCTCTGGCTAGGACTTCTAGTACAATATTGAATAGCAATGGTGACAGTGTGCATCCTTGTTTTTTTCCTAATCTTATAGGAAAATATTTCAGTCTTTCACCACTGAGTATGATTTTAATTATTATGTAGAGATACTTTTCTTCTATTCCTAGTTTTTTGAGAGTTTTTATCATAAGAAGTGTGTTGAATTTCAAATGTTTTTTCTGCATCAATTGTGATGATTATGTGGATTTTTCCTTCATTCTATTAATGTGATATATTACATTAATCGATTTTTGTTTGTTAAACATATGTTTCATGTATCCTTGCATTCCAGAAATAAATCTCACTAGGTCATGGTGTATAATCCTTTTAATGTGCTGTTTGCTTGTATTTTGTTAAGAATTTTTGCATCAATATTCATCAGGGTTATTGGTCTGTAGTTTTCTTTTGTTGTAAGTCTTTGTCTGGTTTTGGTATCAGGGTAATGCTGACCTTATAGAATGAGTCTGGAAGTGTTCCTTCCTCTTCAGTTTTCTGGAAGAATTTGAGGGGGATTTTTAAAAATTTAGAAAGAATTTAGAGAAATTGTTCTTTAAGTGTTTGGTAGAATTACCAATGAAGCCATATGGTTCTGGAAGGTTTCTGATTACTAATTCAATCTTCTTACTCTTTATAGATCTGTTCAAGTTTTCTATTTTTTCATGATTCAATCATGGTAGATTGCATGTTTCTAGGAATTTATCCATTTCAGCTTTTGTACTTTGCATCTCTCCCCACTTTATGTTATTGATGTCACAAATTATACATTTACATATTGTGTAAATATTAACTTTTTTTTTTTTTTTGCCCACACTGCACAGCATGTAGGATCTTAGTTCCCTGACCAGAGATTGAACCCATGACCCCTGCAGTGGAAGCATGGAGTTTTAACCACTGGACTGCCAGAGAAGTCCCAATATTAACTTATTTTTTAAATTATTTTTGTATTTTTGTCTTTTAAATCCTATAAAGCAATAAATGTGGAGTTTGAACCAAAATGACAATAATAAGTTTTATATTTGTCCATGTATTCACCTTTACTGGAGAACTTTATATTTCATATGGTTTTGAGTTACTCTCTAGAATCCTTTCATTTCAACTTGAAGGATTCCCTTTAGCATTTCTAGTAGGACAAGTCTGGTGGTAATTAACTCCTTCAGCTTTTCTTTATCTGGGAATGTCTTAATTTCTCCCTCATTTTTGAAGGACAGTTTTGCCAGTTATAGAACTCTCGGTTGATGGGCTTTTTCTTTCAGCATTTTAAATATATATTCTGTGGCCTTTTTGTCTGCAGGGTTTCTGCTGAGAAATATGTTGATAATCCTATTGAGGATCCCTTGAATGTGATGAGTTGCTTTTCTCTTACTGCTTTCAAGATTCTCTGTTTTTGACAGTTCCACAGTTTAATTATATTATGTCTCAGCGTGGGTTTAGTCTACTTGGAGTTCATTGAGCTTATAGTATTGTATGTCCATATCTTTCCTCAAACTGGGGAATTTTTCAGCCACAAGTATTTCTTCAAATAAGCTTTCTGCCCCTTACTCCTTTCTTTCCCTGTTCTCCTCCTGGGATGCCTATAGTGCATATGTTGGTCCAAATAATGGTGTCTCAGAAGTCCTTAGGCTCTGCTCACTTTTCCTCATTCTTTTCTCTTTTTGGTCCTCAGATTTGAAAATTTCAAATGACATGTCTTCAAGCTCACTGATTCTTTCTTCTGCCTGTTCAAGTACAAAACCTCTAGTAAATTTTTCAATTTAATTATTGTATTTGTCAGCTCAAGAGTTTCTGTTTGGCTATTTTTTATAATTTGTACCTTTCATTTTGTTCTTATAACATTTTCCTAATTTCTTTTAGATCTGTGTTATCCTTTCATCTTACTGAAAATATTTAAGACAGTTGTTTTAATATCTTTGCCAAGTAAGCCTGAAGCCTGTATTTCTTTAGGGTCAGTTTTTGGAGATTTGCCACTTTGAATGAGCCATGTTTCACTATTTCTTTGTATGCCTTATGACCTTTTGTTGAAAATCGGGCATTTTAAAAAACAGCCATCCCACCCAGTCTTTGGAGACTGTCTCTTTATGGGGAAAGACCTTCACTAAAAAGCCTGGTGTGAAGATTTAAGATTTTCTCAGTCCTTTTCTGTGCATTAATCTTCTCTGGGCCAGTGTGTGTGCTTTCATCCTGTTACCATATATTCATGACTGCTTTTAAATGTCTTAATTTCCCTAAGAGTCTCATCCCTATTCTTTCTCAGGACCTTACGTATTCTATTGTATTCCCTTGCCTGTAATCTTTTGCCCCAAGTCATCTATGAGTCTGAAGTCCTCTTGAAGCTCTCTCACATCATGGTGGCTGCCAGTTGTTTTAGCAACCTGCAACCTGATAACCAAACTATGCCATCATTCCCCTCAGTGCTCCAAGTCAGGTGAGACAGAAATCAGTCCCTTGGGCAGCCCCCATAAAGCCAGAATGTTGCAAACAAGTCCTACTTTCTTTCCAGCCTAAAAAAGGAACCAGGAATTGGTTGGTTTCCTTCCATGCCACACCAAGTAGGGTGTGGGGCAAAGGTCAGCAAGCATGCCCCAAAATTTCCTATCATTTTGAGCGTGGCTTTTCCCTGGTTGGGAATTGATTAAGTTGCTGCAGATCCTTAATTGGTTTCTAGAGTTTCCACAAAGCTACTCTGATCAGTGTGTTGTTGTTTACTTGATGCTTTTGTGGGCAAAGAATGGAGCTTCCTAGTTTGCCATCTTCCTTGGTCATCTTTTTTTTTTTTTTTTTGTGGTACGTGGGCCTCTCACTGTTGTGGCCTCTCCCATTGCAGAGCACAGGTTCTGGACGCACAGGCTCAGTGGCCATGGCTCACGGGCCCAGCCGCTCCGCGGCATATGGGATCTTCCCGGACCGGGGCACGAACCCGTGTCCCCTGCATCGGCAGGCGGATTCTCAACCACTGCGCCACCAGGAAAGCCCCATCTTTTTTAAAAACATAATTTGGTTACATCTCTCCCATAAATTGGATTAAATTATTTGATGTCTCTCTATTAAAATAAAATCCGAAGTCCTTGGCCTTCAAGTGTTGCACAATTTGTCCCAAGTCTTTGCTTTCCTTTCCAACTTTAATTTGCTCCATTCTTCTCATTTCTCACTAAACTCTAACCACAATAATCTTTTAGCTCCAGGAATGCTCAAGTCCTTCCTGCCTTGAGATCTTTTCACATGTTCTCACTTTTATCTAGAACATGTTTCCTTCCCACTCTGTATTGCTAATGCCTTTTTTTCCCTCAAGTGTTATCTTCTGGGACCTCTCCTCAAGAAAATTGTTCCTTACCTTTCACATTAGGTTAATCTCATTGTTATATGCATTACAACACCAGGAATTTTTCCTTCATATTGCTCTTTCAACTGTAAAGGTATAGTTTTTTGGTTATATTTATTCAATATCAATCTCCCCTACAAGCTGGTAAACTCTTCAGCATAGTGAAAATGTTGCTGTTTATTGCTACATCCACAGTACCTATAACAGTTCCTAGGACACAGTAGGCACCCCAAAATATTTTTTGTTTGTTTCTTTGATGAATAAATGAAGCTTTTCATTTTTATGTTTGCCTTGTTTCACTTTCTCTCCTCTTTAACCCTATAGCAATACTGCTGCATACGGATTTCCTTTCTGGTTTTAATATTTACACACTTGAATAGACAGTCTCAATGTCTTTGCATTTTACTGCCAGGCTCACCTAGGGCAACATTACAAAGTGTAAAACATTCCTCTTTCAGTGTCCTTTGCCCACCTTAATCATTTTTTTCCCCTTCAGGTAGCCGGTGCTCTCATCCTGTGAAGAAGTAATTGCTTCTAAAAAAAGACCTTGAGTTCTTACTAAATTCTGGACTTAACTTCATCAAGAGGCTCTCTTAGCAGCAGACAGTGCATAAACATACAGTGGAATTGCCCACAACTTTGACAGGCATAGAAGAAAGCTAGTTTTGGAGGGAGCTTCTCCACAACTCTTAAGTAGCGATGCAGAGTTCCTCTTATTCTGTCTCATTCCTTTTCTCTTTCCTTCATTCACTGCGATATTTTGAGTACCTACTACATGAACAGTATATATAGGAGCTAACAGTCCAAAGATTAATATGATTTGACCCCCATCTTTAAAAAAAAAAATTATTTATTTATTTATTTATTGGCTGTATTGGGTCTTTGTTGCTGCACACGGGCTCTATCTAGTTACGGCGAGCAGGGGCTACTCTTCCTTGCGGTGCATGGGCTTCTCATTGAGGTGGCTTCTCTTGTTGCGGAGCACGGGCTCTAGTTGCACAGGCTTGAGTAGTTGCGGCATGCAGGTTCAGTAGTTGCAGCTCGTGGGCTCTAGAGCACAGGCTCAGCTATTTATTGGCTGCATTGGGTCTTTGTTGCTGCACACGGGCTCTATCTAGTTACGGCGAGCGGGGGCTACTCTTCCTTGCGGTGCATGGGCTTCTCATTGAGGTGGCTTCTCTTGTTGCGGAGCACAGGCTCTAGTTGCACAGGCTTGAGTAGTTGCGGCATGCAGGTTCAGTAGTTGCAGCTCGTGGGCTCTAGAGCACAGGCTCAGCAGTTGTGGCTCACGGGCTTAGTTGCTCCACGGCACGTGGGATCCTCCCGGACCAGGGCTCAAACCCGTGTCCCCTGCATTGGCAGGCGGATTCTCAACCACTGCGCCACCAGGGAAGTCCCCTCGACCCCCATCTTTAAATTCAGTCTAGCAAAAGAGATAGATACTTGAATTATAATACATTACCAATTATTAATTCATTCAACAGATTTACTGAGACCTTACTCCATGTCAGGCTGTTGGGGAAACAAGGATGAAAAGAAATATGATTACTCTCAAACAGATTACAGTATAAAGGCAAACATATTTGCAAGCAATTATTGTTAAAACACATGGACCAGGTCTCACAGATGGGGGAAGTAATTGCCTCATATAATTCTTTCAGCAACTCAGCCCATAAAGGCAATTTCCATCCTCAAGAATATTTTGCTATTGGTACCTTTAACAAATGGCAAGGAGACAGGCCATTTTTTTTTCCAGAAGGAAACACAGTAAAATATAAAGGGAAAATTATGATGAAGGAAGACAAATAGACCTATAAAATACAGGGAAAGAAATGTCAAGAGGATAAAAGGTTAGAGTAAAAACACACTTAAATTTTTAATAAGGTCGAATGGGAAGCAATTAAAAACAGTAACACTTTCTCAATTCAGTTCCACAGCGAAAGGGCTGATGGGACCTTGCCAGGTCACTTGGTTCAATTCCCTGTCTCTAGGCTATACTTAATTTCAACTATCCTGGGTAGTAACTGTGATGTTCCCACCTGTTCCCACCTGTTCCCCTGGCTTCTATGCAATAGCTTTATTTTCACCCATTAAACAAATTCATTTTTTTCACCATGGCAGAAGGAATCAACCGAACCAGCATTTATTTGTAATTCATTGCTTCTTCTAGCACTTGTCACAGGCAGTATCTGATACAGAATTCAGTAACACATTTGCAGTGAGATATGGAGTATCCAAAACGTATTCTTTCAATCTTCATCGTAAAATTGTTGGGAATGATAGAGTGTGAGGCCTGACACATAGGGAATTATCTTAGCCAATTTTTTGGTACCATGGTGAAGTGACACTTAGCAAGTGTTTGAATTTGTTTGTGCTAAGGATCCAAATTATAAAATGTGTAATATTCAAGGTCCCTCTCAGGGTTGATAATCTATGAATCTATATATTCTGACATTTTAATTGACCTTACAAGGGAAACCCAAAATATCATAGTGGATATGGTGATGCTCTGTCCAGATCCCACCTCAGGGCCAACTGATCCATTCCTCAACTTTTCAAGAGCAAGGGTCTTTTGTGCTTGCATTATATTGACTCCTTGTTATGTTTCTTGAATGTTCAATTTATTAAATCATTGCCAATAAGATGTATAAATTAAGTTTCCTCAAATATTTCAACCTTTATTATAAACTTAACTTAAACAATTTAAAATAGACTTTAAAATTTAGACTGGCTGATTCTTTTGAAACCTCAAACACCTTAATCAGTAAACAAAAAATACAGAAATACAATGTTTTCAAAATGTATTACTATACTTCGACCTAACATTGTTCTAAATATTAACAACATGTGCTTGATTTATTTCTTTATTATTTCTAGACAACCTTATATATTGCTAATGTTATGGACATACTAACTTTGATACCATCCCAGGTTACAGTATTCTTATTAAATCAACAGGATAAAGAACACAGTCTCAGAAATCTAAGGTTATAGAATCTGGGTTACCAACCAACTGATCCTTAGTTGGGGAATGAGACCTGATTGTTTCTCTCAAGATGACTTTAAAAGATTATGCAGTCTTTTATGGCTGTAATTGCTTATTAAACTAATAAGAATTTTTATAATCAGGATTTCAACTGGATTTTAGCTCTTCGCAACTGGTGGTTACTCCCCAAATGATGTACCCTTAAGATCCACTTGGACGATGTCCAATGACATGTCCCATTACAGAAATATTAAAATGTACGTATGTGCAATGATAGCCCAGTAGCAATGAGCACACCTAGCACCCAAATCTTGGTTTCAAGATCCCATTACCCAATAAAAGAACTAGGGCTACTTGGAGAAATGGCTGATTCCAGGGGTGGGAAAAAGAAAGTACAAGATGAGCCTGGAATATCTTATTGTGCCAGAGAGTAAGAAACTGCTCAAAAAATGATGGGGGAAATGCCAACCAATAAATTTGGATGGAATAAAAGAGAAATTAGAAAAAATTTCAACCTATATAATATATTTAGAATGTGTTGCAATATCCTACTTCGAAGTTTTTTACTACACTGATTAGGTAAATTATTCGACAGATCTTACTTCTGACAATATGTCAGCATTGTCGTCCCTTCTTTCTGGCATGTCCTTCCTCCACTTCTCAGTCTCAGCTGAATTAGAACCTCCTCTATGAGCCTATCCCGTCCCGCTAAACACCCTGGATCTCCTCCTCTGCTCTCACTAAGCTTCAAATGATGTTCTGACGTTGCCATTTTTCTTCCTGCCTTATGGTTACCTGTTTGTACATGGTGTTTCGGAACGACCCTCAAACATTCCCTCCCATTTCCCCACCCACAATTTTGAAAGGGGAGCATGCTATTTATTTTCCTTCATATTACATCTCCTTCCTCTCCATTCTCTCACTTCACTACTGCCTCAGAATCGCATAGTCTTTAAGATCACAGGCTTGGGTGTAAGTCTCACCCCAGTTCAAATGCTGGTTCTACCACCAGCTAGGTGTATGGCTTCGGATATTTACTTCTCTTCACCTCAGTTTTCTCATCAGAATAATGGTAAACTGTCCTTGACAGAGCCGCAGTGAGCATTGTGTAAGTTAATGAATGCCAAACTCTTAGCACTGTGACTAGCAAAAGCTGCTCAATGAATATCACCTGCTATCATCTCCTCCTCCTCCTCCTCCTCCTCATCAGTGCTACAGTAGCATCATTAGTAGCTGTCAAGAGCCACAAAATCAGAACAACTGATGAAATCTGAATGTCTTGGTGCTGAAATTAAAGAGGGTTTAATGAGGTTTTAACCGTAGTTAACTTTCTGACCAGAACTTCAGGGACTCTCACAGAGGAAAAGTTAAGCCATTTTAGCCCTGAATTCAACAAAAGCAACCATTAATTCTTAACCTAATTAAAGACCTTAACAAATATGTGTTCCAAAAGCAGAGAAATCTATTAACCAGACAGAGTCTGACTCATGTATTCATTGGTCCATCCATTAGCCAACATTTATTGAGCATCTACCATGTGTCAAGTACTCTTCTACATGTTAGTGACGTTGCAATAAACAGAGGAGACCAATTTCCGACTTCCTTGAAACTCACGTTCCAAACGGAGGTGGAAGATCCAGTCATTCCACCCCAAAATAAATGTTGTACATTATAAATCACATAGTGATGAGTACAAAGACAAAAAGGGTAAGGAGACATAGAATAATGAGGAAGGTACTACTTAAATGGGGAAGTCAGAGAAGACCTCTCAAATGAGTGTTCACTTTTGAAATTCCTGATTAAATTCATCTTCCCATATTTTGAATAATATAAGACATTAAGTCTAACATTATACATCAAACTCATATCCTTAATTATATCAAGTCTTGCCCAAGATCACTGTGTCCAAATATGTAAATAGAAGAACATAATTACTGGTTATGGATTAATTCCAATCCATAGTATGCCTACAGCTCTTGAATATGGATGCCAACTGCAATTAGTTCCATAACGTGAAGGGAAACAGGGAAGCCAGCCTGGGGTAACTAGCTTACGCTAGCCTGAGCTGCATTTAGGCAATTTATGGGAAGTAGTTTATTCCAGACTCATTCATCAGTCTACAAATACCATCTTCATGTCATCCCCGAGAACTTAACCTGTGAAACCACTGATGGTGTTATATTAAGTAAATTCATGTTCTGGACCAGAGATCAACATGTTCTAGTCACATGTTTGCTTCTAATGTGTCCCTGGACCTCAATCAAGCCAGTAAACCATCTGATCATTATTTTCCTCATCCCTATTACTGAGAAGGAAAAGAAAGTGCTGTGGTCCTTAGTCCTAGACTAAGAACCAGAATTTATGTTCCTGAGTGGCTGTTTCATTGGTTTTGTGACCTTGAGAATATCACTCCAAGCCTCTGGTCCCATCTCTAAAAGGAGAGGTAGACTAAATGATCTTTAGTGTCCTTTACGGCTCTAACAGCCTGTGGATCTAAATATAAAAATCCCACAATCATTAGTTCTGTAACATAGCATTTAAGATGGCATTTTCAATTTTATCAATAACTTTGCTGCCAAGGAAAAAAACTTTTAAGTCCTTATGAAAAACACTTATATGGTCTTTGCCAAAAACAATTTTTTAAGTCCTATTACTTCATTCTTTCTCATCCATTTGTTCCTTCCTTATTGACCCTTTTTATCCTTTTTACGGCGTGTACCTTTTTCTCCCATCCCTAGGAGACTTTGAGCAAACGATAGGGGAGCAAAATAAGTATTCAGTGTTGGCATACAATCATTATAACGCTTAGTTTCAAATACTTCGAATGTTCTCCTCTCGTTTCCCTTTCTTTACAGCCTCTGTTGCATCCTATGGGCTTTCTATCTTGTTTTTCTTATTCAATATTCATAAAGTGTTTATGCTAAAAACAGAAATGTTTTAAGGTTTCACCAAATGCTTTTCTCTCCCTAATACTGTTTCTCTAGCACCTTCCTGCTCCATGACATTCAAATTGTACCCCTTTCTGGTCACGACCATAAAGCTTGCTTAAAACTACCCCTTTCTCTTTCCTCTCCCTGCTCTCATCTAACTGGCTCCACACATTCTCACGAAGCAGAAAAGAGATGTCAACACATTGCAACAGAGCAATTAGAAACAGCGTTGGCTGGCTTGTGCCCTTCTGGACCTCTGAAGAGGAACTAAAAATAGAAGTGAGCTGAATCTGTTCAGGGCTTAGCACTGCCAGAGGAGTTTCCTCAGTTAGTTCTTCAAGGCTATATTTTCTGAGTCATCTTTCACAGCTCAGAGGCCAGAACTCATAACTCATATGCCGTGCTCTCCATCAAGACACACTTACTGTCAGAAAGTGGTTCCTCTCTAAAGGGAGATCTTTACTCATGTCCTGACTGACAGCCCACAGAGTGCATCAAAGGAAGGGCAAATTGCTCACTTGTCTCAAAGCTGCAGTGAAAACCTACTAAATCATATAATTAAAGTGTATCTCCTCTCTCATTCTGACCTCTCTAAACCAATAACGTATTTTAGAATGAGCCATATTAAAAATAAATATCCACTGGCATAGTCCACAGATTCCAGTCTATGTGAAACAGAGACGTCATTGGTGGGGAGCTGGAGGGGAGAGTGAAACAGTGGGGGTCCCCCTATGTTAAGATGGTAAGCATCTCCCAGATGCTCCTTGTGGCTTACTTCTGAAAGTCTGTCTATTCTTTATTGTTCAGTGAATGTCAGAGAGAGTGTTTGGTTTGTTTTCTCAAATTCTGCTATTAAATTGCACTGAAGCAGTAAGAAGATAAAGCCCAACTCCTTTAGACTAAAATATTATGATTTTGAGCATTCTTCTTGCTATGAACCTTTCTAAAAACCAAAGTTGCCCTAGTTACCCTAGTCTCCATGCCTGGTTCTTAGATAGTTTTCAGAGAAAAGCATTGGCCTCTTCTTATCTCATAAGGTCGATAAATGAATCCAGAATGGTTTTCTTCCTTCCTTCCTCCCTTCTTTCCTTCTTTGCTTCCTCTCTCCCTCCATCTTTCTTTCTCTTTCTCTCTCTCTCTGTTTTAAAGAGTGGCCTGTAATTGCAAAGGCTGTAATGATGTCACCGAAGATTGACGCTGATCAGAGACGTTTAATAAAGCAAGGGTGGGGCTGAGGAGCTTACTGACACTCATCACAACTTACTCCTCCTGCGGAGCTGTCTGACACAGTTCAGGATACTAATGCTAAGTTGGGAGGCAGCATTCATGCCACTGTAAGTGCTAGCAAAGAAGTAAGAATCTAGCTATGAAATTTCTTGAGAGAAAGAAATGTTTGCTGGTCTGCCTCAAAGCCTTCCTGTTCTTTAAATGCTGCTCCCACAGCCTGCTTACCTTGCCCAGCAAGAGACGGAAGGTTGGAGATGCTGTGTCTCATAATCAAGGCTCTCGGAACAGCTCACAATGGGGACATCAGCGCCACCAAGGGACACTGGGAGCCGTCACTAACAAAAAGTACAAAATGCTTTGCACATGGAGGAGGCTGGGTTAATCGCCATCACCTAAAGTTTAAAATATATTGGCTGTCATGCTGATTTAAGTGACAGGAGAGGTGTTGCATTACAACCATCTCTTTGCAATTCACACTCAACTTCTTCCACATATTTTGGCCACGGTATACAATATTAGGTGCTAGAAAAGTTTACATTTGTTATTTATTGAAAAGTTTGGTGTCTCAGTCATAGTGAAACTATAATGGCTGCAAGAACAAAGATGACGGATAGACCACTATGTTCCTTAACTCTACCAGCCGTAACATGTTCTCAGTTCTGCAAGGGGAAACGAAGCAGTTCCTTCAGCTACTGAGAAGAAACTATTTTCATGGGGGCACCATCACAGGTGCACCAAAAGATGCTAATGACCCCTCCACCCCACCATCCACCCTAACTGTGGAAATTCACTTGCTATTAACCATGTGAGAACTGTGTTTAACGGGAAATTGACAACAGCGCATCATTTCCTGGAAAATTGAGAGCTACGATATTTCCAAGCACCATGTGCCCGCTAGACATCGCCACAGGGTTCCATTTCTTACATTACTGAGGCTTCATGCCTTACCCAACAATGACATGGCACTTTTTAGTTCACAGACAAGAGTATTCTTTTAAAAATTTGTCAACTACCTAGCATTCTATAACATCCATAATTGTAATTCATGGCATTTGTATATTTATATAATGCTTTAGACTTTTCGAATTGCCTGTAGATATATTCTTACTTAATTAAATTCATTCAGTATTTTTTAAGCTCTTACAATGAGCCAGGAACATAACCCTCACACATAAACACACAACAATAACAACAAACTGGGTATTATTATCTCCAGCCTGCAAATGAAGAAAGTAAGGCCGGGATATAAAGTAATATCCCAAGGTCACAAGATGACAGATTAGAGAAAAGGTTGGTAAGCAACAACAGAGAGAAAGATTTGTCAGGACAGTCAAGGTCAGTTACTAGATAACTCTCAATTATCAACGTAATGAATGTATAAAAAGAAAAGGAAAACTCAGAAGCATCAATGCAGTTAACAGCTTCAAACTTAATATTTGAAATTGAGCCTCTAAATTTAAATTCTTTCCATTTTTCCCCCCTTCTTTTTCTGCTAGAACTATGAACAAATAAAGAAATTACCAAATCTGATAACCATCGACAGGGATTCTTTACCTTTTTAGTGTCACTGAACCCTTTGGCTAGCTGGTAAAATCTATGGACCACTTCTCAGGCTAATGTTTTGAATGTACAAAAGAAAATATAGACAGACCTACTAGAGCATGGACTTGAGCACATGGGGAGGGGGAAGGGTAAGCTGTGACGAAGTGAGAGAGTGGCAGGGACATATATGCACTACCAAATGTAAATTAGATAGCTAGTGGGAAGCTGCCGCATAGCACAGGGAGATCACCTCTGTGCTTTGTGACCACCGAGAGGGGGAAAAGAAAATATAGAGGATTACAAAATGATTAAATCAAAATACAATTATAAAAACATCAAAAGAAAGAAAATGCAATTTAATGATATACATGCTTCTGTATTAACGCATTAAATAATGAACTCTAGCTGCCAATAACTGACTTCAAAATAGTAATAAAGAATAAATGGCATTTCCAGAGATCTGCAACAACTGTAATGCGATATGAAAATATCTGTAAGTTCTACTGGTGATAAGGTCACAGACACTCTTAATACTACCGTGGTTTGTGCGTATGTATATAATTGAAGGAACTGTTAAATTTTAATGATTACTAATTTAAAAGATGGAATTTTTACAGACCATTTGAATTCTATCCAAGGGCTTCTGTGGGCCTATGGACCCTATATTTAAAATAAAACAAACAAATGGATATAACAAAACAGAAACAGACTCACAGATACAGAGAACTAGTGGTTACCAGTGGAGAGAGGGGTTGGGGGAAGGGCATGATATGGGTAGGGGATGAAGAGGTATAAACTAGTAGGTATAGAAATAAACAAGTTACAAGGATGTAATGTACAGCACAGGGAATATAGCCAATATTTTATAATAAATTTATATGGAGGATAATCTATAAAAATGTCGAATCACTATGTTGTACACCTGAAACTAATATACTGTTGTAAGTCAACTATACTTCAATTTTAAAAATAAATTAAAAAAAAAATGACAAAAAACTCCTCCACAGGAGAAAGGAAAGGGTAAGCACATTTGGGATGTACATAAATTATTCAGAGTAGCCTGAATTAGCACGAGGTTTCATCAGCCTCGGTAAGAACACTGTTTTGTGCTTTTCTTACAGATCCTAAAACAATGTTTGATAAAGAGTAGTCAGGTGTTCAGGAGCGTTTGTTAACTGACTCCTGGATGGTCAGACCTCTTGGCTGAGTCCCAGGGCAGGATCTTCCCTTCTGAGTTATTTCCATTCTTCTTGCTGGAGACAGGTGGACACTCCTTGACAAAATGAACATGTGGCCTTAGTGAGCCAAAGGAAGAAGAATTAAACGGTCCCTTATCTCCACTGGCAGGTGGGAAAATTACAATAGCAAAATGGGATAAAACAAATTAAAAACATATCAGAGAGAATGTTTCACTTAATATAGTTCTACTTGACAAACTTGTTTCTCCTCCTAGAGGAACACTTTATTTTATGTGACACTAAATGGCAAGAATAAATCAAAAGCATTGTTTAGTTGGGGTAAGGAGAGAAATAAACTTGAATGAATTTAAACTGTAAGTCAAAATGGTAGATACCCTGATGAATGACCTTGATTTACTCTCAATGGTTTCATTATGCAAATTATGTTATTTGTTTTCTAGCTTTACTCAGAACAAACAGTGATGCCACAATAAAAGCAAATCATTTTCTTATCACGTGTCTCATCATTGTGACTTAAAATATTACAAAATTACTCTGTCCTGGCCTTCTTTATATTATCCATTGATCATTTAATTTCAAATGTCAATGTGACACGGTAATATCATCACCAAAGTTTTTTCTTAATAAATACTCTGTGCGTAGAGAGGTATCATGGAGGATTAGAGCTTATAGTAAGAAGAGCAAAATGAATGTGATTGTTCCAGTCTTTCTATAATTTAAATAAGTTATATCTTGTTTTGTACCAGTAAGTTTGTATTTCCTATTTTGCCTCCATAGCAACAGTAAAAAGCCAAGTATTCCCGAGTTAATGAAACAGCAAAAGGAAGTGTATTAAAATAAACTGTTCTCTGGAGCCAGATTTCCTTGTGTGGTAACTTGCTTCTTCAGTTCAGAAGTCCCTATTTCCCATCCATCCCTTTCCTTCTTGGATTGCCCACCATTTCTCCTCAGTTTTGTTCCCTCTCTCCTCTGCTTAAACTCCTCTCGATTTCGGTACCGTGATACTTTTCCTTCCATGTCTCCCTTGCTTCTACTCATAGTTTATTCTGAGAGTAATCACACAGAAAGCAGGATGAAATAGTAACAAATTTAAATAATGAAAAGTGGATTTTGTCATAAATTGGGAATCACAGTTTACTTTAATCCTCATACAGACAAGCAAGCATCAAAAGGATATGACAGATATATGAAAGAAACATTTCAAATTCAGCAAAATCTATCATTAGCTTTTTTCCTCTAAGGATTGGGAAAAGCCTTGGGATCTAGCAGTAGGACAGCTCACATTTCAACTATTTAGTAGTGGTTTTACAAGTAAAATCTTCCCTCCCACTGATCTCCACACCCTGACCCACCAAAATGGTATCTTCTTGAACCAGAAAAACACGTTTTCTTAGAAATCTGAGCAATATTACTGCCAGCATAGAAGATAAAAGTGGAATTGAAGAATAAGGTTTCAGATATGAACACAAAAACACATTCATACCATCTTGGTCTGTTTACTATTGTGTTCAAATCAATGAATATTTAGAAAGCACTCGCTATGCACAATATTTCTGAGGAATCTGAAATTATTGGCAATGTTGGTACGTAGGGCACGGATTGAACATTAGAAGAGAAAGAGTGAAGGTCTTCATCCTGTGGACCATGGAGAGATTTTTGAGCTAGAAAATGACATGACCCAGGTTCACTTTAGTAAGATTATTTAAAAGGATAAATTGGAAGAAAAGAGATATTAAAGAACAGGAGAAAACCTAACAGAGTTATTTCTTTTTGTTTGATATTAATGCTGCCTTTGTAGTTTTCCAGGTCCTTGTGAACAAGGACCATGCCAGTTATAATATCTCTATCTACCCCTACATCTAGTCTATTTCTGTATATTTATAACTATCAATGAATCACTGAATATGACTTGTTAGGCCAACTAGTTTAAGCCCCATTTTACATACTAAGAACTTAAGGTCAAAAAATTTCCTTTTTTTCAAGGTCATATAGCCAGCGGTAGAATTGGGATTAAATTCCCAGTTTACTGATTTCATATCAAGTGATTTTTCCAATATTTTAGAGTCCAAGGAACCAGGCATATTGCTAGGCTCAGAGTAAATGCTTATAAATTTCTGGTATTTGACTAATTCTGATAACATTTGCTAAGAGCCTGTGTTTTGATTTTTTTTTTTAATGTTAGACCTAGGAGTCACGTCTTAAAAATATCTAAAATCTTACAGTTCGAAAGACTTTCTAATAAGAGAAAACCAAATAACTCAGAATAGTGAAATAAAACCTAATGGACCAATTTAAAAATAATTATCCAAGAAAAATCTTAATATATACTTTAACACCTAACCAAAAGGCTTATGAAATCTTAAGGAAATACATTTACTTTCTTAATCACTAAATTATTTTGGAGGATTCATAGAGAATGAAAGACTTCTGATTCCAAAAGAGAAATTTTTATTTAATATATTAAGATCTAGAGGTGATTTGGATTAAACCATTTAGTATAGACTTCTAGTTAAACAGGGAAGACTGAACCCTGTTTACAGGACAGATTTATCTCTTCTCCACCCCCCCCGAAACTCCACTGAATAGAAAAAAAAATGTTTAAGTCTCTCATACTTCAGGAGCCATTCATACTGTGGTATGGCTCATATAGTGGAGCCATACCACAGTACTTCACTGTGAAATTTCAGAATATGAAGAAGAAAGAGAATATCCCAAAAGCTTCAGAGAAAACAATATCATATATGAAAATTAGTAATCCAAGAATCATTAGATTTCTCATAGCAACACTGGAAATAATAGACAATGGAAAATTACCTTAGAATTTCAGTGAGAAAGGGATTTTTTTATTCAAAATTCAATGTCATGCAAAATTGCTAATTGAATGTGACAACAAAATACATAGTTTCAGCATTCAAGTTCCTCCCAAATATTACTTCCCTTGACTCCTTTCTCAGGAAATTACCGGGGAATGTTCTCCACCAATATGAGATATAATCTCAGACACAGTAATCAAGAAATCCAGCAATCCTAAAAAGAATCAAGGAGAAAGGTAGAGAGAACCCTCAGAAAGAATGAAAAGAAGTATCCAGGAAAACAGGCTTAGATTGTAACCAGTTAAGATTAGAGTAGGATAGAGGGTTCCAGGAGGAATTCTACAAGAAAAAAAAATGAACGTGATCACATTGGGAAGATGTTTAAAATTCTTGTGCAAAGCACGTGGCTGATTTAGTAGCAGGTAGAAATTTAAAACACGTTAAAAATAAGAACATTTGAACTTCAGGAAAACCAAAAACATTTGGCAGTAAAAAGAAAATGTAATATAGTACACTACAGGGCTCAGCTATAACCAAAGCCAGGATAATAAAAATTCTAAACATTAATTTAAATAGAAATTAGGATATAAATGTATTAGGAGGATGGAGAGGAGACAGGAGTGATATAAGAAAGCAAAACTCTCAAGAAGTCGACAAATAATAAAGTGTAGTCAAGAATTCACAGTATAAGCATTTTACTTAGAAATGTAGAAGCAACACTAGAAGAAACAACTACAACAGTGAAAGTGGTTGCCTTTAGGATGTGAACAATTGGGTTTGGGAGGGGTGAGGTCAGGGAATGTTTTTTGTTGGGAAAGGCAGTCTCCTGTGGTCAGTCTTTTGATGCCCACTCAGAATGGGCCTCGGGCCTAGGACACTTCCTTACCCAGAGGTAAAGAGTCCACACAGCCTGCACCAGGCTCATCCCCTTGTGTGGGAATATCTTTCCTCCCTGCAGGCTCGATGAGTACTCTGTTTCTGCTTAAAGTGTGTGCGTCATATGGTACATTGCCAACCTCACTGTTACATCTGTCCTCCTGGGAGAGGGGACAAGGTCTGTCTACTGTGGTCCTTCTGCTACGAGAGGGATGCATGAGGTGAAATGCCCTGCACTGGCCTCCAGGAGAGACCTGCTGGCCACAGGAAACGGAATGCCTACTACTGAAGTTGATCTTGCTCTGTCTCTTCTCTATGTGAGTAAAGCATTGTTCCATCCAGTGCTTGACTGTGTTACGTTTTCCTTGCTAACCCTGATACCATGATGCAGTGGGCAGAAGTGGTCGGTCGGAGTCTTCCCTTGGGATTGATGACAACTGCACAGTATTATAAGCATTGTAGCACTATATGATTTTCTAAATTATGTTCAATTACTATTTTAACAAACATAAAACTTTACTGTTGGCATTATCTCAAGTAATAGTACTGCAAATACTAATGGTATAAGCTCCATTGATATTGGGATTATAATCAGCACACACATTAGTTTCTACAATGCAAATGATGTCAAATTTACCTACCATTATTAACAAACAATATATTTGGTTTCCCGTAGGAAAAAAAAAGTATCTCTGATTATGCAATTTCCAAAGACCGAAGCTTTTTGTGGGTACGTTTCCTAAATCCATACATAAAGGGATGCGGCAAAACTGACTAAGCTATGCGGTAACATGTAGTTAGAAAAAGAACGCTTTTAAGTAAGCACTCTAGTCCGTATGTTTGCAGATGGCAGGCAAAAGAAGACATATCCACCCAGAAGAACCTGGGTTCGGGGACTTTGAGTAGGAATTTGGTGATTAATTGAACATAGAAAAAGAGATGTCAAGGAGGACGTGCATTTGTTTCACTTGAGCGCAACTGAGGTGGGTGGCGGTGGTGTTCCTTGAGAGAAGGAACACGGGAGAAAGAGTGAATCTGGAGAGCTGGGGACTTCCCTGGCGGCCCAGTGGTTAGAACCCCACGCTTCCACTGCAGGGGGCACGGGTTTGATCCCTGGTCGGGGAACTAAGATCCTGCAGGCCCAGTGGCGTGGCAAAAAAAAAGAAAAAAACACATAAATTTATAAAAATAAATAAATTTGGAGGGTTGTAAGAGTGAAGAGCTCTGTTTTGAATCTGTTTGAGATGTCTGGTAGTAAACTGGAAGTATAGGTCAGAGCTCAGGAAAAAGATCTAGATACACACCAGAGTTTCAGAAGCCTTAACAGAAAGCTGGTGGGTGAACTCATGAGCACCATCTGGCAAGGCAGGCAAGGTCCACGAAGGAGACTGTGTAGAGCGGCAAGAAAGGAGGGACGAAGAATTTTAAGGAATACCAACATTTCATGATGGGAGAAAGAGGAACCTGGAAAAAAAGCCGGCTGGGAGAATCCAAAAAGGAGACAGGAATGCCAAGAGAGCGTGACTGGTCTGACAGCAGCCAAAAGCAGAGAAACTTCTCATTCAGGAATAAGAGGGTAGGTAACTGAGTTCAGTGCTGTTGAGATGAAGGATGAGGGCGTGGAGCCAGAAATACGAAGGTCACTAACGATCTCGATGGGAGAGATTTTGGTGGTCCTGTAGGAAAGGAGACTCTTTTGCACTGGGTTGGTGGGAGAATGGAGATGAGAAAATGGTAACAGTGAATATAGATGACTCTCCAAACGCGAAGAGGCAGAAGGACTTTGGGTCATTGCTGGAACAAAAAGCATTAACATTAAACCAACAAAACATTAAACCCTTATTTGCTTGACTAGGCACCTGAATGTCCACCTCTCCCTTCCCTGACCTGCTTTTTAGAAAAACTGGTCCTGTTTTCAGAAATCCTAGCTGCTGTCCCATGTCTTGATCCAAACTGAAAAGACCACCCAAAACCAGTACTGGTCAGAAACTGAATTTCTAGAATTATTGCTGCCAGCGACTCCTGTTGGCATGGGTCTCAATGACACGCTGCCTCCTTCCTGACACTGACCTACACCAAGTGTGAGTTCACCCCATTGTGTTGGGCTCTGATTTTTGATGACTAGCTGATCAGCTTCACAAGTCTGGGCAAGGATCACCCCAGGCAATCGTCCTTCCTCACTGACCAGTGCCACTGAGTGTCTACCATGCTTCAACACCTATGGCACTTGTGATAGTAATACTTACCATTATTTAGCGCTAACTATGTGCCAGGTACCATGCTAAGTGCTTAATGGGCATTATCTAATTCCATCCTCTCAACAATTTTATTAATCCTTTTATTTCCAGGTGAGCAAATTGTTGCTTAAAGAAATTAAGAAACTTGCCCACATTCACATTTCATAAGTGATGGAGCTAGAATCTGAACTTAGGTTTATCTGACTCCAGGACCATTACCTATGATCATACAAATTAGAATAGACCTGATAGATGCACTTATATCCCAATGAAACTAGGCCTCCTGGAGCAAAAAGATTACAGCCTATGGTTCCATATCAATGACACATAATAGTTCCCCCCTGTACCAGCCATTGGGCCATATAAGCATAAAACAAACAGCCTTGCGCTAAAAGACTCTTTAATCTAGCTACGGAGATCAGACAAACAGCTTTGAAAATGCAATGAACTATACAAAATAGCATATGATGAAGGGTCAAATGACTAGTACAGATTAGAAATGCAGTTAGGAGGTAAGAGGAAGAAGAGATTCAACCAAGCTGGGAGGATCAGAAAAGGCGTCCAAGGAAAGATCTGAGCTAGACCTTGAAAAATGGCTCCAATTTTAATAGGAAGAGAAGAGGGAGGAGGATATGAAACCCAACAGCAGATATGAAATTGGGACTGAAATGTCATGAGAGCAAATGCAGGAAATGAGCACGTCACTGCCATCCGATCTGGGCAGAACCAGTTTTTCTCAGCCTGGAAACATCCACCACCAAACTGGGGAAGTTATCCTTCTCAAGCTCCATTAAAGACTTGTAGCCTGATGATGGTTTTATTTTCTTCAGAGTTAATAAAAAGCTTGCATTTGGTGAGATACTGCTTCGTCCTACCATTCACCAAACCCCAATTCAAGTTATTTCAGGATGTTGATTTCTATTTCCTGATGACTCATGCAGTGGCGGCTTGAAGGAATAGGCTTAAAACCTCTAATTGAGACAGCAAAGAAATTATGAATTAAAACTTTTGTATCTGTACTGGTGCCAAAAGTTTATGGGAGAATGAAATACATATATTCACGTTTACATACATTATGAGCCAGATCAGCTCATTAAGTTTTCAGAGTTGAAGAAAACTAAAACTTTAAAAAAATTTTAACTGATTCATTCATCAAAACTTCCAGTTTGATAAATGAGCAGAGGATTTCAGAAAATTGTCTTATGAATGAAAATCTCTCTCTTTAGAGGGAGGCATTATTACACTCCTGGTTATTATAAATAAGAGTAATAACTATTGTATTTATTTAAGAAATGGTGATTAAATAATGAGGTGGTACCTTTGTTCCAGCTTTTGTTTTTCCAACTGAGTAAAAATGAGACACAGGAAAATATTTGACTATGCTTGAGAGTAGAGGATTCAGAAGCAATGCAGGGAATGATCATGTTTGATATTTACAAGATGCTAATGTCCTCAGTCATCCTCTAAATATCATGCCTGGCATTGCTGATTAAAGTAAATGACTACAACTAGTAACATCCAGTACTACCTTTGGTCCTGTATACAACTTGGAATGTACAGCTCTGGGGTTTTAGAGAGTGTAATTTTTGACTGTCTGGAAATCTCAACACATGAAGAGATCCAGCACTCCTCATTTGCATATAATGTCACAATCAGCTCCACTCCATTTTCTGTCAAATGTCCACTGCTAATTCAGGCATCAAATATTTATGTGTTTAAATATAGTGAGCAAATATTTGTGCCTGGAAAATAATGAGCTGGATTTTAGTTAATTTGAAAAAATAATGACAAAACAAAAAGGCTATGTGAAGTGGAAGCTGTTCTAATTTCAAGGCACTGAGAAGATTACATTTTTGCTTTTCATCTATATTCATTTCAGTGTCCCTCACTGTATGATTCTATGAGTCTTCAGTAAATGACTGTTGCATTGTTTTGCAAATGGAAACCAAACTGGCTGGCTGTAGTCAATCGAAGCATTGCTGTGTAGCCAGGTCTCCAACTGAAGCCAGATTTGTTTATCACTGGTTTGTAGGTGACCCTTGCAGGTATATGCATAAAGGTTTCAGTGTTTTGACTAAGGAAGAAAATGTTTGACTTTATTGTTGATGTTGTGGTTTGCTTGTTTGTGGTATGACTGGTTGGAGAAGATGAGAGAAATGGCAAAGATGGTAAAGAGGAGAGCAAGAAATATTCCACTCTCCCCCTGGTGTGGCGCCTGCAGAGGGAAAGGAGCCAAATTCAGGAAAGACTCTGGTCAGGAAACTCTGACCAGGACCACTGATGCTTCAGGGCATAAATGACAAAGCCCTTCACAGAGTCAGGCATCTAAAGGAGTGTCTCTCAGGAACACCAGCAGACCGTATGCACAGCAGAAACATTGACATTTTCAGGGAAAGCAGTACCAGCAGAAACAAGTGAGATATAAATGAGAAGGCAGACATAGTGCAATGGGAACAACCTTGTTCCTAGCCACAACTGAGAAACAATCCTCAAATATTCCAGAACTGACTGAGGGAGATTTTCAGAGGAAGCTGAATTCCTGCATAAAGAAGGGCTGGGTTGGGAGGAAGTGGTGGAGAAATGAGTCCATGAGTATGTTCATGCTCTGTTCTTGCAGCAGTGGCTGGCCTTTAGATATATAAATATGACATGTGCTTATAAATTTAATGTTAAAATGTCAACATCCCCTCCAAAGAAAGCCAGGAAGAAAGATTTATCCCAGACAAGTTTGTTTGAAGATTAATCTAAGCATGAACTTCTCTCAGCATGAACATCAGCGAACATAAGTGATGAATATCTGATAGAGTTACTTAATTTTCCTCTACATGATTATTTTTGCAGGACATTATGATTCTTCCATATGCTAAAGAATTGGTTATTCCATTGTCACTTTGGAAAAGTTTCTAAAGGATGTGAAATGTGCTCTCTAACGAAGCTAGGAAGGAGGCAATTATTCACAACCTGTTCCAACTATTGCTGTAGCCAGTATTGATGCAGTTAAAGTGACTATAAGCAAATGTCTCTTAATGCATAGTTTTCATGTTGCTACTCTAGAATTGGCATTCACCTACTATAATTTACTAACATCTTACTTAATGAAAGACTAAATGTTGTTCAACCAAATTGGGAACAAGGGAAGGATGTATGCTCCCAGCACTTCTACTCCAATCTACTGCAGCTCTAAGCCACTGCAGTACAGCAACAAAGGGAAATAAAAAGGCATACAGATTGGAAATAAGTAAAACTTTTGTATCATGGACAATATGATCATGAACATAGAAAATTCTAAGGAATTTACTGAGAAAACCCACTATGACTAATTAGTGAGTTTATTAGCAAAGGGTCAGAATACAAGACCAATCTACAAAAGCAATAACTGTACTTCTATATACTAGCAATAAATATTCTAAATAAGAACTTAAGTATACCATTTAAAAGAGCATCAAAAATGCATCAAATACTTAAGGACAAATGTGTTCAAATGTGTTTAGGGCTTGTACACTGAAAACTACAAAATATTGCTAACTGAAATTAAAGAAGACCTAAATAAATAGAGAGGTATAACATATCTAATGGATTAGAGGATTCAAGATTCTTAATATATCCATTCTCCCTAAATTTATCTATAGATACAACAAAATCCCAGTCAAAGACAGTAGGGATTATTTTTAGTAGAAGTTCATAAGAAAATGTTAAAATTTATCATTCGTGGTGGATGCTATGAAGTACCACCCATACTCCCTTTCAGAAATAAAGGAATTCTGCTCTTTAGCCACTGGTAGTGCCAACTGTAAACAGTCCTCAGAGGCCAGTCCCATTTGGGATTGGCTAAGCAAAAGAAAACTGTTTCAGCAAGGCCACAGCCCCTTCCCAGGGCTGCCTGTATTCAGCAACTGACAGACATAGAGGTTTAAGGGCCTGGCCTTCTTATTCCAACTCAAGACGACTTGAAAGTGATTCCATCTTCTAAATTCCTTGCAACCTCAGTTTAAAACATTCCATTGTAACTGCACTGCAGGTTACTTCTCTCTCTAACAAACCCTGTTTCTTTCCCTTCCTTTCCATAAGCGTTGAACCCCAAAGCATTCCCTAATAAACCTCCTGCATGCTCATTTCTATCTTAGAGTCAGCTTTCTGGGGAATCCCACCTGTGACAGAGGCAAGGTATAGGAGTCACATGAACCCAGGGTCCAATTCATCACAAGCAATGACTGCCTAAAATTAGAGTGGTCCAAAAATAGAACACTCTGCTCTGAAAAAAGCAGTCATTTTCTTAGCATGGAACGATCTCAAAATGATTGTAAGACATGTTGTAGAGAACTTCTGATTTAGTAAAAGTTTTAAATATATAACTAAAAAGCCTCTTCCGATTTAAAAAGCCTTCAGTTCATTATATCTCAACTAGTTTTTTGACCTGGGACAAATCATTTGTTCACTTGAAGCTGTTTCCTTTTTGGGAAAATAACGGTGTTAGATGAACAATGAAGTCGCTGGTAGCCTCCCGTGATTTTACAATTCATAATGTATTTTTATAACAAGTTTTTAAGAAAGGGAGGGCTAGTATGATCCCAGTTTCACAGAAAATGAAGAGCAGGCATGAAAGATTTAGACTCATGGCTACTATAGCATAAAGAGAATGCAGAGCACTCTCTGCTAAATTGCTGATTTTCTTTGAGAAGCTCCAAGTTCCTCCAAAAAGTGTGTTTGCTTATCATAATTGATCCTAGTTTAATTACTTCCTTAAAGTCACCAAACTTACTCATAACTTATTCTCTTTAAATTTCATGCCAACACCTTATCCTCAAGCCAATGATATATGAAATCATCAATTTGTTTGCTAAAAAGTTTTCTGGTGCTCAGCTAGAAAGTTCAGGAAGTCTTTTATTTCCTGATATTGAGAAGAACCATATACTTACCAAAAGAGAAAGGAAGACACACACACACACACACACACACACACACACACACACACACACACACACACTTTCTCATTACTTTTAATCCAAAGTCCTTAAAGTCAATAATGCTGGTAACAGGATATTACACTAATGATAATATTAGCATTAGATAATATTAATATTTTTGAAAAGTGCTTTATAGTTTTTATAAATAACTTTCATGTGCATTCCTATATTTACAAGTAGAGAAATAATGCCCCCAAAGTAGTAGTAATAATTATTATTATGGCCACTAAGGAAAGAATAGAAGAATTAAATTACCCTATAGCATAAAATATTCAGATGAGGCAATGGAAATAGTGCAGGTCACACGGAATATTATCTAGTAGCTTTCTCTGAAGGATTTTTTTAAACTGGAAGAGAAAAGAGTCACGTGTGACAATGAGGACCTGAGGTGGGTATACACGGAGGCAAACACCCACTGAACAATCTATTAAGTTTCCTAGAATAGAATCCCACACCCACCAACACTTCACAGATTATTTAAATGTTGATATGTCAGAGGATCAGCCCAGAAAAGGTTTTGTGAATTTTTCTTACTAGACCATTGAATACAATAAGAATCCCCTATTGAATTCCAGGGATGTTTTGTAAAGTACACCAACAAAGTAGCCAATATTGCAGCTTTCTTTAACCAGCCTTCCAAATCATCACACGGCATCTTTGTATTTGAGCCTCAGCAGCAAAGTTCCTTTGGGATCATTAGTAAATGTCTCTCATCAATTTCAATTACTTAGGGATATATTCAGAAGACAATAAAATGCAAACAAATCACATCTCATACTTTAAAAACACTGCTTGGATATGTCTACCTTCTCTGCAAAAATATTTTTATTGTTTTGCATCTTCATTTGGTTGAATGACAGAAAACATTCCAATTGGCGAATGAATGAGAAAATTGTCCAACACCTATGCTCCATTTCAATATCCTCCGAGACTAAAAATACACAGATACAGCCCTAGATTTATTTTTCTAGAATGTGAAAACATAGGATGAAAATACAGAATGCCTAAGCATAACTAAAAATGATAGCCCAAAGTAGCTGCTAGCTGATTAATGTTAATTCTGGCTACCACCCTTACGCTTTGTGAGTTGTGGTTTAGAAACAGAAGCGAAGCCCCAAACAAAATAATACATGTAGGATGTTAAAGAGGCTACTGAATTTTGCTATTTTTGTTTAAGGAAAACTATCAGGGAGTGAAGGGTAATCCGAGCTCAGGATGGTGGGCTGCGAGCAGCGCACTGCCTCCGCTCCTGGCACAAATCCCTTTACAAGCCAGAAAACAAAATAAACGAATTCATCTCAACAGTAGAAAACAAAGGAGACACTATAAGGACTCCAGAAAGTAGAGGATTGGACTGAAGAAGGAGACCACAGCCTAAGATGCAACTAAGAGAGGGAAGCTGCAAAGAACACGCGAAGCACGATTGCCCCCATGTCTGAGGATGGCAGATACTAGGAGCAGGAGAGGGTCCAGAACACACACACCTTCCTACTCTGCCCTGCTCTCCTGAACCTGCCCAAGGGCCAGGCAAGAGAAACAAGAAACTCCTCCTTTAGGTAAGTGAGAGTGGGTGGAGAGATAGGATGGTGTTCCAGGCAACTCTCAACACCCAGGAGAATAGTGAGCCCTAGACACAGAGTTCTATCTACTTATGATCTCACTCAAAAACTGGTCCTCACTCTGCTGTACAGCAAGAGACTAACACAACATTGTAAAGCAACTATACTCCAATAAAAATTAATTAAAAAAAAAAAAAAACTGGTCCTGCTTCTCCCATCAAGCAGGCTGCAAAAACAGATATAGCATTCTCTGAGTTTAAGAGAGAATTTCAGTTAGAAAGATGTGCAAGACTCATCAAATATTTAAAGAAAGCCAACACCATGAAAGTACAATAGAAAATTCAAAAAAAGAGAAGAAATTTACATGCAAAGAAAGAAAATTGATAGTGTGAGCAGGCCACGACTTTTGATCATTATAGATAATATTCCAACAAAAGATTCAAGAGAATATTTCATCCTAAAATAAAATCAACAAGAGGTTGAGGAGATTGAAATTTTGCCTACAGAAATAAAAACTAACCAGATGAATAAATACAGGATATCCAACTTATAGAAGTTACAGGAGAAGAGAAAAAGATTGACATTATTTACTGCTTGCAAATGCTGTCTGAAATGAATACTAGAGGATGCAAAGAGTGGGAGATGGGGAGAGGGGAAAGAAAGAAAAGGAAAGATTAAAAATACATGAAGGAAAAGTGGAATTCAAAGAGTAATGATGAACAATAACAACAACAAAAGAACATTTAGAGTTGTCTAAACATGTTGATAGAACAATAAAACCACAGCAACTATCAAACTAAAATTCCAAACTATATAAAAATGACAAATGCATAGAGGTACCTGTCTAAATAATGGGAGAGATTGCAACTCTGAATAATTAAATACATGTTTGTATGAGAGAAATATAGACATAATTACTCAGAATTATCTTCCAAACAGAGTGAGAAAAAAAAAATCAAGGTAACAAAAGGCTGGAAAGGAGGTAAAAAGAGAAATATATAGCAAGTGAGGTAAACAGAAAACAAAATAAAGTTTCCAGAAAAAGTTAAATGAATTGTTAGTTATACTACATATGCCAGGGTTAAACTCATCTATTAAAAGATAGCAACTCACAGATTAGGTTAAAAAAAAAAACAAACCTTTTTTATAAACTGTCTACAGAGACATCCTTAAATGTCCTTAAAATGAAAGCACACAGGAAAATCTAAAATAACATGTGGAAAAATACACATTAGGTAAATTACAGAAGAATATAAGACAAAGGAAAATTTAATGTGAAAATATTAAATGATTCCTTAAAAAAAGGAGGACTCCAGTAAGAAGCCACAATAGTTATAAATCTATAAATAGTTAATAAAATAGCCTTGAAATTTATATAATGAAAAACTGTACAACAATGAAGAGATATGAACAATAAAAAATCTTAAAGGAAGATGCTAACAAAGCTGTCTCAAAATCTGACAAAACAAGGAGTCAAAACAAAATTAATTAGAACGAATAAAATATTACACATGAAATTCAAAGTCTATACACTTTTTTCAAACACACATTGACAAAATTTACCATGTATTATTAAGCCACAAAGGAAATTTCAACAAATTCTCAAAAGTGGAAATCATGGCAACCACCAAGGATAATGCAAAAAAAAAAAAAAAAAGAAATTAATAACCTTAACAAAAAATGTTAGCACAGCCCTCCCACTGAAAAAATTATTAAATAGCTGGAATTGTTAATCACATTCAAAATTATTCTTAGGTCAAGGGGGAAACAAAATGAAAATTACAAACTGTACAGAAGTATTGAAGAGTGTGAGAATGAGAACATGAGGCTACACCCACAGTGTTACCTCAAAGCAGTATTTTAAAAAAGAGAGACTGAAAATTGTTGAACTAAGCTTTCAACTAGATTTTAAAATTCTCAGAAAATTAGGGCAGAAATAATTGAGGTTAAAAAAGAGATTAATGATATTAGAAAATAAGAAAAGTTTAGCAATAAAACCAAAAGGTGATTTTTGGGAAGATCAACCATTTTAAAAACTTTGGGATGTATAATTTCAAAAAAGAGATAAAATATAAATTAACAATGTTGTGAACAAAAAGTAGAAATACAGGTAATGGCTTTAAACTTTTATAAAAAATACTATATTACTTATCTAGATGAAAATAGACACTTTTAAGAAAATTAAAATTTTTAAAACCGGCTCTACAAAAAATAGAAAATATAGATTTAGAATAAATTGAAACGTCAGCTGAAGAACTATCTTAAAAACTGTACAAGATCCAGATGGATTTACAGATAAATTACATAAACTTTCAAGAAACAAATAATTCCCATTTATACCAATTATTTCAAAACATATAATAAGTGAAAGAAGCCAATCTGAAAAGGCTACATACTGTGTGATTCCAACTAAATGACATTCTCGAAAAGGCAAAACTATGGAGACAGTAAAAATCAGTGGTTGCCAGGGGTTAAGGCATGGGGTAAGAATAAAGAGGCAGACATAGAAGATTTTAAGGACAATAAAAATACTTTGTGTGATACCGTAATAATGGATACATGGCATTATACATTTGTCCAAACCCATGGAATATACAACACTGAGAAGGAACCCTAAGGTACACTATGGACTTTGGGTAATTATGATGTGTCAATGTAGGTTCATCAATGATAACAAATGTACAGTTCTGGTGGGGATGTTGATAATGGGGGAGTCTATGCATATGTGGGCATGGGAGTATATAGGAAACCTCTGTACCTTCCCCTCAATTTTGCTATGAACCTTAAACTGCTCTAAAAAACTAATGTCAATAAAATTTAATTAATTTAAAAGTACATAATATGCTTCCTAGCTCATTCCTCAAAGATCACATAACACTAATATCAAACCCAGTAAAAGACAGTATCAGAAAAGGCAACTATGGGTCATTTTCACTGACAAACAGATAAACAAAATTTGTAGCTTAGCTTACTCAATACTGAAGTATATTAAAATAATAATGTATTATAAAAGATACATATATATAATAATTTTACATAAACTATATCTCACTATGCTCTGGGAACCTGAATGACTATAGAGTCATTTAGTGAGGGTCCACTTAAGATACAGAATAGAAACCGCAAAAGTCATTTTTACAGATATGATTTAATATAAAGAACTGTTAACCAGCCAGATATTGAAGAACTGAAAAGACAAAAAGGAATACTAAAATATCATGGGATAGGAAGCTGTAGGAATCAGCTACCACCCATAGGGCAGAGAGAACAGACACAAGGTTAGAATTATTATAATTTAGAAACTGAGTGACTTCTCGGAGCTGGGGCCCAGATCTCTCAGGATGGGTGCTTGCCAGCTAGTGCTGGTATTGAAGTACAGTAAAACTAGTTCTAGGAACGTTGTCAGAACTACAAACTGGACCCAACTGTTGCTATTGAAACACACTATGATTGCTGGGATGGAAAATAAATGCTGAGATGTCACTGAAAGGAGCAGGAAGCAAACAGGAGAAACTGTGTTCCTTCTCCCTCCTTCAGCCTTCTAGTCTGCCTCTAGGATCTCCTAATTAGGAGAGCTTAACAGGTAGTTGGCTGGCACAAGAGAAATGTGATTTACAGAGTCCTGGGCCTGGCATCACAGACAGAGGACACAAGGGTGGGACTGAAAGTAAGGCAATAGTTTAATGCCAGCCTATGTACATCTGTACATACACTGAAGGTACCACTGTATTTCCCATAGCCTGGATTTCCCCTTTACGTCCAAATCAAAGATGTTTTATTTGTTTTATTGCTCTTTATCATTATACACTAAAACATTAAGGAATAAGAACAATAGCCCAATTGAGATAGCTTTGATAGTTATAGTCTACATAAACATTTTTATAAAACTCAGAATTTGAACTGTAATTTTCTTTACTTATACTGCATACCTTGATTTGATTATATTTATTTTAATTTCACCCTTCATTGGTTCAGTTATTCAAATAATTCATGCAAGGGTTTCTTAAAAAACTCATTTTTAATAAGGTCTTTTTGTGTGTTTAAACCAGGCAAGTGGTTTAGTTCAAACTGTATTTACACTAACATACTCTTGAGGGGCTTTTTGAGAATTGTGCGACTTTTTTAACTAGTTGGTGTGTTTTTCCTTTTTCTCCTGTTTAGCTAGTTCCTTGGAATGTGGAGAAGTAAGGTCCCTGGATAGGGAGGAAAGCAAAGAGTGACTGGAGATTCTGATTCACAATGGAGTTAAGTCTGCTTATCCAGTGGCCTCTGAGCTTTCCTTCTGCACCTACAGGGACCTGTTTCTAACACTTGGCCAGACAAGGTAACTCTCTATCATTCAGTCACTCTCCATTTTGCAATAAACTCAATCTCATCCCACTTTTATCCTCCCCATTACTATTCCTCACTTTGCCTCCCTCTTTCTGTGCCCACTGAGATGGTGGCTGTAAACTACAATTATCACTGTAGCATTTTTTAAAAAAAAGAATGCTGAACCAAAATATTTGTAGTCTTTCTTCAACTCTCATCTCCTTTGAATCACCTCCTTCCTCTGCTGCCATTTACAGCAAAGTTTATCTACAGAGCTGTCTACCTAAACTTTTCAATCTTTCTCATATTTATTGCTTGTCTTAAAATTTTTATTATTACGAAATAGTTTGTATTTGAAAAGAATGCATGTTTCACTGAGGAAAATATACAAATGGCCAATAAACCCATGAAAAGATGCTCAACATCCTTAGCAAGCAGAGAAATGCAAATCAAAACCACGGTGAGGGGCTTCCCTGGTGGCGCAGTGGTTGAGAGTCCGCCTGCCAATGCAGGGGACATGGCTTCGTGCCCCGGTCCGGGAAGATCCCACATGCCGTGGGGCGGCTGGGCCCATGGGCCATGGCAAGGGACAGAGTCTGAGAGTACCCTAGAATCTACATCTCAGTATAATGGTGCTCTGGAGACAAACCTGCCCCACAGATTAAAACAGGAAAGGGCCTTGGCCCAGGTTAGAGGAAAAATAAAATCACCTCTTAGAATTCATAAGACAAGCCACCCAACATATGAAATTAAGTTCTGAATTTATACCATCTATGTGGAAAACAAAACGTCTCCTAAAGAAATTTATTGTTGGGCTCCCCTGGTGGCGCAGTGGTTGAGAGTCCGCCTGCCGATGCAGGGGACACAGGTTCGTGCCCCGGTCTGGGAGGATCCCACGTGCCGCAGAGCAGCTGGGCCCGTGAGCCATGGCCGCTGAGCCTGTGCATCCGGAGCCCGTGCCCCACAACGGGAGAGGCCACAACAGTGAGAGGCCCGCGTACCGCAAAAAACAAAAAACAAAAAAAAAAAAACACGGTGAGATACCACTTCACATCTACAAGGATGGCCAGAATCAAAACGACAGATAATAACAAATATCCGAGAGGATATGAGAAAATTGAAACCCTGCTGGTGGGAATATAAAATGGTGTAGCCACTTTAAAAAAATAGTCTAGCAGTTCCTCGGAAGAAACGTAGAGTACCAAATGTTCTAGTAATTCTAGTTCTAGGTATAGACAAAACAGAAATGAAAGTATATGTCCACACAGTGACGTACAAAACTTGACGTCAATGTATATAGCAGCCAAATTAACAGCCAAAAAATGGAAACAATCAAATGTCTATCAAGTGATGAATGGAAGAAGATGGCAGAGTAGAAGGACGTGCGCTCACTCCCTCTTGCGAGAGCACCAGAATCACAACTAACTGCTGAACAATCATTGACAGGAAGACACTGGAACTCACCAAAAAATATACCCCACATCCAAAGACAAAGGAGAAGCTGCAATGAGATGGCAGGAGGGGCACAATCACAATAAAATCAAATCCCATAACTGCTGGGTGGGTGACTCGCAAACTGGAGAACACTTATACCACAGAAGTCCAACCAGTGGAGTGAAGGTTATGAGCCCCACGTCAGGCTTCCCAACCTGGGGGTCCAAAAAAGGGAGGAGGAATTCCCAGAGAATCAGACTTTGAAGGCTAGCAGGATTTGATTGCAGGACTTCGACAGGACTGAGGAACACAGACTCCACTCTTGGGGGGCACACACAAAGTAGTGTGCACATCAGGACCCAGGGGGAAGGAGCAGTGACCCCATAGGAGACTGAACCAGACCTATCTGCTAGTGTTGGAGGGGCTCCTGCAGAGGTGGGGGGTGGCTGTGGATCACTGCGGGGACAAGGACACTGGCAGCAGAAGTTCTGGGAAGTACTCCTTGGCATGAGCCCTCCCAGAGTCCACGACTAGCCCCACCAAAGACCCTGTAGCTTCCAGTGCTGGGTTGCCTCAGGCCAAACAACCGACAGGGAGAGAACTCAGCCTCACCCATCAGCAGAAAAGCAGATTAAAGTTTTACTGAGCTTTGCCCACCAGAGCAACACCCAGCTCTACCCACCACCAGTCCTTCCCATCAGGAAGCTTGCAGACAGCAGAAGCAAGAAGAACTACAATCCTGCAGCCTGTGGAAAAAAAACCACATTCACAGAAAGATATACAAAATAAAAAGGCAGAGGGCTATGTACCAGATGAAGGAACAAGATAAAACCCCAGAAAAACAATTAAATGAAGTGGAGATAGGCAACTTCCCAGAAAAAGAATTCAGAATAATGATAGTGAAGATGATCCAGGACCTTGGAAAAAGAATGGAGGCAAAGATCAAGAAGATGCAAGAAATGTTCAACAAAGACCTAGAAGAATTAAAGAACAAACAAACAGAGATGAACAATACAATAACTGAAATGAAAACTACACTAGAAGGAATCAATAGCAGAATAACTGAGACAGACGAATGGATAAGTGACCTGGAAAACAGAATGGGGGAATTCACTACCATGGAAAAGAATAAAGAAAAAAGAATGATAAGAAATGAAGGCAGCCTAAGAGACCTCTGGGACAACAGTAAACGCAACAACATTCACATTATAGGGGTCCCAGAGGAGAAGAGAGAGAGAAAGGACCCGAGAAAATATTTGAAGAGATTATAGTCGAAAACTTCCATAACATAGGAAAGGAAATAGCCACCCAAGTCCAGGAAGTGAAGAGAATCCCAGGCAGGATAAACCCAAGGAGAAACACGCCAAGACACACAGTAATCAAATTGAAAAAAAATTAAAGACAAAGAAAAATGATTAAAAGCAACAAGGGAAAAATGACAAATAACATACAAGAGAAGTCCCATAAGGTTAACAGCTGATTTCTCAGCAGAAACTCTATTAGCCAGAAGGGAGTGGCATGATATAGTTAAAGTGAGGAAAGGGAAGAACCTACAACCAAGATTATTCTACCCAGCAAGGATCTCATTCAGATTCAATGGAGAAATCAAAAGTTTTCAGATAAGCAAAAGCTAAGAATTCAGCACCACCAAACCAGCTCTACAACAAATGCTAAAGGAACTTCTCTAAGTGGAAAACACAAGAGAAGAAAAGGACCCTCAAAAACAAACCCAAAACAATTAAGAAAATGGTAATAGGAATATACATATCGATAATTACCTTAAATGTGAATGGATTAATTGCTCCACTCAAAAGACACAGGCTCGCTGAATGGACACAAAAACAAGACCTGTATATATGCTGTCTACAAGACACCCACTTCAGACCTAGGGTCACATACAGACTGAAAGTGAGGGGTTGGAAAAAGATACTCCATGCCAATGGAAATAAAAAGAAAGCTGAAGTAACTATACTCATGTCAAATAAAATAGACTTTAAAATAAAGAATGTTACAAGAGACAAGGAAGGACACTAAATAATAATCAAGGGATCACTCCAAGAAGAAGGTATAACAATTATAAATATATATGCACCCAACATAGGAGCACCTCAATACATAAGGCAA